>NC_138144.1:1866617-2351617 GCF_964188305.1 Podarcis bocagei | reverse complement strand
CTGGGCTTCCCCAGCCACTCTGGGCAGCTTCCAAAAAAATATCAAAATACCGTAATACATCAAACATTAAAAGCTTCCCTAAACAGGGCTGCCTTCAGATGTCTTCTAAAAGTCTGGTAGTTGTTCTCTTTGACATCTGGTGGGAGGGCGTTGATGATGATGATGATGATGATGATAATATGACACTAATCCTGCCCCAACTACACTGACTGCCGATTAGTTTCCAGGACCAGAGACTCTTGAGAGTCCCATGGACTGCAAGAAGATCAAACCTCTCCATTCGGAAGGAAATCAGCCCTGAGTGCTCATGGGAAGGACAGATCCTGAAGCTGAGGCTCCAAGACTTTGGCCACCTCCTGAGAAGAGAAGACTCCCTGGGAAAGACCCTGATGTGGGGAAAGATGGAGGGCGCAAGGAGAAGGGGACAACAGAGGACGAGATGGTGGGACAGTGTTCTCGAAGCTACCAGCATGAGTTTGACCAAACTGTGGGAGCCAGTGGAAGACAGGAGGGCCTGGCGTGCTCTGGTCCAGGGGTCACGAAGAGTCGGACACGACTAAAAAACAACAATGCTCTGCTCTCCACAGTCGGAGGCAGAGGTGCTTCTGAATACCAGCTTCTGAAAATGTCAGGAGGGGAGGGAGCAGCTGTAGGGCTCAAATCCCGCTTGTGGGTTTCCTATAAAGGGACACCTGCATAAAAGTTTTAAAAAGGTAAAGGACCCCTGGACGGTTACGTGCAGTCAAGGGCGACTATGGGCTTGTGGCGCTCATCTTGCTTTCAAGCCAAGGGAGGCGGCGTTTGTCCGCAGACAGCTTTCCGAGTCACGTGGCCAGCAGGACTAAACCGCTTCTGACGAAACCAGAGCAGCACACAGAAACGCCGTTTACTTCCCGCCGCAGCGGTACCTATTTATCTACTTGTTTTCAAACTGCTAGGTTGGCAGGAGCTGAGACAGAGCAACAGGAGCTCACCCCGTCGTGGGGATTTGAACCGCCGACCTTCCGATCGGCAAGCCCAAGAGGCTCCGTGGTTTAGGCCACAGGGTAGCCACTGTGAAAACAGAAACTGCCTAGGTACATACACACAGAGAGCTGAGCGTTGTCCGAAAACTGCATTTTAATAACAGCTCCTTAAGTTAAACCAGAGGTGAGAACCAGCAGCCTCGGGACCTAGCTTTTCCCCTTTCGATACTGAAACACCCATCCCGACAAATGAACGAATGACGCCCCCCTCCCTTTCCTCTCTGTCCCCCCCCCCGCCCCCGGACCCCCAGACACGGACAACTTCTGTTTCACTTTCCTGACAAATCAGCTCTAGGCACAAATCTAGTGGGAATTCCGCTCACAGTCACCAAACCCACGTCACGATGGAGCCTACGTCAAAACACCAAAATGAATCCGGAAGCCGTCGAGCCGCCGCACCCCCCAACCCTGCTCCCTCCCCGAGTCCGTCAGAGGCCGGCCCCCTTCTTTGCGCCGCTCACGCCGGAGGGGCGCGGGGTCTGCCCGCGGGGCCCTGCTTTTCGCAGGCTGGAGAGCAGCCTCTGTTTGAAGAATCTCTCGCCGTACTCGAGTCCGTTCAGGTGCCTCAGCGCCAGGGGCATTTCCTCCCGCGAGACGCCCACGTAGACGGGGATGACCTTCGCCCCCTCCCGGTGCACCGCGTGGTCAAGGTTCCACTCAGCCACCCGCCGGCACCAGGGGTCGGCCACCGAGTGGGGTGTCAGGAGGAGGATGGCCACGCGGCTCGCCTGGATGACCTCAGCCACTGCCGAGAGCTCCGGCCGCCCCGCCACGTGGTCCTGGTGCTCAACGTACCCTCGGAAGCCGTGCTCTGCCAGGAGCTGGCAGATGGCGGTGGCGACGGCGTCGTCATCCAGGCAGTACCAGAGGGAGAAGTCGTAACGGGGCGAGGGGGATGTCATGGCCGAAATGACGCAAAAATGTGGGGGAACGAAGAAAAACGGCCAAAAAAAATGCGGGCTAACCCTCCCTGTTCGCCCAGCCCCTACCCTCAAAAGTCCACCTGTCCCAGCTTAGGAAGGAGGCCGCCCGGCGGTAACAGCTTGCCTTAAGTCTGTGCGGATGAAATGAAACAAGGTCCCGGAACGGAGAGCGAATGTCATGAAATCTGGGGAGGCGGGCCGCGCCGCCGTCGGGCATTTCGCGGCAAGGCGGCGTGGAACGGGGCAACTGCTTTGGCACACATTCACAAGACCGAGCACACAGACAGTGTTTGAGTGGCGTAGCTTATGCATGCTGGAGCCGCCGCGGGCAGCGGGGGCGCGATACGGGCCGGCCGCTCAGGGCGCTTGGTCGCTGGCCCGCCTCCCGGAGCGGGCGTCATCTCACAAGGCCCTTTGCTTCATCTCCAAGATCCCCTGCTCTAGAGTCGCTCCGGCCAGCTTGAGCTCCTCGCACTTCTCCTTGAGCAGGCTACAGGCCATCTGGAGGCGGTGGTTCATCTCCACGTACGACTGGGTCAGCCGGTAGAGGCGCTCGCGTTTGGCCTCAGGGTCTTCGTTCTTGGTTGGGGAGGGCAAGTCTGAGCGCAGGTGGAGAGAGAGAGAAAACAATGGAGGCGTGCTTTTCAAGGGCGGATAAAAATCAATGATTTTTAAAACGAAAAGGCGGATTTCTTGCATGGGACTCGAACCCACAACCCTGGGATTAAGAGTCGCACGCTCTACTGACTGAGCCATCAACAATAACACCATTGGCATGGCTGTGACTACAACATTGCTATAAAAGGTAAAGGTAAAGGGACCCCTGACCATTAGGTCCAGTCGTGGCCGACTCTGGGGTTGTGGCGCTCATCTCGCTTTACTGGCCAAGGGAGCCGGCGTACAGCTTCCGGGTCATGTGGCCAGCAGGACTAAGCCGCTTCTGGCGAACCAGAGCAGCGCACGGAAACACCGTTTACCTTCCCGCCGGAGTGGTACCTATTTATCTACTTGCACTTTGACATGCTTTCGAACTGCTAGGTTGGCAGGAGCAGGGACCGAGCAACGGGAGCTCACCCCGTGGCGGGGATTCGAACCGCCGACCTTCTGATCGGCAAGCCCTAGGCTCTGTGGTTTAACCCACAGCGCCACCATCCCCACAATATCAGCTGCTAAAACTAAAGCTGCCCATCTCCTCACAGCTGTCTAAGTCTCCTCCTCTCCAGTGTTTCCTCCAAAGCAATCTGAGACTGAGCCTGGGTGTCTTGCCTTTGCTCCTCACTCTTCATGCCTCTCTTGGTTCTGGGAGGCAAGGCGCGTGAACAAGCCCCGTGGGGAAAAGGGGGCTCCGGTTACCTTCGCTGGGCTCGGCCAGGAGGACAAAGACGGGGTCGTTGGGCTGGGCGCGCTGCACATCTTCGAGAATCTGCTCCGTGCTGGGGGGGTCGGGGCGGGTGGGCAGCACCACTCGCTTCTTGGCCTTGGAGGTCATTGCTCAGAAACAGCTGCCAGGGGGGCACTGGAGGGAGAGAAAGGAGGGGTGGGGATCAGAGGGGGCGCTTGGAGAGAGACGAAGGTCTCATCACAAAGGGGATCACAGGGTGTCGTTCGGAGCAGGGCCGTAGCTCACCAGTAGAAATTTCACAATTCCCACCAGCTTTCTTTATAGTCTCGACAGCTAGAAACCTGGGGGAGTTTTGAGTATTTTTGTCCCCCACCCCCAAAAAAGGAAAGCCAACGACTGCTGGATTTGAACGTCTGATTGTGCAGTCAGTGGCGACACGAGGTTACTCCAATTTTTTAAGAGCACACACACAAAAAATAAATTCCAATTCTGTGCAACCTTGAGAGCCACCCCAATTTACAGTAATAATGAGCGCTGCAAACATCTACTGAATAAACAGATCACTTTAACAGGGCTAAATATATCTTGATTTTGCGCCTGAATAGCATAAACCTGAAACTGTTCTTAACCTGAAGCACCACTTTAGCTAATGGGGCCTCCTGCTGCTGCCGCCGCGCCGCCGGAGCACGATTTCTGTTCTCATCCTGAAGCAAAGTTCTTAACTCGAGGCACTATTTCTGGGTTAGCGGAGTCTGTAACCTGAAGCGTCTGTAACCTGAAGCATCTGTAACCCAGGGTACCGCTGTATCACCACCACCAGCCAATCAGCCAACGGGAGTCATAGCCCTGCAATATGTACAGCGCCACAGATTCCTGATCTAAAGATATTTTGCCGCCCGGCATTGTTCGATCAAATGCAAATTTAATCTAAAGCAACTGGGGGTGCAACTCCTAGTACTGTGTTTCCAGATGGAGCTGCAAGTGGAACGGAAGGCCTCTTCTCTGCTTCCCGTAGTCCTGTTTTATCGAGAACCACGAGGACCATAGAACAGGGCTCATTTGAACAGGAGCTGCCGAGTCACAGAATCATAGAGTTCGGAGGGACCCCCTGGGTCATCTAGACCAACCCCCTGCAACGCAGTAATCTTCTGCCCAACTTGAACCCACCACCCTGAAATTCAGAGTCCGGTGCTCTGCCGACTGAGCTATCCCAGCTCCTTTAAAATTTTATTTCTTTTTTAGAAGGGCGGCAGCTCAGGGGGCAGAGCTTCTGCAAAGTCCCAGATTCAATCCAAGCCCGGGATCTCCAGGTAAGGCTGGGGAGCTGCTGCCAGCCAGTGTAAGACAAGCCAGAAGCATCAGCCATCTGATTCGGCTTCTCATTTAAACCATCGCCTGATTCGGAGCCCCATGAGGACTGGAATCTTACTTTAAAAAAAAAAATCGAATAAATGAAAGTGTGTAGCTTGGAGGCACAACATCGGTTTTACATGCAGAAAGTCCCCACCCCAATGCCATGGGATCTCTAGGTCGGAGGGGGGAAAGACCCCCTTCCCGAAACCATGCAGACTCTCGCTGCCATTCAGTGCTGACGGTCTGACTTGGATAACCCCCTCACTCAATTAAAACAACAAAATTTGCATTGGTCAACCAGAGTTTCTAGAAAAATCAAACCAAAAGCCCTAGAAGTATTTCCTGCGGCGGTCCTATTTCAATGCGCTGGAAGGAATCTTAACTTTCCCCCTTATCAGAGTGGTGGGTAAACAGCTGGACCAAATTGCCAAATCTCCCCCTCCCCATCCTCACTCTAGCAAACCTTCTCCCCATAACCTCCCCCCCCACCCGCCGCAAATCCTTTCCTCTCGGTCCCTGTCTTCTCTCTGACCAGCCTCTCAGCATGCAAATCCACCACGCACTGCCCTTCCGCAGAACCGGAGTTGAATTAAATTTGCGGATTCATGATGGGTGTGTGTGTGTGTGTCTGCTGCTATATTTTGGGTGGAAAGGGATTTTCTGGGGGGGGGGGAGGAAGGAGAGGACAGTTATACGGAGAAATCCTATCCTCTTTTCTTTTTTTAAAAAAATACTCCTGTTCCCCCACACCCTCCCCCCCAGGATGGTTAGAAAGGACAGCCCATTCATCCGAGAAAGGGGTTCGAGAACATTCAGTCAAAGCTCTGCAGTCGTCTGTGCGAAGAAGGGGCTCGATGCGAGACGCATGCAGGGTGGGGGGAGAGATCAGGGGAATACATATATATATATATATATATATATATATATATGGAAGAAAAAGAAGAGAGAATATAAAGGTTCTGCAGATACCACACCCACCACCCTTTCTGCAATTTCCAGCTCTGGTTAAAACTGCAGCCTCTATTTTCTGCCCTTCGCAAACCAAGACTCCTTTCTGGTCCACCCGCCCCCCCCCCATTACGAAGACAACCCCCCCCAACCAATATTGCTTTTCTTCACACACACCCCAGGGGGCTATTTTTCCTGTTCTTTACAGTAACGGTCCCCCCCCCACCACAAAAAACCCTCAATTTTCACCACCCAGACCTGATCTCACCTCTCCCATCTCCATCATCTCCATCGAGACCCTTCCTGCTTCGACGCCAAACCCCCCACCTCCCGGTTTTGTCTTTACCTAATTCCCCCCCCCACTCCAAGTTTCTCTTCCCCCTCTCCCCAGATTCCTCCCACTTCCCCCCCCCCACATACACACAAGTCACCCCACCTAGGCACTGTCAAACACACATACGCCGCCTCCCGTCTCTGAGCCTCTCAAGGAACATCTATTGCAGATTATTCAGCGCCCCCCCAAAAAAATCCCCCACACCTGTCCCTATTAGTTTCCCACCCTCCTTCCTTCAAACAGATCTCTTCCTCCATTGTCCCACCTGCACCCTCCTTTTACACCGCCCCCCCCCCACAGATTCCCTTCATCTTCTGGGCTCTTTCTGCATCTCCACCCCCAATAATAATAATAATAATAATAATAATAATAATAATAATAGCACCCCACCATCAAAAAGGACCTCAATTATTTCTATCCTTGTTCATTTCGTCCTGCTCCCCCCCCCACCACAAAAAACCCCAATATTCCACCCCATAGCAGCCTTCCCCTGGGTTTCACTCCTTTTATCGCCACCCCCCCCCCCGTGTTATCTAACCATTCGCAGCAACCACAAAAGTCCCCCCCACAAAGGGAAAAAAGATACTTACTGCCTATCCTCCACCCCCCCACCAATAAACACCAATTTTCTCCCCTGTAACCCTTTGGCGGCACTGGACACGTCGCCCCCACCCAAGACGAGTCCCGCCCACAAATAACCATAATAGTCCCCAAGCACTTTTCCTGCGCCCCCCCAAAAAACCACTCCCACATTTGTGCCTCCCCCCAAAAAACACCCACTTACCTCTCCCCCCCCCAAGTAGGGCCCGTTTTCCTCATCCCTTCTCTGCCCCCCCAGTCAAAAGCCCCCACCCCTCATAATTTAAGGCCCCCCCACATATTTGGACCCCCCAAAAAAACCACTCCCACATTTGTGCCTCCCCCCAAATAAAACCACCCACTTACCTCTTTCCCCCCCCCGTGGGACCCGTTTTCCTCATCCCTTCTCTGCCCCCCAGTCAAAAGCCCCCACCCCTCATAATTTAAGGCCCCCCCACATATTTGCGACCCCCCCAAACCCCCCCATATTATACCCCCCCCCAAAATAGGACCCATTTCCTTCCTCTTTCTCCCCCCCCCAAGTCCACAAAGGTTTAAACCCCCCCAGGTTAAGCCCCCCCCAAAACCTTCCCCTCCCCCCAGGTAGCCCCCCCTTCCTTCCTCACCTGCTCTTCCTCCCTCCTCCTCCTCCTCACCTGAATCCCTCCCTCCCTCTGGCCCCGCCCCTCCTTTGGGCCCCGCCCACTTCCTCCTGGGGAGGGCAGCCACTTCCGCTTTCCGGCCGCCGCCGCCGCCTCACTTCCGGTGGTTGGGTTGTTGTTGGTTTTTTTCCCCCTATTAGAGCGAAGCGCCGGCGAAGAGCGACGCTCTATTCCTCCGGCGTCCGTCTCTGTGGTCCCCCCGCAAAGCCAAGGCGGGCGAGCTGCGGACGGGAGCGTAGAGCTAGGAAAGGGTAGAGGGGTAGGTCCCGCGGCGGGACGGCGGGACCAAAGGAGAACTTTGCTATTCTACAGCTGCCATCAAAAATGTTCCATTGCAAATCGGGTTTATTATCAAAATACGAGTGGTTTTCCCCAAAATTCAGCTGAAAATGCAACTTTGCTCCTTGCAGACAGCTGAAAGTCTGCACATTTTGACAATAAACCTGATTCGCAAAGAGGGGATAAGTTTGGATCATTTTTGAGGCAACTATGTGAAATATATTGTACGTATATCTGTGTATACATATATACACAATATATATATGCAGATGACACAACCTTGATGGCAGAAAGTGAGGAGGAATTAAAGAACCTTTTATTGAGCGTGAAAGAGGAGAGCGCAAAATATGGTCCGAAGCTCAACATCAAAAAAACGAAGATCGTGGCCACTGGTCCCATCACCTCCTGGCAAATAGAAGGGGAAGAAATGGAGGCAGTGAGAGATTTTACTTTCTTGGGTTCCATGATCACTGCAGATGGTGACAGCAGCCACGAAATTAAAAGACGCCTGCTTCTTGGGAGAAAAGCAATGACAAACCTAGACAGCATCTTAATAAGCAGAGACATCTCCTTGCCAACAAAAGTCCGTATAGTTAAAGCTCTGGTTTTCCCAGTAGTGATGTATGGAAGTGAGAGCTGGACTATCAAGAAGGCTGATCGCCGAAGAATGGATGCTTTTGAATTCTGGTGCTGGAGGAGACTCTGGAGAGTCCCATGGACTGCAAGAAGATCAAACCTCTCCATTCTGAAGGAAATCAGCCCTGAGTGCTCACGGGAAGGACAGATCCTGAAGCTGAGGCTCCAAGACTTTGGCCACCTCAGGAGAAGAGAAGACTCCCTGGAAAAGACCCTGATGTTGGGAAAGATGGAGGGCGCAAGGAGAAGGGGACGACAGAGGACGAGATGGTGGGACACTGTTCTCGAAGCGACCAGCATGAGTTTGACCAAACTGGGGGAGGCAGTGGAAGACAGGAGGGCCTGGCGTGCTCTGGTCCAGGGGGTCACAAAGAGGCGGACACGACTAAACGACTCAACAACAACAACATATCTGTGTATTATGCATATTTGATTAACATGTTTGAAATATCTGGGGAAATATCTGGTATTTGACAAATTCTTTTTCCTTTATTTTTCTCTTTTTCTATGTATTTTTTTCTTTTATTTATGGATATCTGGACGTAATGTTTAATTTATGTTTCTTTTTTTGCGATTTTAAAAAAAATGCCATAAAATAATCTAGAGTCAGAAGAAGAGGAGGAGGAGTATCACAGGGACTACCCCTGCAGGGTCGAGGTTTTTATTGGCCAACTTTTACACCAAAGGGAGACATCAAAATAGAAAACAAGGTCCTTTCCCAGCAGCTAACCGCCGCTTTCACAGCTCTCCGCATCAAAACGGCCGGACCTTCTTGAGTTTGTTTTCCTGCCAAATGTTCAGCTTCCGCAGCTTCCGCCAATATTCGTGGGACTCCGGATCCAGCTCCTCCAATTTCTTGGGGGGCCCGAGTTGCATCTGGAAAAGCCTGGAAGGGAAAGGCGGCGGGGTGAGCCGAGAAAGCGGGAGAGGGAATTGCGTGACGGTCGAGAGCGCATCATTGCGCCTGGAGGCTAATCTTCCACCGGTAGAATGATCTGGCGCAGGACACTTACCGCATTTGTCGCTCTATAAGACGCACCAGACCACGAGACGCACCTAGTTTTTGGAGGAGGAAAACAAGGAAAAAAATATTCTGAATCCCAGAAGCCAGAACAGCAAGAGGGATTGCGGCGCAGCGAAAGCAGCCATCCCTCTTGCTGTTCTGGCTTCTGGGA
Organism: Podarcis bocagei; assembly: GCF_964188305.1. Lineage (NCBI taxonomy): Eukaryota > Metazoa > Chordata > Lepidosauria > Squamata > Lacertidae > Podarcis > Podarcis bocagei. The sequence goes on along the minus strand of NC_138144.1, from coordinate 2,342,361 downwards.
TAGCTGCGCAGCCTGCATTCGCTCCATAAGATGCACACACATTTCCCCTTATTTTTTTTAGGAGGGGAAAAGTGAGTCTTATAGAGCAAAAAATACGGTAACTCTTGGCTTCACCTAAACTCAAATCCCCCCCCAGTCTAATATCCCTAGCGCTGCAAGATCCCAAAAGCGCCTGAACTAAAATGGTCTAGCAAAAACTTCCCTCTTGTGGTTTATCCCTGCAACAGCTGCTCACTTTGGGTTTTAGTAAAGCAAACAGTCTAATTTGTCAGCGCCTAAAGCAAACAGTCTAATTTGTCATCTTCACTGTGGGTTAAACCACAAAGCTAGGACTCGCCGATCAGAAGGTCGGCGGTTCGAATCCCCGCAATGAAGGGGTGAGCTCCCATTGCTCGGTCCCTGCTCCTGCCAACCTAGCAGTTCAAAAGCACGTCAGAGTGCAAGTAGATAAATAGGTATCGCTCCGGCGGGAAGGTAAACGGCGTTTCCGTGCGCTGCTCTGGTTCGCCAGAAGCGGCCTAGTCCTGCTGGCCACATGACCCAGAAGCTGTACGCCGGCTCCCTCGGCCAGTAAAGCAAGATGAGCACCGCAACCGCAGAGTCGGCCATTACTGGACCTAACGGTCAGGGGTCCCTTTACCTTTAAATGATCTCGAGTGTCAGAACCACTTGGCCACAATACGGACATTTTGCCCATGGCATGACTGTTTTCCACCTTCCCATTTTGTCTCTCTGCCACCCTATCTGCATCACCTAGCAATTCTAAATAATAGACGCGCTTTGACTCTCGCGAGATTGAATGTCTTGCCCTCGGCTGGACTTGAGGGACGAATCCAACAGATCCCACACGAAAAAAGTCCCTGTGGAGACAGCAGTCCCGAATCGGTGGCGCACGCCCTTCTGGCTTGCCCTCTTTATAAAGACTTGAGGAATGAGATTATCACCCCTCCTATATCGTCCATTCCGGGTCGCCCAACCACTGCCCCAGGGTCCTTTCTCTTGGCAGATCAAGATGAGCAGGTGACAGCAAAGGTGGCAAGGTTTTCCGCTGGGGCAATCAGAATAAGGCCCACCATTTGACCATTGATTCAAAACCCTTACTTCTATGCTATGGATTCAGGTCAAAAGTATTTTTGGCTACTGGATATATTTTGGGCATGGGGGTGGGGGGTGGGGCAAAAGACCTTTCCGAAAAAGCTGTTCCTCTGATTCAAAACGGGAACCGGGAACCTGAGGTTCCTCAACGCACTGCCCCCTGAATCTCTATCTCTTTGCACACATCCTGTGGACTAGAAACTTGATTTGTTAATTTAAAAAAATGATGTCTGCATTTCTACAGAAGGTTGGTTCTTCGTCTGCCGCAAACTCACCATTCCGGATATTCCGAGTCCGGCTTCAATGTTATCTCTGGGCCTTCCTTGTAGATGTTGACCCCCACGGCGTGGGTGGTGAGGATCGCGGCGTCTTTGCAGACTTCAGGACCCTTCATGTCTTCTTTGGCAGGGCCTTTCCCTCTGAACTTTACACCTGGATGAAAACACCAAGAGAAGGGAAATAATCCATAATGAATTGGGGGGGGGGGGACTTTGCCTCCGTTGTCCTTGAGGTTGCTGGTTGTACTGGGAAGGGAGCAAAAAGGAACAGGTCTTAAAATTGGCTGGGAAACAAAAGAACTCCATGAGACACTTGGAAATAGATCTAGGACATAATATAGATTTTAATATCTGGGGGAAACTTTGGAAGAGCGATGTGAAGTCTACAGCATGTTATTCCTTGAAGGAGAAGTACTTGAAAATGATTTACAGATGGTATTTTACTCCGAGTAGGCTTGCTAAGATGTATAAGAGGCGGGTGGCGCTGTGGGTTAAACCACAGAGTCTAGGGCTTGCAGATCAGAAGGTCGGCGGTTCGAATCCCCGCAAGGACGGGGTGAGCTCCCGTTGCTCGGTCCCTGCTCCTGTCAACCTAGCAATTCGAAAGCACGTCAAAGTGCAAGTAGATAAATAGGTACTGCTCTGGCGGGAAGGTAAACGGCGTTTCCGTGCACTGCTCTGGTTCGCCAGAAGCGGCTTAGTCATGCTGGCCACATGACCCAGAAGCTGTACGCCGGCTCCCTCGGCCAATAAAGCGAGATGAGCGCCACAACCCCAGAGTCGGTCACGAGTTCTCTACCTGCAATATTGTCTACAGTCTGCCTGCAAATTGACCAATGCAATACAACACATTGGCCCTCTGACCATGTGCAGAGTGCCCCAACCATCCTCCCTTTTAGAGGGAAAGGAAGGAAGCAGAACCTCCAAAACGCGGCGCAGTCTACCTGCAAATTGGCCAATACAATGCAATCCATTGTCTACCTGCAACACTGTCCACAGTCTGCCTGCAAATTGGCCAATAAAATGCAATCCATTGGTCCTCTGAGCATGTGCAATGTTCCCCCAACCAGCCTCCCTTTTAGGGGGAAAGGAAGGAAGCAGAACCTCCAAAACGCGGTGCAGTCTACCTGCAAATTGGCCAGTACAATGCAAGACGTTGTCTACCTGCAACATTGTCCACAGTCTGCCTGCAAATTGGCCAATGCAATACAACACACTGGTCCTCTGAGCATGTGCAAAGTTCCCCCAACCAGCCTCCCTTTGCAAAGCCCCTCCCCCAGGATCCTGGCTTACCGCCGGCCTTCTTGGCGTAGTTGCGGAGCCCCGGGCCGGGCCAGAGGACGCTGCGGGCCGGGGAGAGGCGGAGCACGGCCCGCAGCCGCAACCCGGAGAGAGCCATGAGCGAGGAGAGGCTGCCCGGGCTCCGCGGAGGCGCACGGAGTCTGCGCGGGGGGGGTGGCCGGAGAGCATCCTGGGAAATGTAGTCCGCTTCTTTGGATTTTTATTTTATTTTTTTGCAACGCCGAATGCAATTGCGTTGGGCCGCCTGTGGGGCTGGTTTCACTGATAACATTTGAGTAATTTTCAAAAACAAAAAAACCAGAATAAAAACAACAGTAAAAAAAATCATAGACAAATTTTTATTATGTTATTTTATTTTTTGAAGTTGTGATGAACTCTCTTTATATATATATATATATGTGTGTGTGTGTGTGTGTGTGTGTGTGTGTACGTATACGTATACGTATACGTATACATATACGTATATGTATATATATTGCACATTGCAATTAGCGGAGACTTATTTGTACTGTATTGCCTGCATAGGGTGAAATAATCCAATATTAGAAATACTCAGAGTAGACCTATTGATAAATTCCAGGATTAGAAATACTCAAGAGTTAGACCTATTAATGGGGACTCTGGCCCTTAAATTATATTGGCTGCATAAATTCCAGTATTAGGAATACTCAAGAGTTAGACCTATTGGAATTAATGGAGACTCTAGCCATTAAATTATATTGCCTGCATTTTTTGTTGTTGTTGTTGAGTCGTTTAGTCGTGTCCGCCTCTTCGTTGTAGCAGGAACCCCCCCACCCCAATCATTCTGTTTGTACAAACTTCACACACACTCACACTCACACACTACATATGCCACATTTCTCTTATGAATTCATAGAAAATCAACCATACACCGGATTTGCACTGTTCCATTTTATTTTAATATCAAAGGGGGGTGCTTGGTTTCTGGTCAGCCATAATCTCTTCAGCATACCAGCACATCCACAGGAGCCCTGCCCAGTTGCTATGTCAACCCTGATAATCCCAGACAGAAGACAATCAAAAATCACAAAGAACAGTGGATTCACCACAGGCTGAAACAAAGGACAATGATCAGATCTTCCCTCTGGGGGCAGGAAACTGCAAACTCCCCATTGTCACCTGGAAAGTACTCATGGGGAGGGGGAAAGGAGGAACCAGCCAGGTGACAGGACACTCAGGTTACCACCACAACTCCTCCCTCAACCCCTCCTTTCTGAAATGTATGCATGATGTCAACCCCTTCTGTAATGTATGCATGATGTCAACCCCTCCTTTCTGTAATGTATGCATGATGTTTCTGGGGGTGGGCTTGACCTAGAGGAGGGGAAATTCAAAAGTTTTTATAAGGTCTTGCAGCCCATTGTTCTGGGTCTTTCCTCTCTTTTGCTAGTGAGGGAAACACCCTGTTGCAACAGATCAATAAAGGCCAAGCCTACAGGCTGCTGTTTTGCTCCAAGTTATCCTGGTTGGTGTCTTTACTTTTTGTCCAAGAGAGCCCTCAGATTTTTCCGTTAACATCGTGACCCCCTGGACCAGAGCACGCCAGGCACTCCTGTCTTCCACTGCCTCCCGCAGTTTGGTCAAACTCATGCTGGTAGCTTCGAGAACACTGTCCCACCATCTCGTCGTCCGTCGTCCCCTTCTCCTTGCGCCCTCCATCTTTCCCAACATCAGGGTCTTTTCCAGGGAGTCTTCTCTTCTCCTGAGGTGGCCAAAGTCTTGGAGCCTCAGCTTCAGGATCTGTCCTTCCAGTGAGCACTCAGGGCTGATCTCCTTCAGAATGGAGAGGTTTGATCTTCTCGCAGTCCATGGGACTCTCAAGAGTCTCCTCCAGCACCAGAATTCAAAAGCATCCATTCTTCGGCGATCAGCCTTCTTGATGGTCCAGCTCTCACTTCCATACATCACTGCTGGGAAAACCAGAGCTTTTACTATATGGACCTTTGTTGGCAAGGTGAGTGTCTCTCCACTGGGGTGTAAAGGTAAAGGGACCCCTGACCGTTAGGTCCAGTCGTGGCCGACTCTGGGGTTGCGTTGCTCATCTCGCTTTACTGGCCGAAGGAGCCGGCGTACAGCTTCCGGGTCATGTGGCCAGCAGGACTGAGCTGCTTCTGGCGAACCAGAGCAGTGCACGGAAACGCCGTTTCCCTTCCCGCCGGAGTGGTACCTATTTATCTACTTGCACTTTGACGTGCTTTCGAACTGCTAGGTTGGCAGGAGCAGGGACCGAGCAACGGGAGCTCACCCCATCATTGCGGGGATTCGAACCGCCGACCTTCTGATCGGCAAGTCCTAGGCTCTATGGTTTAACCCACAGCGCCACCCGCGTCCATGCCTTTTGCCCAGCAGTTGCTCCCCTCATACTGGGGCTCTGCATGAAATGTATTCCCTGTGAATTTTGTTGTACAGTGGTACCTTGGTTTACAACCATAATCCGTTCCGGAGGTGCGTTTGTACATAAAGCAAAACTGGTTGTAACCCAAGGCACGCTTTCGTTAATGGGGCCTGCAAAAACATTTGTTCATAATCCAAAAAAAAAGGGGAAAAGGTTATAATCCAAAAAAGAGTTTGCAAACCGGGACACGCATTTCCAGGTTTGATGTGTTCGTAATCTGAAACGTATGCAACTGTAGCAGGAACTCCCCACCCCAATCATTCAGTTTGTACAAACTTCACACACTCACACTCACAAACTACATATGCCACACTTCTGTTATAAATTCATAGAAAAATCAACCATACATCGGATTTGCACTGTTCCATTTTTGTTTTACTCCATATGACAAGGACTATCAAAGGGGGGTGGCTTGGTTCTGGTCAGCCATAATCCCTTGAACATCCCAGCACATCCACAGGAGCCCTGCCCAGTTGCTATGCCAACCCTGATGATCCCAGACAGAAGACAATCATACCAAGAACTAACTTAGTTGGTCTTTAAGGTGCTACTGGAAGGAATTTTTTTTATTAGAAGACAATCAAGATCACAAAGAACTTGCATATGGGAGTGGATTCAGCATGGACTGGAACAAAGGACAATGATCAGATCTTCCCTCTGGGGGCAGGAAACTGCCAACTCCCCTTTGTCTCCTGGAAGTGACTCATGGGGAGGGGGAAAGGAGGAACCAGCCAGGTGACAGGACACTCAGGTTACCACCACAACTCCTCCCTCAACCCCTCCTTTCTGTAATGTATGCATGATGTCAACCCCTTCTGTAATGTATGCATGATGTCAACCCCTCCTTTCTGTGATGTATGCATGATGTTTCTGGGGGTGGGCTTGACCTGGAGGAGGGGAATTTCAAAAGTTTTTATAAGGTCTTGCACACCATTTTTCTGGGTCCTTCCTCTCTCCTGCAAGTGAGGGGAACACCCTGTTGCAACAGTTCAATAAAGGCCAAGCCTACAGGCTGCTGTTTTGCTCCAAGTTATCCTGGTTGGTGTCTTTATTTTGTCCAAGGGAGCCCTCGGATTTTTCCGGTGACACAAAGCAGACTGTTTGCAAATCAAGGTACCACTGTGCTTCCAAAATCACCCTTCTTATCTTTGGGTAAACCTTGGGTTGCAGTGACCCTGCCAGGCCTGCAGGGGGCAGTAGAGGGCCTTGTGCCAGAAGCACGTGGCTGCAGCAGGAAGTGCCGGGTTGACCATAGAGGTGTTGAACATAGATCTAGGAAATTGTAGAGGTGACTCAATTTACCCCCAACCATCACTTTCAAGTGCACTTGGTTGGAGAAGTAAAGATGAATTGGGATCAGATCAAAAACCGAGCATTAAATCAAGGGGAGGAATTAATGAATGCATTGGTCTCTGAGTGTGGGAGGAGCACAATTATTATTTTTTTGGGGGGGAGGCTTCTTATAGTGATCCAGGAAATGCCATGCGTAGGTGGAGGGAAGGGTCATCTCTAATATTTTCGTGCCTCTACGGTGCCGGTGGAGGACAGCCTGGGAAGAATCTCAATTGCTGCAATGGTGAGAGCAAAGGACCCCTTTAAATGAGGCTGGGGGCTCCCCTCTGCTTGCATGGGAGGGCCAAAGGCGCTGCAAAATTGCAATGGGCAGCAATTGCGCGCGCGGGGGGGGGGAAGCAGAGTCCAAAATTTAAGAGGCTTTTGCTGCAAACCCTGCAAAAAAAAAAACCAAATACAGTAAAAGGAAATTTGGAATTAAAAGTGGCGATACCAGCAGCGGCCACCGGAGGGCGCGCGCGCGCACTTTATAAACTTCCTCGTTCTATTCGTTCCTTTCCCATCTAAGCTATTAGTCCCAGCACTGACCGGCAGCTGAGCTTTCAAGACAAGCTTTATTTATTTATTTTTGCCAGCTTTTCTGCGGGAATCGGAGGTGGAGAGACAGGAAGGGGACATAGGGAACCATTAATGCGCAAATAATAATAATAATAATAATAATAATAATAATAATAATAATAATAATAATAATAATATACATTTATTATTCATACCCTGCCCAACCGGCAGGATTTCCCCAGCCACTCTGGGAGGCTTCCAACAAAACACTAAAATACAATAACCTATTAAACATTAAAAGCTTCCCTAAACAGGGCTGCCTTCAGATGTCTGCTAAAAATTTGGCATTTCTTTTTCTCTTGGACATCTGGCGGGATGTCAAATGGAGTTGGAAAGGGAACCAAACTCGAACCCGCGACCTTGAGATCTAAGATTCGAATGCTGTACTGACATGTAGGCCAGATCCCTTGCTTGAGCCGACTGGGGCGGTAGAGCTCGAAACCGTGAGGACCGGAACCTTGGTTCATTTTTATTTGAAGCCGACGATTTCGGCATTGCCGGGGGTGGACTAGATGGCCATCGGGTCCCTTCCAACCGTACGATTCCACAATTCTATAAGTCTATTCCAGCTCACAGACTCAATTCCCAGTAGCCTGGTGCACCTCTGACTCGGTCCAAAGCTGTTTCTTCCTATTTAAAACCAGGTCTTTTGCCTTATTTTTTGCTCTATGACTCACTTTTCCCCTCCTAAAAAGTAAGGGGAAATGCGTGTGCGTCTTATGGAGCGAATGCAGGCTGCGCAGCTATCCCAGAAGCCAGAACAGCGAGAGGGATTGCTGCTTTCACTGCGTAGCGATCCCTCTTGCTGTTCTGGCTTCTGAGATTCAGAATATTTCTTTCTTTGTTTTCCTCCTCCAAAAACTAGGTGCGTCTCGTGGTCTGGTGCGTCTTATAGAGCGAAAAATATGGTAATTCGGAACAATGAAGACTGGAAACTTGACTTCTGGGCTTGGTCCGGCCTCAGGGAGCAGTTCCGATGTTCTCGGGTTAGGCTAATTGATCGGAGGATTATTAGCCTTCCTGCTGATGTCGGACTCTGGAGTGGGGGCCGATATTTATGTCTCCCGACTCATGAAACCCCTGCCATTGCGGTCCATGGCTGTCTGAGAGTCGTAGCTGGAATGGAGCCTCCATGCAGGGGGGCAGTCTATTGTGGTTGTTGTTTAGTCGTTTAGTGGTGTCCGCCTCTTCGTGACCCCATGGACCAGAGCATGCCAGGCCCACCTGTCTTCCACTGCCTCCCGCAGTTTGGTCAAACTCATACTGGTAGCTTCGAGAACACTGTCCCACCATCTCATCCTCTGTTGTCCCCTTCTCCTTGTGCCCTCCATTTTTCCCAGCATCAGGGCCTCCGAAACCATATAACACCAGTCTTGAAAGACCTACATTGGCTCCCAGGACGTTTCCGAGCAAAATTCAAAGTGTTGGTGCTGACTTTGAAAGCCCTAAAGGGTCCAGTAGACCTGAAGGAGCATCTCCACCCCCATCGCCCAGCCCGGACACCGGGGTCCATCTCCTGAGGGCCTTCTGGCGGTTCCCTCCCTGCGAGAAGCAAGGTTACAGGGAACCAGGCCTTCTCGGTGGTGGCACCCGCCCTGTGGAACTCCCTCCCACCAGATGTCAAAGAGAAAAACAACTACCAAACTTTTAGAAGACATCTGAAGGCAGCCTTGTTTAGGGAAGTTTTTAATGTTTGGTGTTTTGTTGTTTAGTCGTGTCCGACTCTTCGTGACCCCCTGGACCAGAGCACCCCAGGCCCTCCTGTCTTCCACTGCCTCCTGCAGTTTGGTCAAACTCATGTTGGTCTCTTCCAGAACACTGTCCAACCATCTCATCCTCTGTCGTCCCCTTCTCCTTGTGCCCTCCATCTTTCCCAGCATCAGGGTCTTTTCCAGGGAGTCTTCTCTTCTCCTGAGGTGGCCAAAGTCAAATATGCATAATACACAGATATGTTGTTGTTGTTGAGTCGTTTAGTCGTGTCCGCCTCTTCGTGACCCCCTGGACCAGAGCACGCCAGGCACTCCTGTCTTCCACTGCCTCCCACAGTTTGGTCAAACTCATGCTGGTAGCTTCGAGAACACTGTCCCACCACCTCATCCTCTGTCGTCCCCTTCTCCTTGCGCCCTCCATCTTTCCCAACATCAGGGTCTTTTCCAGGGAGTCTTCTCTTCTCATGAGGCGGCCAAAGTCTTGGAGCCTCAGCTTCAGGATCTGTCCTTCCCGTGAGCACTCAGGGCTGATTTCCTTCCGAATGGAGAGGTTTGATCTTCTTGCAGTCCATGGGACTCTCAAGAGTCTCCTCCAGCACCAGAATTCAAAAGCATCCATTCTTCGGCCATCAGCCTTCTTGATGGTCCAGCTCTCACTTCCATACATCACTACTGGGAAAACCACAGCTTGAACTATACGGACCTTTGTCAGCAAGGTGATGTCTCTGCTTTTTAAGATGCTGTCTAGGTTCGTCATTGCTTTTCTCCCAAGAAGCAGGCGTCTTTTAACTTCGTGACTGCTGTCACCATCTGCAGTGAAGGCGCAGTCTACCTCGGCTTAAGGCCGGCCAGCGTCCTTTAAACCCATATTCCAGACTATGGGCAAACACAGCCTGCCTGGCTGTTCCTTCTCACCCGCACTAAAGGGTCGGTGTCGGGAGTCGAGACTCGAACCCGGCACCCGCCAGCTCCAATCAGCCAGTGGGACAGGGAAGGGGGGAAACATTAGCTTGTCTGAGATGGGACACACACAGACCCCAACTGCTGCCCCACGCTGGATGTTTTTCGGCGGGATAGATGTTTCCGCCAAAGCCGGGCGGTTTGGGCCGTGTGCCACGAAGAGCCCCGTGGCCTGGAAAGCTCATGGAAACTGTCGTTTTTAATTGGGTGGGGGAACGGAACCCCCCCCCAGCTGCTGTTGTTGGGCCTGGGGGTTCGGCGCAGGCTGTCAATTTCTCCTGCAACCCACCCACAACCTTGTTTGCAACAGGAGATGGGGGAAAAATTCGTCTGTGCATGCCAAAACCGCGTCCTAGAGGTGTCTGTGAATTGAAGCCGTCTGCCGCGGGGCCGGGAGTTTGTTGGAGAAACGGGACAGAGACCAGGAAGCTGCCGGGTCTGTGTTTATGGGGCATATCTCTTATTTATTTATATTTTAAAATGAATATTCAGCGAGACGATTCTCGTGGTGCTGTCCAGGCCGCAGCCAGGCACGATGCAACGGGCTTGTTCTTCTAAGGATAGTAAAGCTGGATGATGTCTTATTGTTAAAATTATTGTGTTGAAATTTCTAATAAAAATTTTAAAAGGAAAGTTGGAAAGGGGCCGCCGGGGTCATCCATCCCAACCCGCTTGCAAGGCAGGAATCTCGGGTAAACAGAGGAACCACCCAACCTCTGTTTCAAAACCTCAGAGGAAGGAGAATTGTCCACCTTCCCATCCCGTCTCAAACGCCTTGAGACTCAAACAACGTGGAACCCAAACACTGCAAACCTAGAAATAAGTGTTTGTGAACATTTTTCGGAATCCGAATGTGCTCCGTTTTGAGTGCCACACTTTGGTTTTGAGCGTTACGCTGAGGTCTGTCTGTTTTTGCTATTTATTTTTCGTTTTTGCAGCTCTCTCTCTTTCGTTTTTGTGACTGTGTGCAACCCAGTTCAGCTACTGATGGATTGATTCTGCGACTGCAGTACATTGATTATTGCTTTCATTTTATAGATCAACGGTCTCGTTAGAGAGTAAAATTCGTGTTCAATTGCCGTTTTAGGGGTTGTTTTTAAAAGTCTGGAACGGATTGATCCGTCTTGCCTTGCTTTCTATGGGAAAGCAGCGCGCCTCGGTTTTGGAACGCTTTAGTTTTGGGACGCAATTCCCACAACGGATTAAGTTTGAGAACCAAGGGACCATTGTACAATGGGAGATTAGGCTCTACCCAAAGGCGTCGTAGACTTTGGAGGCGCCCGAACCCGGGACGAAAAGGGGAAACGATCCGAGAGGAAGGCACGCTTGACAGATCCTCTCCTGGGATCAACTTCCACCTGGAAACCACCATTAAGACCATGGGTAGGCAAACTAAGGCCCGGGGGCCGGATCCGGCCCAATCGCCTTCTCAATCCGGCCCACGGACGGTCCGGGAATCAGCATGTTTTTACACGAGTAAAATGTGTCCTTTGATTTAAAATGCATCTCTGGGTTATTTGTGGGGCACAGGAATTCGTTCATTTTTTTGCTTTCCAAAATACAGTCTGGAAAGCGAAATACAGTGATACCTTGGTTCTCACAGGAGTCCGTTCATTATTATTTTTTTTCAAAATATAGTCCGGCCCCCCAACCAGGTCTAAGGGACAGTGGACCGGCCCCCTGCTGAAAAAGTTTGCTAGCCCCTGATTAAGACCATCCTCCTCGCCATAGGAGGAGGAGAAGAAACACAGCCGCGGTTTTCACCTGCGATTTCTCCATCGCAAGGGGGTTGGTTTGGATGACCTTTGGGTGTCCCTCCCGGCCCCCCAATTCTGTGCCGCCGGCCTGCTCCTTTGGCCCAGGCCAGGCTTCAAAACAGCCCAGCGGAAACTTCCTTATGAAGTGCGATCGAAAGCCGGATTTGGCACGGCAGCCAAACCGGACACCGTCCGTTCCAAAGCTCAGGTTTTGGGGAATGGGGGCAGGAATTTTAGGTTTGTGGACTTGCCAGCTCATATCCCCATAACCCATATCCCCAACCCCTTCCAGCCCACGATTTGCACGTAACATATATTTATATTTCTCGAAGCGGAATGCAGCCCAAGGGTTCCTTGTTTTGCACACACGCAAAAATAGGAGACTTTTAAAAATGATTATTTCTTCTCCTATTTTTCTTCCATCGCTTTGTTTTCTACGACGGAGACTCTTTTAATAAAATAGAGAGAGAGACTTTTAATGGAGCAAAGAAAATACAGAGCCAAGGTCTGGCAAGAGCCAATTTTGGCAAGGAGAACATGGCCAAAGCGTGGCAGGAAGATTTAAAGACAACAAAAGAATAACAGTTAAGCATTTCATTGTAGAAATGGTTTTTTTATTTGTTCGCAGAATACGGGTAGATATTCGAGAGCTGCTGGCTGTTCTGCTACAGAACAGTTGTGCAAATACGAAAGCTCAGAAAAGTGAAAGGCTCTTTGTTCGTCTCAAATTAGACCTGATATAAATTAGTCCTGACGCCTCTCTCTGTGAGTTTCTGTACGTATTTAAGATACATATGCAAGAGGCTAATTTATAATGGTATTTGGGGAATCACTCGTGTTCTTATGGGACTGTGTGGTTTTATACTTTCTGGGTTCCCCGTCTTCCTAGACTTCTTCTGCTATAGGTCAATTCTATAAATTAAGTAGGTCAGTAAATACAGGGGGAGCAAAACGTGCCTTAGAGAAGGATCTGAAATATTATCAATCAATCAATCAGTTCTTTATCGCAGTCCAAAGACCCGCAAACGGAACCCGGTACATAAAAATATTCTAATTGAAGCTTGTTTTATGTAATGCTTTATCCGCTTCGATAAAGAGGTACCTAAGAACTTAATTCGTTCCAGAGGTCCGTTCTTAACCTGAAACTGTTCTTAACCTGAAGCACCACTTTAGCTAATGGGGCCTCCTGTTGCCGCCGCACGGTTTCTGTTCTCATCCTGAAGCAAAGTTCTTAACCCAAGGTACTATTTCTGGGTTAGCGGAGTCTGTAACCTGAAGCGTCTGTAACCCGAGGTACCACTGTATTTTGCCTTTGAAATTGAAAGCGATAAAGAAATGAAATGGAAATGATAATATTGGCGAATGTCACCACGGGAAAAATAAACGGCACTTTGATGTTCCGTCGGGGAGCAGCCGCAACTCAGGTTCAAGGTTCTGTTTGGCGATTCGTGGATATTATCTGAGTTTTTTTAACGCTGAGTAGACCTGGAGGAAGTGCAATTAGATAAATAGGTACCGCTCTGGTGGGAAGGTAAACGGTGTTTCCATGCGCTGCTCTGGTTCGCTTAGTCCTGCTGGCCACATGACCCGGAAGCTGTACCAGTAAAGCGAGATGAGCGCCGCAACCCCAGAGTCGGCCACTACTGGACCTAACGGTCAGGGGTCCCTTTACCTTTAGACCTGGAGCAAAGGGACGCGGGTGGCGCTGTGGGTTAAACCACAGAGCCTAGGGCTTGCTGATCAGAAGGTCGGCGGTTCGAATCCCCGCAACGACGGGGTGAGCTCCCGTTGCTCGGTCCCTGCTCCTGCCAACCTAGCAATTCAAAAGCACACCAGCGCAAGTAGATAAATAGGTACCGCTCCGGCGGGAAGGTAAACGGCGTTTCCATGCGCTGCTCTGGTTCGCTAGAAGCGGCTTAGTCCTGCTGGCCACATGACCCGGAAGCTGTACGCCGGCTCCCTCGGCCAATAAAGCGAGATGAGTGCTGCAACCCCAGAGTCGGCCACGACTGGACTTAACGGTCAGGGGTCCCTTTACCCTTTACCTTTAGACCTGGAGGAAGAAAAGTCGGTCGGCGACCGTGTACAGAGGCAGCGATGCTTTTGAATTCCTGGTGGCTGGGAATCGCAGGAGAGGAGAGCTGCTCTTGTTTTCGAATCCTGCCACGGTACCAATAGCTTCGGCCCCTCGCTCCATCGAAACGCATCTCCCAAGCTTAATTCCCTTCCCCCCCCATTTGCAGTTGGAAGCCGACGTCCAGACCCTCGTCCACCGCTTCTATGCCCTTCAGAGCGAACGGGTCGAAGCCTACCACCTCTTCGAAGAGTGAGTATCGCTGACCGGTTGGGGTTTTATTTATTTGGGGTGCGGGATGTAGCCAGGTTTCTAGAGGAAAAGTGGCTTTCATGTCCCGCTCGCGGGCTTCCTGTCGAGGCGCCCGATTGAGGATGCCTGGCCTGGAACCGATGCTATGGGACTACAAAGCCCATCGTCCACTGCCAGCTTGGCCAGTCGCAGTGGACGATGGGAGTAGTAGTCCAACTTCTAAACACGATCTCATTGTGAAGCGCTCACGACGACACATTGGGTACATACATGCGCGTTCCACTATGGAACGCCGCTTTCTACCGTTCTTATCCCGCAATCTTATTCTTCCTGCTCTCAACGGCTGTTTATTATTATTTCGTCGTTTTGTTTGGATGGCTCGTTTTCAAATAAACGACGACAACAAATAGACTTGAAAACGCCAGGATCCCGGCAACCCACGCTCACCATCGGCCGGTTTTCAGGACCCCAGAAAGGTGGCTTTGAGACCCCCACCAAAGACCCCAACCCCATTCTTTTCTGTGCTGCCCCCAATTTCCGTGCCTCTCCGTCCAACGGGGGAAGGAGGCCCAGAAGGGGTGGGGGGGTTCCCTCCCCACTTTTCCTGCCGCACCCAGGGCTTTTTTTGGCTCGGGTGCCCCTGATGAATACCAGATGAGCCGAACAGGGGGTGGAAAAACCTCCCTCCCTAGACACCTGTCTTAGATTTGCAGAGAGAAGGCACTCTGGAGCGGGGTCTCTGGGCAGGGGGGCGGTAATTGACTTCTGGGGAATCGAGAACCGAGACCCTCCGGCAACCCCCCACGACTCCGACCGAGGGGGCCTGGCTTCCCAACTGCCCCCCTCCCTCCAACCCACATGGCAGGGGTGACGCCCCCCCTTGCCAGGCAGGTTGGTGTGTGTGGGATGCTTCCTAATTCACCCATGCCTCTTGCAAACCCAGCCCAACGAGGTCACGCCAAAGGGGTGGGGGCTTTTTGTAGAATCATAAGATTTGGGAGAGGGATGTGGGTTAAACCACGGAGCCCAGGGCTTGCAGATCAGAAGGTTGGCGGTTCGAATCCCTGCAATGACGGGGTGAGCTCCCGTTGCTCGGTCCCTGCTCCTGCCAACCTAGCAGTTCGAAAGCACGTCAAAGTGCAAGTAGATAAATAGGTACCGCTCCAGCGGGAAGGTAAACGATGTTTCCGTGCGCTGCTCTGGTTCGCCAGAAGCGGCTTAGTCATGCTACACGTAGAAGCTGCACGTCGGCTCCCTAGGCCAGTAAAGCGAGATGAGCGCCACAACCCCAGAGTCGGTCACGACTGGACCTAATGGTCAGGGGTCCCTTTACCTTTACCTTTATGTTTAAGATTTGGGAGATACCCCCAAAGGGCATCTAGGCTAACCTTCTGCAATGCACAGTTTTTGTTTAAATCCCTAAACAGGGCTGCCTTCAGATGTCTTCTAAAAGTCAGATAGTTGCTTATTTCCTTGACATCTGATGGGAGGGCGTTCCACAGGGCGGGCGCCACCACCGAGAAGGCCCTCTGCCTGGTTCCCTGTAACCTCACTTCTCGCAGGGAGGGAACGGCCAGAAGGCCCTCGGGAGATGGATCTCAGTGTCCGGGCTGGACGATGGGGGTGGAGACACTCCTTCAGGTATACTGGACCGAGGCTGTTTAGAGCTTTCAAGGTCAGCACCAACACTTTGAATTGTGCTCGAAAATGTAGTGGGAGCCAATGTATGTCTTTCAAGACCGGTGTTATATGGTCTCTGCGGCCTCTCCCAGTCACCAGTCTAGCTGCCACATTCTGGATTAGTTGCAGTTTCCAGGTCACCTTCAAAGGTAGCCCCATGTAGAGCGCATGGCAGTAGTCCAAGCGGGAGATAACCAGAGCATGCACCACACTGGAGAGACAGTCTGCAGTCAGGGAGGGTCTCATCCTGCGTTCCAGATGGAGCTACCCTGGACACAGAACTGACCTGCGCCTCCATGGACAGCTGTGAGTCCAGAATGACTCCCAGGCTGCGCACCTGGTCCTTTGGGGGCACAGTGACCCCATTCAGGACCAGGGAATCCTCCACACCTGCCCGCCTCCTGTCCCCCAGAAACAGTCCTTCTGTTTTGTCAGGATTCAACCTCAATCTGTCAGCCGCCATCCATCCTCCAGCCGCCTCCAGACACTCACAATGGACCTTCACCGCCTGATTTGAAAGAGGCCATTGAGGTTCTTTCCAACTCTGCGATTCTGTGCCAGGAGACATGAAGCCGGGACGTTCTGCATTCGGCCCAGACCTCGATCTTCACGTCCAGGCAATGGGTATACCGCTGCTTCTGTCAGCCGTTTTCTCCCCGCTCTTTCCCGCCAGGGGCCACCGGGCGTATCTCCGAAGCGGCCCTGACTACGACTTCGCCCGCTACCGCCAGCTGGTGCACGAGATCACCCAGGCCTTCAGCGGGATCTCGCGGGAGATCCTGCAGATCAAGGAGCAGCTGGAGGGACCCCGCGGGCGGCCCGACCTCGCCCAACACCTCGGGCGCCTCCAGGAGAAGGAGAAGGAGAAACTCGAGCTGGTGAGAGAGAGGACTTTGCGCCCATTTTACAGGTGCAAAACTGATCCCCTTCCGGTTCCGTGCCGGAAGAGTGTTTTGATCTTGTAATCAGGATCGGTGGTGTCTGGAATTTCAGGTGCGGACGTCCCTTGAGAGCTTTGTGTTTTTTCGAGGGGCTTATATGTATTCATAGGGAAGCGGGTGGCGCTATGGGTAAAAGCCTCAGCGCCTAGGAGTTGCCGATCGAAAGGTCGGCGGTTCGAATCCCGGCGGCGGGGTGCGCTTCCGTCGCTCAGTCCCAGCACCTGCCAACCTAGCCCAAAGGGTCTCACCTCCTCGTTTCTCCCCCTTCTCAGACAGCGCAGCTGCAACTCGCCAAACAAAATGTTCAGGACCACCCCGGCGTCGAAGCCCACCCGCAAGAGGTTCGAGAGCTCAAGCAGAGGTAAGTGAGGGGGACCCCCGTGGTTGCAAATCGGAAAGAGGGGTGTGACGCTTTTGCTTTTAAACCTGCCCCCCCCGGATTGCATCAAGGCTCTCCAACCAGAAAAGCAATTCGCTTATTTTTATTTCCGAAAACTCGGCCGTAACTCTCAGAGACGTCTCTCAATCCTTGTTTTAAGAGGGGAGTCCTGTTGGTTTGAGGCTTGTTGTTGTTGTTTAGCCGTTTAGTCGTGTCCGCCTCTTCGTGACCCCCTGGACCAGAGCAGGCCAGGCCCTCCTGTCTTCCACTGCCTCCCGCAGTTTGGTCAAACTCATGCTGGTAGCTTCGAGAACACCGTCCCACCATCTCGTCCTCTGTCGTCCCCTTCTCCTTGTGCCCTCCATCTTCCCCAACATCAGGGTCTTTTCCAGGGAGTCTTCTCTTCTCATGAGGTGGCCAAAGTCTTGGAGCCTCAGCTTCAGGATCTGTCCTTCCAGTGAGCACTCAGGGCTGATTTCCTTCAGAATGGAGAGGTTTGATCTTCTTGCAGTCCATGGGACTCTCAAGAGTCTCCTCCAGCACCACAATTCAAAAGCATCCATTCTTCGGCGATCAGCCTTCTTGATGGTCCAGCTCTCACTTCCATACATCACTACTGGGAAAACCATAGCTTGAACTATACGGACCTTTGTCAGCAAGGTGATGTCTCTGCTTTTTAAGACGCTGTCCAGGTTTGTCATTGCTTTTCTCCCAAGAAGCAGGCGTCTTTTAATTTCGTGCTACAAAAGTAGAAATTAACGATTTGGGGAGAAAGTAAATGGGGAGCTCATTTGGGAGAAAGTCATTGTCTGGGGGGTGTTAAACTCCCCCCCAGCAGACCCCCTGCCATATCTGTGGAGGGAAGAGCGAGTTGGGGTTTTTTTTTGCCCAGATCCTGTATATTTTGTCAAATAGAGCTCCGACAGAAGTTCAGGAATCTGTGTTGATTTGTCGGAAGATGGGTGGCTGGTTCTTGCTAGTTCCAGATTTGACCCGAATCTGCAAGAAACTCACCTAAAATCGCCCCGATTTTTTAAAAAAATGGCTGAGAAGACAAACTGGCTCCCTTTCCTGCCCAAGTCACCCTGGGGAAATGATTAGATTTAATTTCCACGCGCCCAACTCCCATTCGCACCCCCTTCAATCCGTTGGCAATCCCAGTTCATTTCTCACAAAAACGTAACCTTGAGAAAAAGCAATCTTAAATCTGTTTATGCGGACAGCTCAGTCAGTAGAGCGTAAGACTGTTTAATCTCAAAGGTCGTGGATTCGAGTCCTACGCTGGGCGAAAGCTTCCCGCATTGCAGGGGGTGGGCTGGATGACCCTCGGGGTCCCTACGATTCGCTGCAAAATAGTATCCTACCTGATAAACTCACGCCTCCCTGCTCTAATATAGCACCCAAGTCTTTTCTGCCACGACAAATCTCTGAGAAAAGGGGAACATTTCCAAATCTCGGGGTACTCTTTTTGGCCCGACGGAGCCTGATCTCCCACAATACCCCTTGCTTGCAATCTCCCACTATCCCCCTTGTTTGCAATCTCCCACAATCCCCCCTTGGCTGCAATCTCCCACAATCCCCCCTGGTTGCAATCTCCCACAATCCCCCCTGGTTGCAATCTCCCACAATCCCCCTTGCTTGCAACCTCCCACAATCCCCCCTGGTCGCAATCTCCCACAATCCCCCCTAGTTGCAATCTCCCACAATCCCTCTTGGTCACAATCTCCCACAATCCCCCTTGTTTGCAACCTCCCACAATCCCTCTTGGTCGCAATCTCTCACAATCCCCCTTGTTTGCAATCTCCCACAATCCCCCATGTTTGCAATCTCCCACAATCCCCCTTGGCCGCAATCTCCCACAATCCCCCTTGCTTGCAACCTCCCACAATCCCCCCTGGTCGCAATCTCCCACAATCCCCCCCCATTTGCAATCTCGCATAATCCCTCTTGCTTCCAATCTCCCACAATCCCGCTTGCTCGCAATCTCCCACAATGCCTTGGGTGGAGGGGCAGAACCGCTCTCTCTCTCTCGAGACCCAGATCCCTTTACAGAATAGTTTTTGCGGGGTGTGGGTTGGTGTGCAAATTCAGCGCCCGGAAAAAAAAAACCTGTTAATTTTTGCAGAAGAGGGGTCTTTGGAGAGATCCCTCCCCGCGATTGCTCTGCTTCGGCTCTCGGGATTTTTGGCTTCCCACGGGCCATTGGATCGCTGCGTTTCATAAACAAGCGGCGAGGGCCGGGGAGGGAGGCGGGCAGGGCCGGGCGGCCCGAGCCAAGAGCGTGCCTAATCGCCTCCATATGCTCCTTTATTTATCGTTTCCATCCGCCCGAAACAGGCTAATTCAAACCATCGAGGCAATCAGCGAAATTCTCCAAGATTTCAAGTACGATTCTGAAGAAAGCTCTTGACGGGACGTCCCACAGGAGGAGGAGGAAGGAAGGGGGCGAGAGGAACACCCCCTGCAAGCGAGCAACGTTCGGATCGCTCTCTCCCCCAAGCCCCCCAGCCCCCCGCCCCTCTGCCCGCTTCCTTACCCGGTCTGGGTTCTGACCTGCCTCGCACGCAGGCCCCGACGCGAGGGGCTCGGCCGGACGTGCTTTGGCCCTCCGCCCGGCACGAAAGGCTCCAGACCCACGCCGAACGAGCCCAATAAAGACTTCTCCCTAGACTGGGGGGGGTCGGCTGGAGCTGGAGATGTGGGGCAAGGGGGTGGGAACGTTCTCCTCGTTCGTTTGGAGTCAATAAAAGCTTCTTGTTTACTTGAGTATCTGCGGGACTCTTTCTCCAAACCCAAATCCGTGCGATGGTCGGGCAGGGCGTGGGCGGACGGACAAGGTGGGAGGGCGAAATTTGCCGGCCATTTGCTTGCCCCCGTTGTTAGAGGTTTATTGGCAGCCGTGCGTCTTGAGTGGCAATGGAGTGCACTTCCATGGGTGAAGCCCAAACAGCTGTGTTAGTGGCATGGAAGTGACATCCCCGGGGCGCAAGCCAGGTCTGGGAGATGCTGGGCCACCCGCCTCACGGAGAGCATACTGTCACGGTCCGGTTCGCGGGCTATCAAAGTCCCGGCGGGGGACGTCAGGACTGGGAGCAAGATGACGGGGTGGGAGCAGGAACAGGAGTCTGGAAGCCAAGAGTCCGAGGGTCAGGAAGCAGGGAGTCACGAAGTCAGGGGTCCGAGGGTCAGGACGCAAGGAGTCACAAAGTCGGGTCCAAGGATGAAGAAGCAAGGAAACGCCGTTTACCTTCCTGCCGGAGCGGTACCTATTTATCTACTTGCACTTTGACGTGCTTTCAAACTGCTAGGTTGGCAGGATCAGGGACCGAGCAACGGGAGCTCACCCCGTCATTGCAGGGATTCGAACCGCCGACCTTCTGATCGGCAAGTCCTAGGCTCTGTGGTTTAACCCACAGCGCCACCCGCGTCCCAAATAAGTAAGTACTGTATATAAATAAATTTCACAAAAGTTATGCTGACAAATAATGGGGAATCCGCCCGCCACCGCCTTTGCACCTCCGCGTTTGCCCCAGTGCATCCCCTGCGATTGTGAATATGCTGACTGAGGCCCCCTTTGGAATCAGAGGCCCGGACCAAGGGGCCCATATGGTGCCCCCTCTGTCTGCACCTACACGGGTGGCACTGTGGGTTAAACCACAGAGCCCAGGACTTGCCGATCAGAAGGTCGGTGGTTCAAATCCCCGCAAGGACGGGGTGAGCTCCCGTTGCTCGGTCCCTGCTCCTGCCAACCTAGCATTCGAAAGCATGTCAAAGTGCAAGTAGATCAATAGGTACCGCTCCAGCAGGAAGGTAAACGGCGTTTCCGTGCGCTGCTCTGGTTTGCCAGAAGCGGCTTAGTCCTGCTGGCCACATGACCCGGAAGCTGTACGCCGGCTTCCTCGGCCAGTAAAGCGAGATGAGTGCCACAACCCCAGAGTCGGCCACGACTGGACCTAATGGCGCTTTACCCTTTTACTGTCTGGACCTGCGCTTTGGCCTCATCAAGAGCCTGGGTTCTTTAGTTTAGAGACATTCCTGGTCTCACTAGCTAGACAATTTCCTACGCCTAGATTCCTGTGGTCTTGGTAAGACCCTCTCGGTAAGGAAGGGGATATTTGGGCTGCGCAGATTATGGGGTTTGGGGAAATAACCAGAAGACGCACAGAAACAACTTGGAAACTCGGCTAAGAGAAACACACACAACACACACGTCATAACATTTATTTGGAGAAGTTTGCAGAACAAAACGAAATCCACGGGGCTCCGTTTTCTGGGTTGGCTTTTATCCCTGTCTCCCAACTCGGAGAAGGAGCTTCTTCGCCATACCAGTCCCCAAATTTCAGTGGTACCTAAAACCTCCCTGCAGCATATATATATGGGGGGGAAAGGGGGGGATATTTGCGACTCTCCCTTTTTCCGGATCTTCGAAAGGAGAGCCTGCGGGTGGTTTGCCAGTTGGTGGTGGGTTCGGGCGCCGACGCGGCTCCACGCGGTTCTTCTGCCCCCCTTCCGGCGACGCTGCCCGATTCCTCGGTTCGCCACCCGGGAGAACCAGCCGCCCCGCTGCCTTTACTCCTCTTCGGCCCTTTTCGGACGCCGCTAGGACTTATCGCCGGAGAGGACCTGGGAAGGAAAGAGAGAGAGAGCGTGAAACGTCCGGTCGCTGCGAGGTTCGCTTCCGCCGACCTGGCTCGTCAGTGGGCTGCATCAAAATTGCGGAACCGTAGAATTTCAGCGTTGGGAGGCGAGGGTCATCTAGTCCAACCCCCTGCAGCGGAACTCGAACTCGCGACCCAGTGTTAATTGTCTCGTGCTCTGTTGACGGAGCCATCCCAGGGGGGTGACCATGATGGGAGGATTCAAGGAGGATTCCAACATTTAAAAACATGATCAAGGAGAGAAACAACTATCTGACTTTTAGTAGGAATCTGAAGGCAGATTTCCATGTTTGATGTCTTACTGTGGTTTTGTAATTTGCTGGAAGCTGCCCAGAGTGGATGGAGCAACTTAATAATAATAATAACATTAGCATTATTAGTATCAGTATTATTTTTGAAAATGATTTTTTATTAATTTTCAGATACAAAGAAAATCCAATATATGCCACATTGTATCAATACCAAATTACCATTCCAATTAAAGTATCAAATCAATTAAAAAGCCAATTGCACGTTTTAGATGGCCCTCCGCGTGCCGGATTTCAAGGGAAGATAATTTCATTTAATTCTGCTTCCAGAGTCTTACTGAAATGCAATTACATTTCAAGCTTCGTCATGATCCCTTATACAACAGCTACAATGTTTTTGACTTCCATTCGTATTAACACATTTAGTAATTTGTATTCCTGCAAGCGAAGTTCTATATCCTTTATTGTTGCTGTTTTCTATTTGTGTTTATTTATTTTGCCCATACTGTTTCTTTCTGTCCTTACAAATAATAATTTATTATGTATACCCTGCCCATCCGGCTGGGTTTCCCCAGCCACTCTGGGCGGCTCCCCACATAATATTAAAAGCACGATAAAACATCCAGCATTAAAAACTTCCCTTCAGATGTCTTCTAAAAGTCATAGAATCATAGAGTTGGAAGAGACCACAAGGGCCATTGAGTCCAACCCCCTGCCAAGCAGGAAACACCATCAGAGCACTCCTGACATCTGGTTGTCAAGCCTCTGCTTAAAGACCTCCAAAGTAGGAGACTCCACCACACTCCTTGGCAGCAAACTCCACTGTCAAACAGCTCTTACTGTCAGGAAGTTCTTCCTAATGTTTAGGTGGAATCTTCTTTCGTGTAGTTTGGATCCATTGCTCCGTGTCCGCTTCTCTGGAGCAGCAGAAAACAACCTTTCTCCCTCCTCTATGTGACATCCTTTTATATATTTGAACATGGCTATCATATCACCCCTTAACCTCCTCTTCTCCAGGCTAAACACGCCCAGCTCCCTTAGCCGTTCCTCATAAGGCATCGTTTCCAGGCCTTTGACCATTTTGGTTGCCCTCCTCTGGACACGTTCCAGTTTGTCAGTGTCCTTCTTGAACTGTGGTGCCCAGAACTGGACACAGTACTCCAGGTGAGGTCTGACCAGAGCAGAATACAGTGGCACTATTACTTCCCTTGATCTAGATGCTATACTCCTATTGATGCAGCCCAGAATTACATTGGCTTTTTTAGCTGCCGCGTCACACTGTTGGCTCATGTCAAGTTTGTGGTCAACCAAGACTCCTAGATCCTTTTCACATGTACTGCTCTCAAGCCAGGTGTCACCCATCTTGTATTTGTGCCTCTCATTTTTTTTGCCCAAGTGCAATACTTTACATTTCTCCCTGTTAAAGTTCATCTTGTTTGTTTTGGCCCAGTTCTCTAATCTGTCAAGGTCGTTTTGAAGTGTGATCCTGTCCTCTGGGGTGTTAGCCACCCCTCCCAGTTTGGTGTCATCTGCAAATTTGATCAGGATGCCCTTGAGTCCATCATCCAAGTCGTTGATAAAGATGTTGAATAAGACCGGGCCCAAGACAGAACCCTGTGGCACCCCACTAGTCACTCTTCTCCAGGATGAAGAGGAACCATTGATGAGCACCCTTTGGGTTCGTTGTTTATTTCCTTGACATCTGACGGGAGGGCGTTCCCCATGTGGAGGCGCCACCACCGAGAAGGCCCTCTGCCTGGTTTCCTGTAACCTCGCTTCTCGCAGGGAGGGAACCGCCAGAAGGCCCTCGGAGCTGGACCTCCGTGTCCGGGATGAACAATGGGGGTGGAGACACTCCTTCAGGTCTACTGGGCCGAGGCCGTTTAGTAATAAAAACCAGCTCATTAAAAACAATAAAATGCAGCAAAGTGTTTAGGGCCAGCAATTAAAACATAGCCAAACGTTCTCCCTCGGAAGGTAGTGAACGCTACTTCCTTGCAGATTTTTAGGCAGAGCTTGGCCATCTGTCTGGGATACTTTGACCAAGATTCTTGCCTTGCAGCGGGTTGGACTAGATGACCACTGGGGTCCCTTGCAACTCTACAATTTGAACATCTGTTGGAAGCAAGCTCCGCGGCAGAAGTCACTAGTCCTCAACAGTTTTCACTGGAACACCCCTGCTTGCAAAAGGCAGGTCATAGAGGAGCTTTTTCTTCCTCCTCGCTTGTTCGCCATCGGCACGAGTCGACTCGCCATAGGCAAGCGGCCGCTTTTGTTTCTTTTTAACAGCGCCAAATTCACAGCACGGATCCTTTCTCCTTGCTGCAAGGACAACTCGGGGGGGGGGGGATGGACGGACAGGGAGTTGTTTTCCTTACCTACCTGGTTCCGTGTTTTGTGCGACTTCTGGAGCGAGACCCGCCACTGATCGTACATTTTGATACTCAGGCTTGCACAACTTCCATGTTTGCGCATCCAGCCGAAAAACTGCTTCAGCTCCCGGCGCAACGTGTTGTTGTGCTCCCCGCTTTTGGGTTCGCAGACCCCCGGCGCCCGTCCTGAGAAGGTTGGGAGAGGGAGGGGAAAGAATTAGATAAATTGACTTTATTACCTGGGTTATGAAGGCACCCTAAAGACATTAAAGCAAAGATTATGGGATAATACACACAGTGACTTGCGATCTCGATCACACGCAGTCTGTAGTCCGCTGGCAGTAGGAGTACAATATGGGCATGTCTTTAAGTTAACACCTTACATTAAAAACCTGACAGTACCAAACTATCGGGACGTGGGTGGCGCTGTGGGTTAAACCACAGAGCCTAGGACTTGCCGATCAGAAGGTTCGAATTCCCGCGACGGGTGAGCTTCCGTCGCTCGGTCCCTGCTCCTGCCAACCTAACAATTCGAAAGCACACCAGCGCAAGTAGATAAATAGGTACCACTCCGGCGGGAAGGTAAACGGTGTTTCTGTGCGCTGCTCTGGTTCGCCAGAAGCGGCTTAGTCATGCTGGCCACATGACCCGGAAACTGTACGCCGGCTCCCTCAGCCAATAAAGCGAGATGAGCGCCACAACCCCAGAGTTGGCCATGACTGGACCTAATGGTCAGGGGTCCCTTTACCTATGTAAATGAAAATATCGAATGCTGTGGAACAGTGCTCATGTAATAATGTAGTCAAAGGAATTCTATAAAGATTGTCGCCCTAAAGATGTTAAAGCAAATCTCTTGCGATCCCAATCACACACAGTCTGTAGTCCGCTGGCAGTAGGAGTACAATATGGGCATGTCTTTAAGTTAACACCTCACATTACATCTTACATTAAAAAACTTACATCTTACATTAGAAACCTGACAGTACCAAACTACCGAAGGCTTTTCACCAAAGCCAGACTAAACGTCGTTCCTTCTGCAGTCTTGAGAGGAGTTCCCTACCAGGACAGACTTGGCTCGTGTGCTCAAGACATCGACTCTATAAAACATATTTTGTTGCACTGTGCAAAATATGAGCATGCCAGGGCTGAACTGATACTACCCTTGCTGGTACCTTTCCCGGGAAAATCAGAGGCTCGCTATGTCAGGTTCCTATTGGAAGACCGGACAAACGCTAGAACATTAGCAGTGGCAAAGTTTTTATCGGTGGTTGCAAGAACCAATGATCCCTATATTGTACAAAATGCTTGTTTAACCTGGAGGTAGGCTGTCTGAATTGTGTATTGCTTTGTAACGATTTGTTGGGTCTCTGGACCGTAATAAAGACTGATTGATTGATTGATTGATAAATTAACAGGAAGGATTTGAAACCTGCGGGACCAGAGATACTTAGAAGACTGGAGTAAATATATGAACTGCCTGAAAAGTGATGATAACGAACAGATCGCGCTAGAAGTTTTGTAAGGAGGACTATTTGAAATATTGCAAGAAAGACTCTGAGAAGAATTGTTAGTTAACGATGATCAAGAGCAATAGAGAAATTAAGAAATGCAGAATAAGTGATGAAGAACGAAAAATCATCAGAGGTGTTGAGGGAAGTCTAAAATATTGTATAAGATAAGAAGTTACGTTATATGGTTGTTGGAAATGCTATGTTAAAAAAAACCAATAAAAATTTATTTTTAAAAAGGAAGAGGGAGACGTGAGGAAGGCAGGAAGAAACTCGCCGGCATAGCTCAAGTTGAGAAAACGCGAGACTCCTGAATGTTAGGGTTGTGGGTTCGAGACAAACATCCGGGGCCGGATTTAGGTTTGATGAAGCCCTTAAAAAGTCTGGGAATGTCTACTCTGAACCAGAAAAAGCCAGACACTCTTCCTTGTAGGGGAAAGCGGCTCCTTCCCCCTTGATCATTTTGACTGCCCTTTCCTGGACCTTTTGCTTTCCCTGCCTTGAAGCGAAAATCAGGTGTCCCCTCCAGTAACCAGGAAAAGGAGAATGACATCATTTGCGAAAGTCTGGCCTGCGAAGGGTGTGAGCTTTCGGGGACTACTTCCGAGCTGGGAAATAAGAACAAGACCTCCAGCCTGGCCCCAGGACAAAATATCCAGGTGCTGGGCATACGAGGAGGCTGGGATTTCTCCGGAGACGATTTCTCCCCATCCCCAAAGCCTGAGTTTGGCACAGGTCCGGTTCTCCGGACGCCTGCTCGGGTTTCTGGGGAGGAGGGAAGAGGCGGCCGCGGTGGGGAAGACCCCCGAGTGAGGGGATCGCGGATGCAGCTGCGAGGACCAAGCCGCCGGGGTGAGGGAACGGGGGACACGCACCGTTGCGAGGGGTCGAGGCGGCTGTAGGGTTGCTCCATTCGCTCCAGATACCGGCCTTCTTGGAACCATAGATGCCAAAGGGGTTGCAGCGCACCTGGACAAAGTAGACCGTGCCGGGTCTCAGCCCTGCAAGCCGGCACGAG
This sequence comes from Podarcis bocagei, assembly GCF_964188305.1. NCBI lineage: Eukaryota > Metazoa > Chordata > Lepidosauria > Squamata > Lacertidae > Podarcis > Podarcis bocagei. The sequence continues at coordinate 2,315,803 of NC_138144.1, read as the reverse complement.
GTTTGATTGCCCACGTTGTCGACCACCTGCGGCGGGGGAGAAAGAGGCGTCGGAAAAGGGGGCTTTTTTCCAGGACGGAGACATGGCCAGCCTTACCTGGAAATGTCGGGGGTTGAGGTCTAGACCCAGCCCCTCCTACATTTCTCCTGTGAAAATAGGGACGTCCTATTCCATCCCCTCTAACGTTTCTCCCCTGAAAATAGGGACGTCCTATTCCATCCCCTCCGACGTTTCCCCCCTGAAAATAGGGACGTCCTATACCATCCCCTCCAACATTTCTCCTGTGAAAATAGGGATGTCCTATTCCATCCCCTCCAACGTTTCTCCCCTTGAAAATAGGGACGTCCTCTTCCATCCCCTCCGACGTTTCCCCCCTGAAAATAGGGACGTCCTATTCCATCCCCTCCAACGTTTCTCCCCTGAAAATAGGGACGTCCTATTCCATCCCCTCCAACGTTTCTCCCCTGAAAATAGGGATGTCCTATTCCATCCCCTCCAACGTTTCTCCCCTTGAAAATAGGGACGTCCTCTTCCATCCCCTCCGACGTTTCCCCCCTGAAAATAGGGACGTCCTATTCCATCCCCTCCAACGTTTCTCCCCTGAAAATAGGGATGTCCTATTCCATCCCCTCCGACGTTTCCCCCCTGAAAATAGGGACGTCCTATTCCATCCCCTCCAACGTTTCTCCCCTGAAAATAGGGACGTCCTATTCCATCCCCTCCTACGTTTCCCCCCTGAAAATAGGGACGTCCTATTCCATCCCCTCCAACGTTTCTCCCCTGAAAATAGGGATGTCCTATTCCATCCCCTCCGACGTTTCTCCCCTGAAAATAGGGACGTCCTATTCCATCCCCTCCAACGTTTCTCCCCTGAAAATAGGGATGTCCTATTCCATCCCCTCCGACGTTTTCCCCCTGAAAATAGGGACGTCCTATTCCATCCCCTCCAACGTTTCTCCCCTGAAAATAGGGATGTCCTATTCCATCCCCTCCGACGTTTCCCCCCTGAAAATAGGGACGTCCTATTCCATCCCCTCCAACGTTTCTCCCCTGAAAATAGGGACGTCCTATTCCATCCCCTCCAACATTTCTCTCCTGAAAATAGGGACGTCCTATTCCATCCCCTCCAACGTTTCTCCCCTGAAAATAGGGACGTCCTATTCCATCCCCTCCAACGTTTCTCCCCTGAAAATAGGGACGTCCTATTCCATCCCCTCCAACATTTCTCCCGTGAAAATAGGGACGTCCTATTCCATCCCCTCCAACGTTTCTCCCCTGAAAATAGGGACGTCCTATTCCATCCCCCCCAACGTTTCTCCCCTGAAAATAGGGACGTCCTATTCCATCCCCTCCAACGTTTCTCCCATGAAAAGCGGGACGTTCCGGGATAAAATCAGAAACCGGGGCGGCTTCTCTAAATCAGGGACGGCCCTGGAAATTTGGGATACTTGGTGGGTGTGCTTTTGCCCCCAAACATTTCGGGATTAGCTGGCGCTGCCCGCCATGGGCTCTTCTCTCCGCACGTCACTGCCTCTGGCTCCGCCCCCCTTCGGTTGCCCCTCCCGTCGCCCGCCAAGGAGTTCCCGTGGGCGCCAGGCCCCCGCCGGCGGGCGAGACCCTCACCTTCCACTCGGTGCTGTCCTCTACGCGGTACTGAATCTGGTACTTGGCTTGGAAGAGGAAGTCCTTCAGGGCCGGAGGGGCACTCCACCGGACACTTAACTGGTCCTCGAGGTCACCGACACGGGTGACGTGGACGTCTGAGGGCGGGTCGGTCGTGACTGTCGGGGGAGCACAACACGATTTACGTATAAGCTAAAGAAGCTATAGCTTGGGCCCCCGCTCTCTTAGGGGCTCCAGAAAAATTTTAAGAGAAAAAAACTGGACGTACATTTCCAAAATATAAGATAAAATCTAAATAAAATAAAGCCTACAGTGTTTTGTGTTGTGTAGTGAAATAGACTCGGAGTCGAGGATGGATTTCATGCTCTTTATTCAGCTCGTAGTGGTGAGGAGGAATGGAAGTTCCCCCAGAATGTCTGCTTTATATACATTATTTACTCAATGGGCCCCACGTGATTGGCTAATTCCGGCATTCTCCTGTAGGCCAATCAGGTTGCGGATTCACTTCCACCTGGAGCTGGATTGGGTGGCTCCTGTGGAGCAATCAGACTGCTGCATTCTGGATCCTATTGTTCTAGGACCAATCAGACTGCTGCATTCTGGATCCTATTGTTCTACGACCAATCAGACTGCTGCATTCTGAATCCTCTTGTTCTAGGACCAATCAGACTGCTGCATTCTGGATCCTATTGTTCTAGGACCAATCAGACTGCTGCATTCTGGATCCTCTTGTTCTAGGACCAATCAGACTGCTGCATTCTGGATCCTATTGTTCTAGGACCAATCAGACTGCTGCATTCTGAATCCTCTTGTTCTAGGACCAATCAGACTGCTGCATTCTGCATCCTCTTGTTCTAGGACCAATCAGACTGCTGCATTTTGGATCCTATTCAACTCAGTACATAGCATGTAGGCTCCTGTGATGTAAGTCAGTGGTAGCCAAACTCCGCCCTCCAGCTGTTTTGAGACTACAATTCCCATCACCCCTGACCACTGGTCCTGTTAGCTAGGGATGATGGGAGTTGTAGTCCCAAAACAGCTGGAGGGCCAAGTTTGGCCATCACTGATGTAAGTCACGGGCCCCGTCTGCTCCCTAAAATCTCATCAGTTTGCTCCTTTCTATATATAGGGTGCCTACATTCTGCATGGAAACATCCGCAAATGGCTTGAGATACCTATTAGGTCCATCAAGGACCATATAGCACATATTCAACACAAAAAACAGCGACAATTTGTTGTGGACAAAGGACAGCTGGACATAGAAAGGGCCCCATTATCTTCAGGAGCTTAGGGCCTCGTCAAACCTAAATCTGACCCGGGTTCAGGTGCTCATATTGGGAACGCCATCGGACACACGGACATTTCTATTTTTAATACACAAACACTGGGAAAGAGGTCTCAAACTAGGGCTGCCATATCTCAAAAATCCAAACACCGAAAACTCGGAAGTGAGTGCTCTGGTTTTTGAACGTTTTTCGGAAGCCAAACGTCCAATGCGGCTGTCGGCTATTGTTTCTGGGGCGCCTGTGCCAATCAGAAGCCGCGCCTCAGTTCCTGAACATTTTGGAAGTCAAACGGACTTCCGGAACGGATTAAGTTCGAGAACTTTGGTTTTGCTAATTTTTTTGCGTTTTTGTTTTTGAGGCTTTTCCGGTGAACTTGTTTTTGTGACTGTGTGGAACCCAGTTGAGCTACTGATTGATTGATTGATTGATTGATTGATTGTGTGACTGCGGAAATGGATAAAAGCCCCCCCCTCCAAAAAATGACCATCATCAGAGCGAGTAAGAGAAAAAAATTAATTTCTATTTTCATCATCCACAATACTGTCTTATTTATTTTATAGTACACTGATTATTACTTTCACTTTATGGATCAACGGTCTCGTTAGAGAGCAAAATTCACGTTAAATTGCTGTTTTAGGGGTTGCTTTTAAAAGCCAGGAACGGATTAATCCATTCTGCATGACTTTCTATGGGTCTTGGTTTTGGAACGCTTTGGTGTTGAAACGGACTTCCAGAACGGATTAAGTTTGAGAAGCAATGGACCACTGTATTCTTGGAAAATACGTGGACTGAATGGTTCGTCTCGCTGCGTTACCGTTAAGTTTCCATTGCGCAAAAAGTGCTCAGACGGTTCCGTTCCACCGTGTAAATATTTTCTTTCTTTTCTAATAAATGCAAATTCTTCCCCCCAAAAATAATAGTTCAGTTTTGTTGTTCTTTTCAGTTTCGTTGTTCTGTACGGGACAGTGACAATAAAGATATCGTATCGTATAATGGTTGCAGATGAAACCGAAAGATATCTCCAGAACAGACTTCTTTTTTGCCTTTTAAGGGAGTTAACCTTGCTACTCGCAGACTTGGGACCTACACATCTCCCCCCGCTTATGGGGCAGCCGTTACACATTGCAGCCCGCAGGCGACTCCCGGCGATCGCACGTGCAGGATCTGACCTCGGCGGGGGTCCAGGCACAAAGGGAAAGGGTTAAGTAGTAGCAGATGTCTGGAAGGAGCCAGAAAGAGAGAGCGAGATCCAGGAGAGAGAGCTCCTAATTAAATTAAGAGACCAATTCCGCTCACATACAATATATTTCCTTCTCCTCCTCTCCGGGACGCCCCAGACAATCCCTGTTTCTCCCCCCCCCCCGCACGTTTCCTGGCTCTGCTAATGAGGTCATCGCCTCCCCTCCGCGTGATGTCACAGGTGCCCAGCGGTGACATCACTGCACTGCGGAAGGCGGCGGAAGTGGGTTTTTTTCCTTCTCGTTTTGGTTTTGATTAAAGATTTTCTTGTTTTACAGAAGTGAGTGTAATGTTTCTCGTATTTTTCCCATGTAATATTTTTACAAATCAGTTTCATTTGTTGAGACATTGGGGGTGGAGGGGGGGGGAAGATGGGGGGGTCGGGTGGCGATGTTTCTATTATGCTTAATGTATGTAGGGTTTGGTGTCAGCGTTGCTTGTGCTGTTCACTTGTGTTCCTTTGGTGGTGAGAGAGGTTGGAATTGACTGTTCATTTGTGGTTGGCTGTGGTGATCTTTGTTTTTGTGTGTGAGTGAGGTGGGTGGGTGTTTTGGATCAAGTTAGCCATATTGATTTGTGTGCCGTTGGTGGGTTATTGTAATTGTCTTGTTGGGCTGTGTATGTGATAAAGGGGAGCCATACCGGGGTAAAGGCGTCTTCTTCTGTTTGTCCCTGTGTCAGTTTCAGTTTACAGTGGTGCCCCGCAAGACGAATGCCTCGCAAGACGGAAAACTCGCTAGACGAAAGAGTTTTCTGTTTTGGAGGTGCTTCGCAAAACGAATTTCCTATGGGCTTGCTTCACAAGACGACAATGTCTATCTATCTATCTATCATCTCCATCTCCATCTCTCTCTCTCTCTCTCTCTCTCTCTCTCTCTCTCTCTCTCTCTCTCTCATCTATCTATCTATCATCTCCCCCTATCTATCTATCTATCTATCTATCTATCTATCTATCTATCTATCTATCTATCATCTCTCTCTCTCTCTCTCTCATCTATCTATCTATCTATCTATCATCTCTCTATCTATATCTATCATCTATCTATCTATCTATCTATCTATCTATCCATCTATCTATCTATCATCTATCTATCTATCTATCTATCTATAAAAATATAAGTGGCAAAAACAAGCCACTGTCTGGGGAACAAAATAGTCCTCCTTTAAAAGGAAATTCTCTCTCTCTCTCCCTCTCTCCCTCTCTCTCTCTGCCTGTTCCTGATGGGGGAAAACACACATTTCTTACGTGCAGAAACTCACTAAGATGGTTTTCTGGGAACGAACAGCCGATAACCCGCAACAGAAGCACCGTCTCTGGAAGAAAGAACTCGCGGGACTTCCTTACCTACGTCCACAATGTCCAGCATGACCACGTCGGACGTGGATTCCCCCAGCCGGTTGGTGGCTACGACCCAAATCTCGTAGGGCGTGAAGAGGGCCAGATCCTTTGGGATGTGGCAGGTGTAGGGCCCGGCCGTGTGATATTCCCGGCAGACGTTGTCTCGCCCGTACCACCTAGAATGGAAGCGACAGGATACCGTCGTCATGGGATGTGATATGGAAATAGCAGCCAAGTACAACATTAAAGCAGATGGTGACAGCAGTTACGAAATTAAATGATGCCTGCTTCTTGGGAGAAAAGCAATGACAAACCTAGACAGCATCTTAAAAAGCAGAGACATCACCTTGCCAACAAAGGTCCGTATAGGTAAAGCTCTGGTTTTCCCAGTAGTGATGTATGGAAGTGAGAGCTGGACCATAAAGAAGGCTGATGGCCGGAGAATGGATGCTTTTGAATTCTGGTGCTGGAGGAGACTCTTGAGAGTCCCATGGACTGCAAGAAGATCCAACCTCTCCATTCTGAAGGAAATCAGCCCTGAGTGCTCACTGGAAGGACAGATCCTGAAGCTGAGGCTCCAAGACTTTGGCCCCCTCAGGAGAAGAGAAGACTCCCTGGAAAAGACCCTGATGTTGGGAAAGATGGAGGGCACAAGGAGAAGGGGACGACGGAGGACGAGATGGTGGGACAGTGTTCTCGAAGCTGCCAGCATGAGTTTGACCAAACTGCGGGAGGCAGTGGAAGACAGGAGTGCCTGGCGTGCTCTGGTCCAGGGGGTCACGAAGAAGCGGACACGACTAAACGACTAAATAACAACAACAACAACATGGGACGTGGGTGGCGCTGTGGGTTAAACCACAGAGCCTAGGACTTGCCGATCAGTGGTTCAAATCCCCGCGATGGGGTGAGGTCCCGTTGCTCGGTCCCTGCTCCTGCCAACCTAGCAAAGTGCAAGGAGATAAATAGGTACCGCTCTGGCGGGAAGGTAAACGGCGTTTCCGTGCGCTGCTCTGGTTCGCCAGAAGCGGCTTAGTCCTGTGGCCACATGACCCGGAAGCTGTACGCCGGCTCCCTCGGCCAATAAAGCGAGATGAACCCCGCAACCCCAGAGTCGGCCGCGACTGGACCTAATGGTCAGGGGTCCCTTTAACTTTACAACATGAAAAAGAGGAAATAAGCTCGGGCACTTCAGAGACAGACTGCCTCTGAACCCAGAGGCTGCATTTAGCATCACATCCATTTTTATATGCATCCAGTCGCTTCAAAATATGAATACCTGCAATGGACACAGCATGAAAGGAACATGGTTTGGGAGGGAAGAGGAAATAAGAAAGCTCAGATACTTCAGAGATAGACTGCCTCTGAACCCGAAGGCTGCATTTAGCATCCTGGCCAACCGACACGGATAGAGCGACTTGAATAATAATAATAATAATAATAATAATAATAATAATAATAATAATAATAATAATTTATTATTTATACCCCGCGCATCTGGCTGGGCTTCCCCAGCCACTCTGGGCGGCTTCCAAAAGAATATTAAAATACTATAATACATCAAACATTAAAAGCTTCCCGAAACAGGGCTGCCTTCAGAAGTCTTCTGAAAGCCTGGTAGTTGTTGTTCTCTTTGACATCTGGTGGGCGGGTGTTCCACAGAGAGGGCGCCACCACCGAGAAGGCCTTCTGCCTGGTTCCCTGTAACTTGGCTTCTCGCAGTGAGGGAACCGCCAGAAGGCCCTCAGAGCTGGACCTCAGTGTCCGGGTAGAACGATGGGGGTGGAGACGCTCCTTCAGATATACTGGACCATTTATCTAACTATACCTGGATTTTGTCTCACCTGGGAGGAATCTGCACCCTGTCAGGCTTAAAGAGACCTTCCAATCCTTTGCCAGGCCATGCCGCTGCCTCCTCTCAGGACCTTACCTCAATTTGTACTTCAGGGTGTAATTGGTGTGAAGGTAAGTCTCTCCCTCTGTCCCAGGCGTCCACCTGCAGGTGAGGTCCTTTAGATTTTTGGACCAGCAGGAGATGTTCGTCGGTTTCTCTGGCGGCACTAGAGGATGAAAATATAGAATAATGGTGATGATGATGATGTATTTATACCCCACCCATCTGGCTGTGTTCCCCCAGCCACTCTGGACGGCTCCCGATAGAATATTAAAATCACAATGAAACATCAAACACTTCCCTAAACAGGGCTGCCTTCAGATGTCTTCTAAAAGTCAGGTATTATTTCCTTGACATCTGCTGGGAGGGCGTTCCACAGGGCGGGGGCCACCACTGAGAAGGCCCTGTCTGGTTCCCTGTAACCTCACTTCTCGCAGGGAGGGAACAGCCAGAAGGCCCTCGGAGCTGGACCTCAAGTGTCCGGGCTGGACGACGGGGGTGGAGACGCTCCTTCAGGTATACTGGGCTGTTTAGGCCTTTCAAGGTCAGCACCAACACTTTGAATTGTGCTCAGAAACATCCTGGGAACCAATGTAGGTCTTTCAGGACCATGGTCTCGGCGGCCGCTCCCAGTTCCCAGTGTATCTGCCGCATTCTGGATTAGTTGCAGTTTCCGGGTCACCTTCCAAGGCAGCCCCATGTAGAGAGCATGGCAGTAGTCCAAGCGGGAGATAACCAGAGCATGCACCACTCTGGCCTGACAGTCCGCGGGCAGGGAGGGTCTCATCCTGCGTACCAGATGGAGCTGCCCTGGACACAGAACTGACCTGCGCCTCCATGGACAGCTGTGAGTCCAAAATGACCCCCAGGCTGCACACCTGGTCCTTTGGGGGCACAGTCACCCCATTCAGGACCAGGGAGATGCAAGTCATCAGAATGTGATGTTAACTGGGAAACAAACATGCACAGCTCTTGAAAAAGAGCAGCCCATTTTTTGGGGGAAAACAGAAACTCTTCTCATGCTTGGCACCAGTGCAATGTTTAAACCATGTCCTCTGGGTAGCAACAATTTGGACCGGGGCGTTTGTGTGTCGCTGCGGCAGGGTGGATGTAGGAGCAAAATCTTTCCGTTTTTCCCAGCCGGAGGTTCCCATCTTTCTGAGAGGAGGATCTTAAAAATAGCTTGCGATAAAAATCTTACGAATATTGATTTGGACAACTGCAATTTGCCAAAATAGTTTCCCCCTTCGCTTTTTCCCGGGGAAAGAGCCCTTGTTGGCTAACGATGGCAGGCCTTGCTACGAAACTCCGGAGACCAGAAAGCATTTTTATTACCCAAAGGCCTGGGAAGAAACGGCCAGGGCGTGTTAGCGTGGGAAAAGGGGGCTGATGGGTCTGGCAATGGGAGAAGTTGAATCTGGAGGTGGTTGTGTGATCAAAACGAGGCAGAAGGCAGATTCGGGATTCAAAATGGAGACTGGAGAACAAAATGAATTTCAACAGGGACAAACGTCAGGTTCTGCAATTAGGCAGGAAGAACACAAATATAAAGATGAGGGGACGGACATGGGGAACTAGCAGTACATGGGGAAACGATCTGGGGGTCTTAGTGGACCACAAGCGGAACGTGAGCCCACAGTGTGATGCAGCAGCAAAAAAGGCGAATGCTATTCTAGGTTGCATCCACAGAAGTCTAGTGTCTAGATCAAGGGAAAGGTAAAGGGACCCCTGACCATTAGGTCCAGTCGTGGCCGACTCTGGGGTTGCGGTGCTCATCTCGCTTTATTGGCCGAAGGAGCCGGCGTACAGCTTCCGGGTCATGTGGCCAGCATGACTGAGCCGCTTCTGGCGAACCAGAGCAGCGCACGGAAACGCCGTTTACCTTCCCGCCGGAGAGGTACCTATTTATCTACTTGCACTTTGACATGCTTTTGAACTGCTAGGTGGGCAGGAGCGGGGACCGAGCAACGGGAGCTCACCCCGTCGTTGCGGGGATTCGAACCGCCGACCTTTTGGTTTAACCCACAGCGCCACCTGCGTCCCAAATTTTGCAGAAACACAAGGAAAGGTTAGGGGTCCCCAAAACCCCCACCCCATTTGCAAGCAGAGGGTCACAGACTTGGCCATTGAAGATCCCACCGGACGGTGAAACGGAATGGAGTTGCCTAGGAATGGGCAAGGCCGGCTGGCTGGCTATGCTGCAAAATTTCATTGCAGGAGAGGGGAGATTTTTTTTTTCAGACGTACATCCTACATAGAGACAGGATCCGGCCAAAATGCCTCCGCCTTCCTTGCTGTGGCAGACTAGGTTGTCCCCCGACTGCTGCTGCGATCCGTTCAGGTTAGAGATTGTGACGCCCAGGGTGTTGGCACTGAGGACTTTGTATGTCTGCGCCGGGAGCCGCCGGCCGTTCAGAGTCCAGTAAAGGTCTTCGGCTCGCAGGCTCGAGTCGGCAGCAACCGAACAGTTGGCCGTGAGCGAGGAGCCGATACGGAGAGTCGGGTCTTGGGGGAGGATAACGGCTGGGTCTGCAAGGGAAAGGAGCAGAGAGAGAGAAAATTGGGAAAGGAAGATCAGGACTAGGTGCGCAGCCTGGGGGTCATTTTGGACCCACAGCTATCCATAGAAGCACAGGTCAATTCTGTGTCCAGGGCAGCTCCATCTGGTACACAGGATGAGACCCTCCCTGCCCGCGGACTGTCTGGCCAGAGTGGTGCATGCTCTGGTTATCTCCCGCTTGGACTACTGCCATGCGCTCTCCGTGGGGCTACCTTTGAAGGTGACCCGGAAACTACAACTAATCCAGAATGCGGCAGCCAGACTGGGGACTGAAAGCGGCCGCCAAGACCACATAACACTGGTCCTGAAAGACCTACATTGGCTCCCAGGATGTTTCCGAGCACAATTCAAAGTGTTGGTGCTGACCTTGAAAGTCGTAAATGGCCCAGTATTCTTGAAGGAGCGTCTCCATCCCCATCGTCCAGCCCATACACCTGGGTCCATCTCCCGAGGGCCTTCTGGCAGTTCCCTCCCTGTGAGAAGCGAGGTTACAGGGAACCAGACAGAGGGCCTTCTCGGTGGTGGCGCCTGCCCTATGAAGCGCCCTCCCATCGGATGTCAAGGAAATAAACAACTATCTGACTTTTAGAAGACATCTCAAAGCAGCGCTGTTCAGGGAAGCTTTTAATGTTTGATCTTTTATCGTGTTTTTAATATTCTGCTGTGAGGCGCCCAGAGTGGCTGGGGAAACCCAGCCAGATGGGCAGGGTATAAATAATAAATTATTATTATTGCTCGGCTCCCAAGCCATATCCCAGGACATTCTCGGACGTACGGGGCGTCCCTCGCTTTGCAGATTGTTTCCATCGCTATTCTACCGTACGTATCTCTTTCATGAGATTTGTTCCTCGCCGGGTTGCCAGAACGAAACGAGAACCTCGGAGCGGTTTACAAAGACAAGATCTCTTGACCGAAAGCTCAGGAGACGTCCTATTCCTGCGACTGCAATTTGTTCTTTAATTCTGGATTTTGGAAGGTCAAACCAGATGTTTTTTTAACATCTGCCGCTCTGGTAGATGTCGACAAACGCATCGGTTATATTTGCACTAGGTGCAAGAAAGATCGGGGCAACCTTTTTGGGGAATACAAGTGCCAAACCCCAGGATTAGGCTGACCAGAAGGGATGTTTTTTGAAATTCTGGACATTGTAAATTTGTCTTGGTTCAGTGCATGCAAAGCTTTCCATTCCGTAGCTCGGCGATTTGTGCTTATATGGTCTTTCCATGGCCATTGGCTGCAAACAATTAAAAAAAAAACCACTGCTGGGATTGAAATTTTAAAATCTTGCAACCCACCTAGGGACCTGCTGGCGAAGGGTGAGTTATTTTGGAGCTAAAAGGGACCCTTACGGTCATCTAGCCCAACCCCCCAGAAATGCAGGAATCTTTTACCCAACTTGGGATTCGAACCCATGACCCCTGAGATGAAGAGTCTCGTGCTCTACTGAATAAATGAATTAATACTACTCCTCTTTTATTACGTTTATTATATGCACTTTAAATGTATGGTTTGGATTAATAAGAATAAATAAACAAATATTAGCAGTAATAATAATAAGAATAAGAATAAATTTTATTTATATCCCACCCTACCCAGCCGAAGTCGGGCTCAGGGCGGCTAACAATAAAATAATACAACATTCTAAAATCATTTCATTATAAAATCAAATCAAATCAAATAAATATTCCAAACCATACCTTGAAAGTAAGTTCTCCGCTCTCTCTCTCTCTCTCTCTCTCTCTCTCTCTCTCTCTCTCTCACACACACACACACACACACACATATATATATATGATTTTATAATTTACATTTCAAAATATTTACTTAAACAACCTTAAATCAATGGCTTCCCTTCTTCATCTGCATATCATCCATCGCCGCATATTTTACATGAATGAAACCATTCAGTAATCCATTGTTACATCCATCAAAACTTATTTACACTGCTGAGTTTATCTTAATGCTCAATGAACACAATTTTCACCCATATATTCAATCAGCTTTTCCCAGCCTTCTTTAAACGTGCTTTCCCAACATCAGGGTCTTTTCCAGGGAGTCTTCTCTTCTTCTGAGGTGGCCAAAGTCTTGGAGCCTCAGCTTCAGGATCTGTCCTTCCAGTGAGCACTCAGGGCTGGTTTCCTGAAGAATGGAGAGGTTTGATCTTCTTGCAGTCCATGGGACTCTCAAGAGTCTCCTCCAGCACCAGAATTCAAAAGCATCTATTCTTTGCCGATCAGCCTTCTTTATGGTCCAGCTCTCACTTCCATACATCACTCCTGGGAAAACCATAGCTTTAACTATATGGACCTTTGTTAGCAAGGTGATGTCTCTGCTTTTTAAGATGCTGTCTAGGTTTGTCATTGCTTTTCTCCCAAGAAGCAGGCATCTTTTAATTTTGTGGCTGCTGTCACCATCTGCAGTGATCATGGAGCCCAAGAAAGTAAAATCTCTCACTGCCTCCATTTCTTCCCCTTCTGTTTGCCAGGAGGTGATGGGTCCAGTGGCCATGATCTTCGTTCTTTTGATGCTGAGCTTCAGACCATATTTTGCGCTCTCCTCTTTCACCCTCATTAAGAGGTTCTTTAATTCCTCCTCACTTTCTGCCATCACAAGTTGTGTCATCTGCATATCTGAGGTTGTTGATATTTCCTCCGGCAATCTTAATAGCTGGAAGCTCAAAAATGAGATCATAGTATCACCGAATTGTAGATTCGATAGGGACACATAGGGACACTTCAACTGAAGATGCCCCCCCCAGATTAAGTGGGGAACCTTTGACCCTCACGATGTTCCTGAGCTATCACCCCGCAAGTGTGGGGTGCAAGTTGTAGCCATCAACATCTGGAGGGTGCAAGGGGTTGGCGTCTCAGACTAGGACCTGGGAGAGACACGAGTTCGAATCCAGTTCATGTGGGTGGCTTCGGCGGCTGGTCACTGCCTCCCAGCCCAACCTACCTCGCAGCGTTGTTGTTGGGGGTTAAATGGGGGGGGAGAGCAACACACAGCCCACCTCAAACTCCTTCGGAGGAAACGCCAGGATGTAAACATACAGAGGTTTCTTTCGCTCTTGCGGGATGCCAGCTTCCACCGCCGCTCGGAGTCCGACAACATCTGGAGGGAAAGCGCTGATTCTTCTCTCCCCCTCCCACAAAAAAACCCCATGCCCTGATCCTTTGCAAGGCTAATTGATCCTTTGGTGGGAATACGGCCCGCAACATCTGGACCCACTCAGCGAAAGGGCAACCAAATATTGAGGTAATTGGTACCGTCTGCGGAGAGCCAAGACGAATTCTGCTTAGTGTCCGTAGCAGCAGAGGGGGAAAGCCTCCTTCTTAGTTGTTCCGATTCTTCCATCCAGGTTAGTATTGTCCACACAGGCTGGCAGCAGACCCGTGAGGGTTTCAGGCAGTGAGCAGCCTCTAGCCAACCCTGTCTGGGGACGGCGGGTTTGGAACCCGGGGCTTTCCACATACGCAGCCCATGCAGAGCGGCGATTCTTCCCTTAAAAACAAAGCAAGATTCCAGTCCTCATGGGGTTGCCAGTCCCCCCCCCCCAGATGCGTCCTCTTTTTCATGGGTAAAATGAGAGTCGTCATAGCGATCCACAGTTAAAACTTGGCCATTGGGTCCTCTTTTTTGCCGTATTCAAAATATGGGAAGCCTAGCCAGGAAGTGAGAGCTGGACCATAAAGAAGGCTGATCGGCAAAGAATAGATGCTTTTGAATTCTGGTGCTGGAGGAGACTCTTGAGAGTCCCATGGACTGCAAGAAGATCCAACCTCTCCATTCGGAAGGAAATCAGCCCTGAGTGCTCACTGGAAGGACAGATCGTGAAGCTGAGGCTCCAAGACTTTGGCCACCGCATGAGAAGAGAAGACTCCCTGGTAAAGACCCTGATGTTGGGAAAGATGGAGGGCACAAGGAGAAGGGGGCGATGGAGGGTGAGATGGTGGGACAGTGTTCTCAAAGCTGCCAGCATGAGTTTGACTAAACTGCAGGAGGCAGTGGAAGACAGGAGGGCCTGGCGTGCTCTGGTCCAGGGGGTCACAAAGAGGCGGTCATGACTAAACGACTAAACAACAACAACAGAGTACAGGACGTCCCCAAAACACAGCAATTACCAAAGGATGTCAGGTCCGTCCATCCCCGACGAGGAAGGGGAGGGATGGGGCAGGAAAACAGTGGAGGAGTCTACACAAATCTGCGACGCAGGCCAAAATATTTCCAGGATCTGTTTTCCGGAGGGATTTCGAGGCTGGCGGAGATGGAGAGCCCCTCTGCAGGGGACCCCCAATTTTCCATCCGTCGTTCTAAATTCTAGCAAAAACCCCCCAGTGGTCCGGAGGACGCCTGCTGTTTTCCTCCCATAGCCTTCCTTCCCCCAGATGCAAGAACCCCCCCCCCAAAACATGTGTTTTAAAAGGGAAAGGTGTGAAATTTTCACACTGGGAGGGGAAAATCTTGGAGCTGCGCTGGAGAGATTATGGGGAGTTTCAGTCCCACTATACCTGTGAAGGATTTTATCACTTTCTCCCTCTATTTTTATTTATTTTCTCCTACTGATCAGGTGTTAAGTTATGCCGGGAAGTGAAACCAGATTTCCAAGGTGTCGGAGACATTTATTCGCTTTTTCTTTTTTCGAATGGCTGGGTTTTACGGCACACCTCTCTCTCTCTCTCTCTCTCTCTCTCTCTCTCTCTCTCTCATTATTGGTACTTTTCAAAACAGCTGGAGGAGACTAGAATTGCAGCGATTGAAATTGCAAACTTTCTCTCCTCTATCCCTCCTATTATTATTATTATTATTATTATTATTATTATTATTATTATTACTACTACTACTATCCCGCCTTTCCCCTCAGACCCAGGAGCCAAAGTCCGCTTGCACAAAGCAACATGGCACAGACAAAACGCAAAAAGCTAAAAACATGTGTGAGATCGTCGCTGGCAAGTAATCAAACGATAACGGAATCCGAGCAATATCGCAAAAAAAAATCTGTTCAAAATGCAGATAACGGTGGCAGTAAAAACATTGCCACGTTTTTCTTTCCTTAAAAGCGGTCGGTTGGAAGAAGAAAGTCTTCATCGGCCGGCAAAAGGACAGCAAGGAAAGAACCAGTCTGGCATTCCTAAGCAGAGAGTTCCAAAGTTGCAAAGTTCCAAAGTTGCCTGATAAGGCCCTGTCCACATTCCCAATAAGGATAAAGCAGCTTTTTCTGTTTTATCCATGTTTTTGTATTTTATCTGCAAGCTGCAGATTGAGCCCTGACCTGGAGAAAAGGCAGGATATTTATTATTATTATTATTATTATTATTATTATTATTATTATTATTATTATTATTATTAGTGTGGCTGCCCCTGTTCTGGCCCCTGCAATCCACAATATCTAGCCATTTTTGTCCCAGTGGGATTTCCCAGTTTGGAGAATTGGGTCTTTTTACCACGAGTGTCTATTTGCAAGGGCATCCATTTGGTTTTACAGTGGTGCCTTGGTTCTCAAACGCCTTGCTACTCGGACAACTTGGAACCCAAACACTGCAAACCCGGAAGTAAGCGTTCTGGTTTGCGAACCTTTTTCGGAAGCCGAACCTGCTCCGTTTTGAGTGTTACGCTTCCGAGCTGAGAATATCGCTGAGGTCTGTCTGTTTTTGCTATTTATTTTGCGTTTTCGTTTCTGCGGCTTTTCCGTTTTGCTTTTGCGACTGTGCGGAACACAGTCCGGCTACTGATGGATGGATCGTGCGGCTGCAGCATTTTATGGATCCATGGTCTCCTTAGTAAAATCCATGTTCAACTGCTGTCTCAGGGCTTGTTTTTAAAAGTCTGGAACGGATTAATCCGTTTTGCATTGCTTTCTATGGGAAACCAGCGCGCCTCGGTTTTGGAACGCTTTGGTTTTGGAACAGACTTCCGGAACGGATTAAGTCTGAGAACCAAGGTGCCACTGTAAATGCAATATCTGCTTTTGTGTTATTAGCTGTTTTCAAAGTGTCTTCAGTTGCGCATCGGCGTGAGATCGCTTAGAAGGCAGTTGAGGACAAAAGAAGGGCAGTTTTGGAATCGCAGAATCGCAGAGTTGGCCGGAACTTAGTCCAACCCCTTGCGATTTAGGAATCTTGTGCCCAACATAGAATCTCGAACCCACAACCCTTAGATGAGACGTTTCATGCGCTACCAACAGTGCCACCCCAGCCTTAATAATCCTAACAGTAATACTGCCAATGATATAATATAATAAAAATATTGGCATCCGTCGGGAGACAACGGACCGCACCTTTAGGAGTGAGGTCAAGCTGCTAAATAAAAATCGAATAATTTGGAAGCTTTCTAGATTTATTTTCTTCTTGCTTTTCCGGACAGAAAGGGATGCGCGAGCAAATTAACATATCTTGCTCCTCCCACTTTCACCTCTGGCCCCGCCCACCAATAACACGCGGCCCCCGAAAACCGCCGAGAAGGGAATGTTGGCCCTCAGTTCCCTCCTCCTGGGCTAGGCCCCCTAAAATAAGCAGAGAGGGCTAACTTACAGTAAGCCTGTTCCTTTCAATGGGTCTACTCTGAGTAGGGCCGCCGTACGCCCAGAATTTCCGGGGATTCGGCAACCGAAAGTTGCGACATGTGAAATTTTCGGCAGCCATTTAAAATTGCTCAAAAACTGGGGTTTTTTTTTTTGAGGGGGTAAGCTCAAGAACTTTGACACACCCACCCACATAAAAAATGGTCAATAACTTTTGTGTCTGGATTTTAACTTCCTGAAATATGGCAACCCTAACTCCGAGTATAACTGGGCTGGGTTGAAGGACCGAGAATTCACAACGTTAAAAAATTGCAAGTGTTAAGAACAGGAAACGGGGAGTGTTTAATGTCATTTTTCAAACAAAAATCTCTCGGAAGCTGCAACAGAGGCAACAGCAGAGAATATTATTATTATTATTATTATTATTATTATTATTATTATTATTCCTGCCTATTTTCCTGCTGGGATTCAAGGCGGCTTACAGACCAAAATGAGATCCCCCAAAACCAGTGGTTTAAAACATTGATGGGCTTAAAACTATACGCATCTATAAAATCTTCCAAGTTCCAAAAGCTTTCCTCGCCACATATATTTAACCCTGCGTTTATTTGAACGGAAACGTCCGCTAATCCCGGGACGTTTATAGTTCTATAAAACATGACGGACATCCCTTTTATGATTTCGGCTTTTATTGCGCCGGACTAGTCCTTTAGAAGGGGGAAAGCAGCCAGATTCTGAACCAACAAATACATGTTTCGGGGGAAATATTCTTATTTTATTATCTATGAGCTTGGCGGATAGAAGGAAGGAAGACAGATCGCAGCCGGTTTGCCAGTCCAATCCAAGTAATTTTATTGTGCTAGCCAAGAGAATGAATGGACTACTTGCGTTTTTTAAGCGTGCATTTTAAGTATTGATCTGACGCACTTCTTGATTTAAAATCTCATGCATCACCTAGACGCGCACCTGCAAAGTACAGTGGTGCCTTGGTTCTCAAACGCCTTGGTTACCAAACGCCAAAAATCCGGAAGTGAGTGTTCCGGTTTTCGACTGTTTTTCAGAAGCCGAACATCCAATGCGGCTGTCAGCTATTGTTTCCGGGGCGCCTGCGCCAATCAGAAGCTGTGCCTCAGTTTCCGAACGTTTTGGAAGTCAAACGGACTTCTGGAACGGATTACGTTTGAGAACCAAGGTACCACTGTATTTGGCTCTTTGGGTTTTGCTATTCATTTTGCGTTTTCATTTCGGAGGCATTTTCGGTTTGTTTGTTTTTGCGACTGCGCGGAACCCAGTTTAGCTGATTTGACTGACTTGACTAACCCTAACCGCTGTGGGTTAAACCACAGAGCCTAGGACTTGCCGATCAGAAGGCCGGCGGTTTGAATCCCCGCGACGGAGTGAGCTCCCGTTGCTCTGTCCCTGCTCCTGCCAACCTAGCAGTTATAAAGCACACCAGTGCAAGTAGATAAATAGGTACCGCTCCGGCGGAAGTTAATCGGCGTTTCCGTGCGCTGCTCTGGTTTGCCAGAAGCGGCTTAGTTAGCTAGGGGGATTTGAGGTAGTCATCTAACAATGATAACAAAATTGGGGTTTTAATAGTTAGGATAAATGTTTGTTTGTTTTTTATATTGTAATGTTTTGTTGTTGTTATGTTTGTTATAAATTTGGAAAAATTAATATTTTTTTTGGAAAAGAAATAAAATGGAATAAGGTCTCCTTCCGAGACTTGGCTCTTGAGAAACACGAGAAAAGTGTCCGTTCCCAAATTGCAGTTCCGCGGATCTGACCCCAGGGATCGCACGACAGCCAGACAAGGTCTGCCATGTCCGACTCGACCGGGGAGTTAATCCGGCCTTCGTGATCTCGGTTAAGTCAGAGGATTTCCAGGTGTTCGGCAGTCAATTCCTAGAATGTGGGATTTAAGGGGGCAAGGGGTCACTATTTGGAGGGGGGTTTCCCCTAACGTTCGACGTCTCCATTTCCCTGGCAAAACGGCAGCGTCGCAGAAACCTAATCCCGACGGAAGCTCGTTTGGACGTCTCGCTAATTGAAGTCAGGAGGGGGAAGGCCGGCCGAAGACAACGAGGTTATGGCCTCGGAGAGAGAGAGCTTACAAGACGTTCTGCATTTTGCAATTTGGGAGCCAAATTAACCTGTGCAACTCCCTGCCTCATGATAACAGGCTTCATCTCTGTGCTGTTTTTCGACACCTCACTTGAAACATTTCCATTGTTTGCTAGCCTCTTGTTATATCAACCTTCTTGCTTTGTCAAGGTGGTAATTTTATTGTCCTGGCCTGAAGAAAACACATTATTATTATTATTATTATTATTATTATTATTATTATTATTATTATACCTGATGCACTTTTTAATGTGTTTCTTAGTCTGTTGTTATTTCAACTTTCAAGAAGACATAAATTGTTGATTTTCCATAGGGGTTATTATTATTATTAATTGATTGATTGATTAAATTTGATGCAAGTTTAAATCTGTTTCTTAGTCTGTCGTTATTTCAGCTTTCTGGAAGCCATAAATTATTGATTTCCCATAGGGGTTAATATTACTTGTATACCGCCCTTCATCCACAGATCTCACCAACTAAAATTACAATAAAAGCCCCCACAAAATACATCCTGGATACATTCCACACATGAGGAGCCACCACAAAAAAGGCCCTGTCTTTTCCAGCTCTTTCAGCTAAGAATCTGGAGACGACAGGCGTCTTCTGCATGCAAAACAGGCCTTCCTCCACCTGCTTCAAGGCCTTAAAAATAAGGTTTCTAGCCCTCGTGGTTCTGGATAAACAGGAACATTGTTGTTGTTGTTTAGTCGTGTCCGCCTCTTTGTGACCCCCTGGACCAGAGCACGCCAGGCCCTCCTGTCTTCCACTGCCTCCCGCAGTTTGGTCAGACTCATGCTGGTAGCTTCAAGAACACTGTCCCACCATCTCGTCCTCTGTCGTCCCCTTCTCCTTGCGCCCTCCATCTTTCCCAACATCAGGGTCTTTTCCAGGGAGTCTTCTCTTCTCCTGAGGTGGCCAAAGTCTTGGAGCCTCAGCTTCAGGATCTGTCCTTCCAGTGAGCACTCAGGGCTGATTTCCTTCAGAATGGAGAGGTTTGATCTTCTTGCAGTCCATGGGACTCTCCAGAGTCTCCTCCAGCACCAGAATTCAAAAGCATCCATTCTTCTTGATGGTCCAGCTCTCACTTCCATACATCACTACTGGGAACATAGGCACTGCTTATACCAAGACACACCTGCAGCTTAGTATTGCCTGCAGTGGCTGGTAGCATCATGCAAAAAAGACCTGGAGACTGAACCCAGAGCCTTCTGCATTCCAAGCAGGTGTCCGCCCCCTTGCTCTTCCTTTGAAACAAACCAAGTCTCCAGTCCTCAAGGGAATAAACGCTTTCGAACGGAGGCCTTTTCCCGGCCCGACCTGAAGTCGCCAGAAATCCAACCTGGTGTCTTCTGCATGCCAAGCAGGTGTCCTCCCACTTGCCCTTCCTTCAAAACAAACCAAGTCTCCAGTCCTCAAGGGAATAAATACTTTCAAACAGAGGCCTTTTCCCGGCCCGACCTGAAGTCGCCAGAGATCGAACCTGGTGCCTTCTACATGCCAAGCAGGTGTCCACCCTCTTGCCCTTCCTTCAAAGTGAACCAAGTCTCCAGTCCTCAAGAGAATAAACGCTTTCGAACGGAGGCCTTTCCCGGCCCGACCTGAAGTCGCCAGAGATCGAACCTCAGGCCTTCTACATGCCAAGCAGGTGCTCTCCCCCCGAGCCACCCAGAGGGGGTCAAGGAAGGGAGCCTTTTCGCCGAAATCCCCCAGAGAGGGCCCAGCTGCGGACGGACACAGGTGTAGCTCTGTCCCGGTGTTCGGTTTCATTCCAGACCCCCGCTTTGTACATGTGCAAAAACTGTGTTTTCCCCCCAAACAAGCTTCTCAGCTGTGTGTTTTTGTGTTGCGACTGTCCCACCAGCAACAAGGAGTTTTTATTGGCCTGCGCTGGCCCATCGCACCCTTTTTTCCCTGGGGTGTGTGTGTGGTTAAAACCCCACCAAACTCCTTGGACAAACCTCTCACCCTGAAGAGGAAATCTAAACTTCCTGTATCAGGAGTGGAGCATTTCTGTGCTTACCAAAGAGAATCACCTCCTGTCTTTTTGGAGCGGGGCGGACGAGATCCGTTCCAAGAACGAAAGCTAAATTTTGCGTTTACAACCCTCAAGGGTCTGGGGTGTGTGTGTGTGTGTAAAATCCACTTTCTCCTTTTCTGCGAGCTGGAGAAAGTTCGGAGGACCGAAACACCAAATTTCGACGGCCGGGAAAGTCCTCCTTGCAGAAATTTAATAGGGCCATCCAGCCAACTAAGGCCTTTTTTTAAAAAAAACAGTGGGAGAAAGAATTAAAATAAAGCTTTTAAGGCTTTTAAAGCAATTTCCCCCCACCCCCTGTTTGGAGAGATTTCTGGCAAAGACCCGAGTGATTTGGCAACGGGCCACAGTTGGAGGATGAGAGTAGGCCACCCTCACGACTTCCTAACATTAATTATTGGGATTAAAAAGAAGAATTCGCTGTTGAGAATTTACTTTGATCAAGATTTCTCATTGTTCTTAAGACAAAGGAGCAGGGTGGTTTTGTGTGTGTGTGAGGATACGGGAGAGATTTGCCCTTGTTTTTGGCGTGTAGGAATATCTCGCCATTTCCAACTTTGCAAGGTTTACACAGGCATTCTTCATTTTCATTCCCAAACTTCCATTTTCCTCTATTGTTTCCCGGGGATCATAAACTCCAATCAACGCAGGGAAGAGACCCGGCCTTCTCTTAGGGAAAAATAAATATATATACTACTGTAAATCACTGTGTATGTACGCCAATGACCCTCCCAAACAAACAATAAATATATATGTTTCATGGACAGCAAAGAGCGGATAGAGATTCTCCACTACTTTGAACCTAGGGGATCCAGCGGATTATCTCGCATCCTCCGCTATGCAGTAAGAAGACTGATTCTCTCACATTACCAGAAAATTATATTATTATTCTGGAAGCAAAGAATTGCCCCCTCTCCGGCGGAAATGCCCTACAGAAAGTTGAGATGTGTGGATTGCTATTATTATTATTACGAGGTGCAGAGTATATATTTTTAAACAGGACATTTTTTGCTACAAAGTTTGGCCCCAGGGATCTGCGAGGTTTGACGAAAGGTCTCTCTATAAGAACGCAACGCTGAAAATAAAAGTGTTTCAGGTATAAGAACGATAAATCCAGAGCGAAGCAGCAGAGATCTGTCTGGGGGATTATATGAGAGATACAGAAAGCAAGAGATCTCAGTCCTATGGGATTCTATGGGGCTTTGAATTCTTTGGCGGGTGCGTAGATTTTTACTCTTATACTCTAAGGCTTCTGGAGGGTGTACGGTAAATTGCAGGGTAGGATTGGCCCAGGATTTAATGTGCATTAGTCATTATCGCTTTGGGAAGTTCTGGGTTTTGGAGAGGGAATTGTTCTCTTCTGACGGACTGCAGTAAAATTAGGACTGATTAACCATTTTGATCCGGCCTCAAAAGTTGATGCCAATTTTCCACTTTTCATTCCAAGTTCCTGCCCCCCTCCCAGAAAAAATATTGTTTTTTGGGGGTACTGTTATATGGATTTTTTAAACACGCATATACAGGAATAAAGAACAGGTCCTGGGACGGACGTGCCTTTTGCAGGGGTTTTGTGACTGGCAGAAACTATATATAGGAAGGTTGCACGAAGGAATTTTATTCTTACCGGAAAAGGGGAGAGAGAAAATGAATCGCAAAGCGGAAGGCGATTGCTTCAAAACAGCAGGTTTAAGGAAAAAAGAAGAACATTTGCTATTTCTGGGTTGTAACGAGGCTGGGTTGGGTTTCAGGTTTTTAGATACTCTTTCCCCCAACCCAAAAATAATCAGGGAGAGAAATTTATCTCCAATACATGAGGACTGAGGTCATTATTCGGAACATGCAACAGGTTTGATTCTGAGGTTTGGGGCACCAGCTTGCGGGTCCCTATCCTGACACTTTCTGGTGTGTGAAAAACAGAGAGTTTTCTTCACCTGGTTTAAAAAGAGGGACGGCTTAACTCCACTCCCTTTGTTGTCTGGCTTTGACACACACACACACAATTTTTGGTGCTATCCTTTCTCCCTTCACCTCCTCTCCCAAGGGTTAAAAATAATAAATAAAACAATTCGTGTGTGTGTGTGTGTACACAAACACACACACAAAACACAAGCACACAAAACCCTTGGCCTGTCTTGGCCACCCACAGCCTGCACAGCAAAATTAAGGAAGACCTCACTTTCCTTTCCTCTTAACACAAGTGAATTTCCTGACGAGGACAAAGACGCAAAGGAGAGGGGGGGTGTCTTTCAATATGCCCCTCTCCCTACCGGTTTTTCTAACCACTGGCATGCTTAGGTTTATTTATTTTTTAATGCGTTTTTTTGGGAAGGGGGTGGGCAGCGTGGGGAGAGAGGATTCCGAGCTGGTAAATAAAAAAATAAACAAACCAAGCCAGAAAGCAAACTCTGTTGGAACAGCGGAGATGTGAAGTCTTTGGAGGTGAAGATCAAATTCAAGCATTGAGGGGGTTTGCGGAAGAGATGGGGAAGGTGGCCCTGGATTTGGCAGACCCCCCCTCCCCACATTGAAACACCCCCCTTTTTTCCTAAATCAATGCCCACCCAACCTCAAAAACGCACGCCTAAGTTTGCCACGCGCAGTTACCCTGAAAGGTGGTTTATAATTTTTGAGAGAGGGAGTGAAGGAGGAGGAGGAGGAGGAAGAAGAAGGAGGAGAGAGGGAGGGAGATTCGGAGCCGGGGTGGGGAAGGAATTAATCCCTAGGCGTTTTAAAGGAGAGACAGGGAGAAGATCTTTAAAAATTGCGCTTTCTCTCTCACGCAGAGAGAAAATCACTGCGCTTCGAAACTCCCGGTGGCGCTTTCCCTTCCAATCTCTTATTTATGGGACTTTTTGCCTGGCACGGCTTAGATTCATCCCTCCAGCCCCCCACGACCAAAAATAATAATCAATTTTCTTGTTAAAAACAGGTATTACAAGGGCTGGCATTAGCCTTTTTCACCTTCCCAAGCTGAACTACGCAGTGCCCCTCTTAAATAAAAATAAGGACACACATTCCCAAAGAAGACCTTTGGGCATCTGTTTGTTTCTTAAGTTGAAGAGGCTGCTTTTTAAAAAGTATTTAAATAGCCACGGTTTCCTGTGCCCCCGCTCCGCAAAGAAAAGGAAACAAACGCGCCCATCACCGTCGCCTCCGGGCGCCCAACTTCTTAATTCCCCCATCTATTGCAATTCCGGCTGCGCCAGGCGCCCATCTGCCCACCAGGAATAAAATAAACGAATAGATAGATAGATTAGAAATTACGCAGGAGAGATTCCGCAGGGCTGTACTCACACATCAGGGAATCCACTCGGAGGAGAATCCACAGGCACAGAACAAATACTTTGCTCATGATGCAGAACATTTAAAAAAACACCTATATATATATAATGAAATGGGGAGGAAGAAAACGCAGTCCCTTCTCTTATTCTTCCCTGAGAGTTGCTTCTTAAAAAAAAAAAAAAAAAGCGCAGCTAGATAGATAAGGGTTTTTTTTCCCTGCCCCCAAAGCTTTTTTCCTCCAAAAAAAGAGGAGAAAATTAAGGAGCGACAAACAAGAGATTTCCTAAGCAAGTCTGAACAGTTCAACTTGACAAGTTCCTTAATGCGCTTTTTACACCCCGCCTATCCCCGCCCCTCTGGGCTTTTTATTATTTTTTTGGGTGGCGGGGAGAGTCAATGAAGTTGAAATTAGCAAGTCCTTTTCTGAAACGGACCTGCAAGGCGAGAGAGACCCTCCTGGAGGCGCGTCCCATCTTTTTGCAAAGAGGGGCGTCTCTCTCTCCAAATCTCCCCACCCTAAACCCCTTTTTCTCCTCCCGCAAAAAAACCACCTCTCCTTTTTTTTTTTTAATCCTGGCTTGTTGCTCAATCAGCAAGCTGAAAAGATCATTTCTGACTCAGGGCAATAAATACCTACTCAACTCCCCCCCCCGCCCCGCCCTAATCCTTTTGGCTCATCTATTGAAAACTGCTTTCTTTTGTAAGGAAAATCATTTCTTTCTTGGGGAGCTGGGGGAGAAATCTCGAAAGGGAAAAAAAGGTCTTTCTCTCTCTCGTGCGCAAACACCCCCGTTGTGTTCTCCGCGCAGTGGCTGAGGTGAGTAATACTGGAGGGGGGGCGCAGTCCAGTCTTGCAACCCACTGAAACCCCCTCTGACCTCAGCAAGACAGGAGAACCGGACACCTGGGTTTATTCGCGTGCCAATGCAGTTCGAAGAAGCTTTCCAGCGCAGGGCGAAAACGTGCGCGCGCGTGTGTTTTTTTTGGTATGTCTAAAGCTTGATTTTTCTTTTTTTCTTTTCATGGGGCTCACTCAACTGTGCAGGCTTCAGGGTTGCGCAGGGCTCCGCCGCAGGCGTTGCCGAAGAGTTCTGTGTGACTTTAAAAGCTTGCAAAGTGGTTTGGCCTTCCTCTTTTCCGCCAAACCCCTTATTCTGCATCGATATAGCTAACTTCAGGGACCCGTCCATCAACAAGCACCCCCAAAATTGAAAGGTAAAGGAAAAGAATATCTCAGGGTGAAAATGGGTCGTTTTTTCTTCTTCTCCAGTATTCAGGACTTGTGTCGAACTTGAAATCTACCCCAGCCCAGAGGTTCCTGGAATGGGGGGCGCCCCCCCTCTCAATCTCTCTCTCTCTCTCTAATTGGGCAGATTCATCTTTGTCAGCCCTTGAGTAGCACAGGGCTGGACGAAGAGTTCTGAGTAAGTTAAAAGGTTGCAAATTGCTTCGGTTTCCCTCCCTCCCTGAAAACCTTCTGCCTCCACATACCGGTTGCTAACCTCAGGAAACCTGTCCCATAAAAAAAAAAAAATGCAGATAAACTTGGCTTTTAGAATCACACAGAGATCGGTCATTGAGTCGGTAGACCACGAGACACTTGATCTCATGGTTGTGGGTTCAAGTCCTGAAATTCCTGCAGGGTTGGGATAGATGGCCCACGGGGTCCCTTCCAACTCTACAATTCTATGAGGCCTAGGAAGTACCCCCTGTTTGTGCCAAGGAACTTAACTGGTCCGCAAGGAATTTCCCATACAACGTTTTAAGTGTGTTGTAAATGTATTATACAAATGTGACACTAGATGGCGCTGGTGAGCTAAGGGCAAATTCCATATATATTTTCAAACGGTGGGGTTTTTTTGTTTGTTTGTTTGCTTCCATATCTCAGTTGCTCGAAACCGCAGGCGGGGAGAGTTGCTCTTGTTTCAAATCCTGCTTTTTGTTTTCCTGTTGGGGCAACTAGTTGGCCACTGTGAGAACATGCGGCAGCTAGACTGGGGACTGGGAGCGGCCGCCGAGACCACATAACACCGGTCCTGAAAAACCTACATTGGCTCCCAGGACGTTTCCGAGCACAATTCAAAGCGTTGGTGCTGACCTTGAAAGCCCTAAACGGCCTTGGTCCAGTAGACCTGAAGGAGCGTCTCCACCCCCATCGTACATCCCGGACACCTGGGTCCATCTCCCGAGAGTCTTCTGGCGGTTCCCTCCCTGCGAGAAGTGAGGTTACAGGGAACCAGGCAGAGGGCCTTCTCGGTGGTGGCGCCTGCCCTGTGGATCACTGTGGATGGTGACAGCAGTCATGAAATTAAAAGACGCCTGCTTCTTGGGAGAAAAGCGACCTTAAAAGGCAGCGTCTTAAAAAGCAAAGATATCACCTTGCCGACAAAGGTCCGTATAGTCATAGCTATGGTTTTCCCAGTACAGTGGTACCTCAGGTTAAGTACTTAATTCGTTCCGGAGTTCCGTTCTTAACCTGAAGTACCACTTTAGCTAATGGGGCCTCCTGCTGCCGCCACGCCGCTGGAGCACGATTTCTGTTCTTATCCTGAAGCAAAGTTCTTAACCTGAAGCACTGTTTCTGGGTTAGCGGAGTCTGTAACCTGAAGCGTATGTAACCCGAGGTACCACTGTAGTGATGTATGGAAGCGAGAGCTGGACCATCAAGAAGACTGATCGCTGAAGAATGGATGCTTTTGAATTCTGGTGCTGGAGGAGACTCTTGAGAGTCCCATGGACTGCAAGAAGATCCAACCTCTCCATTCTGAAGGAAATCAGCCCTGAGTGCTCACTGGAAGGACAGATCCTGAAGCTGAGGCTCCAAGACTTTGGCCACTTCAGGAGAAGAGAAGACTCCCTGGAAAAGACCCTGATGTTGGGAAAGATGGAGGGCACAAGGAGAAGGGGATGACGGAGGACGAGATGGTGGGACAGTGTTCTTGAAGCCACCAGCATGAGTTTGACCAAACTGTGGGAGGCAGTGGAAGACAGGAGTGCCTGGCGTGTCCTGGTCCAGGGGGTCACGAAGAGGCGGACACGACTAAACAACAACAAAAGTCCTCATAATTCTGAATGGAGGACTGATTTAACTAGAAATCTTGCCTTGCACCGAATAAGATCATCGGTCCACCTGTCTCAAACTTCCAGACCAGGGTTTCTGTCTCTCTTGTCCCCTTAAACCTGGCACCCTCCACAGGCCAAAGGTCTGAGCTACAGCCTTTCCCCATCCTCACTTTCCAGGGTGCTTCTAGGCATGAACAGAGTTCTACACACACACACACACACACACACACACACACACACACACCTTTGCCGAGTAAACGCAGCCAGGCCGGAAAGCTGGCTTTGCAGTCTGCAAGGAACCCAAAGCGAGAAAAACGGCTTGAACGACAATGAGCAAATTTCCAGGAAGAAAAGGGAGTAAAATTTGGTGCGAGGCGGGCAGACAATTGTTTGTAAGGTCAGGCAATGACAGTCTCCCTTTTTTTTTTTTTTTTTGCAAAAACCGCTTGTGCACGGTTTATCCTGGGGGGGCCAGTTTGGTGCAATACACACCCACTGAGTCACCCAGCTGCCGGGAATATGTGTTAGTGGCTATTTTCTCTTCTCTCGACCTTTCGCCGGATGAATCACCCATCCCACACCAAGCAGCAGAAATCTCGGACGAGGAGTAAAACCTCCCAGCCGAGTTATTCTCTTTAGCCAGGCCTCAAAAGAGGAACCACCCCCCTGCTTCCAAAATAAAAAATTAATATTAGAATGGGAGACGAACGATGAAGAGGTAAAATCAGTTATGATTAAATGGGCACAAGATGTGGGCCATAACATTGGAAGATTGGGAAAAATTATGGAAAACCGATTTAAAATTTACAGATTGTTCCCTATTGAAGGAGAATTACATGGAGATGATGTACAGATGGTATACGACGCCAGTGCAGTTAGGGAAAATGTGCAAAACTAGTTCAAATATATGTTGGAAGTGTAAGGAAAAGGAGGGGACATTTTATCATATGTGGTGGGATTGCAAGGTAATTAAAACATTTTGGGGAAATGGTATACAACGAATTGAAGAAAATGTTCCACTTAACATTTGTTAAAAAACCTGAAGCATTTTTATGAGGGATTGTAGGGAAAGATCTGCAAAAAAAGCTGAAAAACATCTTCATGTATGCGACAACGGCCGCAAGAGCTTTAATAGCACAAGGATGGAAGACTGAAGAAACCCCAACTAAAGAATCATGGCAAGAAAAATGGACGGACTATGCAGAACTGGCAAAACTGACATACAAGCTACGGGACAAGGATAACTGTGACTTTAAAGATGAATGGGAACCCTTTACAAAGTATTTGAAGACGCAACAAAGCGAACGGGACTCCTTGGCTGGCTTTGAATTCACAAACCTTTTATTGATAATAATCAGATAAATAGTTTGAGGATCTGTACAACTGATCTAGGAGTCTTGGTTGACCACAAACTTGACATGAGCCAACAGTGTAACGGAAAGATGGAGGGCGCAAGGAGAAGAGGACGACAGAGGACGAGATGGTGAGACAGTGTTCTCGAAGCTACCAGCACGAAGAGGCGGACACGACTAAACCACTAAACAACATCAACATGCGTGGAAAGTAGCGACCGGAACGGGAAGAGCATGAAGGCTCTTGATCTCAGGGTTGTGGATTCGAGTCCCACGTGGGGCAAAAAATATTGCAGGGGGTTGGACTAGAGAACCCCTGGGTGTCCCGTCCCCCCCAAAGCTACTATTCTAGGATTCAGAGTCAATATATCAGCCAAGAGGGGTCCATGTTCCTCCTTGCTGGCAAACAAAATAAAGGACTCGTCCACACCCGCGGTTCAGCACTGAATCGGAGTAAACAGCAGCTGAGTTTTCTGCGGACGGCTGTTGGTTCCGATTTATCGCGAAAGAGCGGATTTTTTCCAGGGCGAAGGCAAAACTGCTTTCTAGGCGCAAGCCCTTCTAAAGTCAGGCCAAGCAGGTAGAATCACAGAATTTAGGAGTTGGAAGAGACCCCAAGGAATATGAAATAATCCTTTCTGGCCCTCTGCCGACTCTCAACTTATTAGTTGTTGTTTTTCCCCCTCCAGCACAGCGATAGCCCACATTTTAGTGCACAAAGTATTAAGATTTGCCCTATCTAACTCCCCCCCCCCAACGGTCCAGCCCAATATTTGAGGTATTATTGCGTTTTAATATTTTGCTGGAAGCCACCTGGGGAAACCCAGCCAGATGGGCGGGGTATAAACAATAAATTATATTATTATATACGGCAGCTTTCCAGGTTGGCGATGGCATGGCCGTTTGTACAGAATTGTGAGGATAGAAACTTGTTTCCGTCTCTTTCAGGGAGCTGGCCGTAGCTCAGCGGCGGAGCGTGAAAGCGAGCCATCTTGTGGCGGGTAGTTCCACAGGCCGCTCGACACATTGTGGAGTTGGAAGAGACCGCCTAGGTCATTTGGTCCACACCCACACACCATTTGTGGGGTGTACAACATCTCTGACAGGTAGGCCAACTGTTGAAATACCTTCTTCAGAGGAGAGTCCCTCACTGCCTGAGGTTTAATTGGCTTATTACCATGAGAAGGGGGGATTTTTTTTTTAAAACGCAGGGGCCATTTTCCTTTGTGTGAAGCCTTCTGGGGGCCACCGGTCTGCTGGGGCTGGGGCAAAGGGGGCTGGACTAGATTACTCAGGGGGTCCCATCCAACTCAGAACAAAATCGCTATACAGTGGTACCTCGGGTTAAGTGCTTAATTCGTTCCGGAGTCCATACTTAACCTGAAACTGTTCTTAACCTGAAGCACCACTTTAGCTAATGGGGCCTCCTGCTGCCGCCATGCGATTTCTGTTCTCATCCTGAAGCAAAGTTCTTAACCTGAAGCACTATTTCTGGGTTAGCGGAGTCTGTAACCTGAAGCGTATGTAACCCGAGGTACCACTGTACATTTAAAGCCTATCACATGACTTTCCCCCTGAAAAAGTTCCTGGAACTGAAGTCCCCCCCCGCCCCCTTAAACTACAGTTCCCAGAATTCTCCGGAGGGGTTTTTTTTGGCATCATATGGGTCTGCCCCAATTGTGCCCTGGCTGCGTGCGCAACATGCATCAAAAGCCCCCGCACCCACAAACTCTGGGAGTTATAGTTGCGGCGCTACAACTCCCGGCGCCCTTAGCAAACTGGTTCTTCGGGATGGGGTGGGAAATGTGCTTTGAAAGTACGGCGCTTCGCTCCACATAGGGCAAACTGGCATTTTTCATTTCACGGTGGCGACGTTTACTCGGAAGTAAGAACCGCTGTGTTCGATGAGACCAGGAATCGTGGCCCTCGCAAAACTCTTGGCTATTAGAAAGAAACATCTGACTTTGTGGCGTGACAACTCAGCCAATCTCTCTCTCGTTTGCTACATCCTTCCTTTCTCTTAAAGGACTTTGGGGGCAAATAAAAGAGGCAGAAATGCGAAGAATCCTGCAGACTTAGCGTGTTTCCCACTTGAAATCTTTACTCACTACCACTGCCAGATTAATAGCTCATCTATTAACCTCCTTTCCCCCTTTTAACTCCTTTCTCTCCAAATAGGGGATGAAAAAGAGCTTTTCTCTTTTCGAAACGCAGCGGAAAACCCCATTTCCCCCCACAATGCGAGGGGAGTGAAAGGGGCGGTGCCTTGAAGGGTCGAGGGGTGGAGCTAGGCAGTTAGGGGTGGGGCTTTGGGTGGGGGGGGCTGGTGGGCGCAGATCCGCCGCAGGTGAGACGAAATTCAAGACTTATCTTCATCTCCGTCGGCCAGGATGCTAAATGCAGCCTCCAAGTTCAGAAGGAGTCCATCTCTGAAGTGCCTGAGCTTTTGTATTTCCTCTTCCCTCCCAAATCACATTCCTTTTATGCCGTGTCTCTTGCATTTATTAATATTGCAAGGGATGCATAAAAACCGGCTCCTTTTGGAAAGGAAGCATCGTCCGGACCCGTTAGATATTATTCAAAACTTTACCTACAGAACGTCCTTTGAAAGAGACATCGACTGATGCAGCCAAACAGGTCCCTAGTAAGACATACGCCAGTCCGAGGCAAAAGCTCAGCATCTTACGAAATATGAAATCATTCCAACAAACCGAGAAACAGGAGGAAAATAGGGACGTCCTATTCCATCCCCTCCAACGTTTCTCCCCTGAAAATAGGGACGTCCTATTCCATCCCCTCCAGCGTTTCTCTCCTGAAAATGGGGACGTCCTATTCCATCCCCTCCAACGTTTCTCCCTTGAAGATAGGGACGTCCTATTCCATCCCCTCCAACATTTCTCCCCTGAAAATAGGGACGTCCTATTCCATCCCCTCCAGCGTTTCTCTCCTGAAAATGGGGACGTCCTATTCCATCCCCTCCAACGTTTCTCCCTTGAAGATAGGGACGTCCTATTCCATCCCCTCCAACGTTTCTCCCCTGAATATAGGGACGTCCTATTCTATCCCCTCCAACGTTTCTCCCCTGAATATAGGGACGTCCTATTCCATCCCCTCCAACGTTTCTCCCCTGAAAATAGGGACGTCCTATTCTATCCCCTCCAACGTTTCTCCCCTGAATATAGGGACGTCCTATTCCATCCCCTCCAACGTTTCTCCCCTGAAAATAGGGACGTCCTATTCCATCCCCTCCAACGTTTCTCCCCTGAAAATAGGGACGTCCTAAGGAAAAGTGGTACGTTCCGGAATCAAGTCAGAAACCAGCTTCTGTAAAACCGGGGCTGTCCCAGGAAAACAGGGACACTTCGAGTTTCTGTGACCCTATTGTGGTCATACTTATTTTGGGAGAGAAGATAAGCGATGACGGAGCGAAATAGAATAAAACTGGCTTTCCCGGGTCTTGACAGAAGGCCTTCAAGGAAGTGGTGGTTGGCACAGAGAAAGAGAGAGACGGGAGACGTTTTTGTTTTGTTTGCTAGCGCACAGTGCGGGGGCGATGTGGAAAATTGCTTGATCCCTCCGAAGGAGCTGTTGTCTTTGCGTTTCCCTGCAAGCCTAAGCGGTCTCTCTCCTCATCCCTTCGAGATGAACTAGACTTTGCATTTGGCAAGCAGGGGGGTCTGGACAGGGGCCAGAGTGGAAGAACAGGGCTTGGTTTGGGGGCCGTACAGAAACTGACCTCCTTCTTTTTCTTCTTAATTCCCCTTTTTACCTTCTGCGCCGAAGAGCCTTGCAGGATCAGGGCCGACCTAGCTGGGTATCCTAATAATAATAATAATAATAATAATAATAATAATAATAATACAGTGGTACCTTGGGTTACATACGCTTCAGGTTACAGACGCTTCAGGTTACAGACTCCGCTAACCCAGAAATAGTACCTCGGGTTAAGAACTTTGCTTCAGGGTGAGAACCGAAATCGTGCTCCGGCGGCAGCAGGAGGCCCCATTAGCTAAAGTGGTGCCTCAGGTTAAGAACAGTTTCAGGTTAAGAACGGACCTCTGGAACGAATTAAGTACTTAACCCGAGGTACCACTGTTATAATAATAATAATTTATTATTTATACCCCACCCATCTGGCTGGGTTTTCCCAGCCACTCTGGGCGGCTTCCAACCAAATATTAAAAACAATACAGCGCCAGACATTAAAAACTTCCCTAAACAGGGCCGCCTTCAGTTGTCTTTTAAAAATAAAACAGTTGTTTATTGCCTTGACATCTGCTGGGAGGGCGTTCCACAGGGCGGGTGCCACCACCGAGAAGGCCCTCTGCCTGGTTCCCTGTTCGCAGGGAGGGAACCGCCAGAAGGCCCTCGGGAGATGGCCCCAGGTGTCCGGGCTGAGCAATGGGGGTGGAGACGCTCCTTCAGGGATACTGGGCCGTTTAGGGCTTTCAAGGTCAGCGCCCGCACTTTGAATTGTGCTCGGAAACGTCCTGGGAGCCAATGTAGGTCTTTCAGGACCGGTGTTATGTGGTCTCGGCGGCCGCTCCCAATCCCCAGTCTAGCTGCCACATTCTGGATTAGTTGCAGTTTCCGGGTCACCTTCAAAGGCAGCCCCATGGAGAGCGCATTGCAGTAGTCCAAGCGGGAGATAACTAGATGCCCAGAGAGAATAGAGGACTCAAAATAGAATGCCTCTGACCCTGGAAGTTCCATGAAAACATGAGACAATCCTTTCCATCTTGAGTCTCCCAGCGTTTAGCTTTCTCGGATTTCCATGCCTTCTAGCATAACGAGACAGGGAGGGGGAACTTGCCTCTCTCTGTTTACCTCCAGGGTTTTGCATAATTTCCACAAACTTCCCAGTCGCCTTTCCTTTCAACGGGGAAGTCCCAAACGCCTGCCGTCTTTCCTCTTCGGAGTGTCTATCCATCCCCTTTCGGGACACAACTGCCAATTCACATCCTGGACAAATCCCAGTTGTGCAATTAAAGCTGGTTTTTAATGCTCTTAGGTAATAAAAGCGGCTTCTCTCTCTCTCACACACACACACACACACACACACACACTCACACAAAAAACACCCCAATCTTGTTGGAGGATGGATGGTGGCTAACAGATTGAGGTTGAATGCTGACAAGACAGAAGGACTGTTTTTGGGGGACAGGGGGCGGGCAGGTGTGGGGGATTCCCTGGTCCTGAATGGGGTGACTGTGCCCCTGAAGGACCAGGTGCGTAGCCTGGGGGTCATTTTGGACTCACAGCTGTCCATGGAGGCGCAGGTCAATTCTGTGTCCAGGGCAGCTCCTTCTGGGACGCAGGATGAGACCCTCCCTGCTAGCAGACTATCTTGCCAAAGTGGTGCATGCTCTGGTTATCTCCCGCTTGGACTACTGCAATGCGCTCTGCATGGGGCTACCTTTGAAGGTGACCCAGAAACTGCAATTAATCCAGAATGCGGCAGCTAGACTGGGGACTGGGAGCAGCCGCGGAGACCACATAAGACCAGTCCTGAAAGACCTGCATTGGCTCCCAGGACGTTTCCGAGCACAATTCAAAGTGTTGGTGCTGACCTTGAAAGCCCTAAACGGCCTCGGTCCGGTATATCTGAAGGAGCGTCTCCACCCCCATCGTTCAGCCCGGACACTGAGGTCCAGCTCCGAGGGCCTTCTGGCAGTTCCCTCGCTGTGAGAAGTGAGGTTACAGGGAACCACGCAGAGGGCCTTCTCGGTGGTGGCGCCCACCCTGTGGAACACCCTCCCTTCAGATGTGAAGGAAATAAGCAGCTATCCTATCTTTAAAAGACATCTCAAGGCAGCCCTGTTCAGGGAAGTTTTTAATATTTAATGCTGTACTGTTTTTAACACTTGACTGGGAGCTGCCCAGAGTGGCTGGGGAAACTCAGCCAGATGGGCGGGGTATGAATAATAAATTATTATTAGTAGTAGTAATAAGGAAATTGACAGTGCCGCGCCGAAAGGAGTGGGGCAACCTTTTTATTGACAAAACGTTGCCTAACCTCAACTCAAAGATATCAAGAACGGATGTTTGTTCAAACAGCAAACGTCATCTCACTTCGCTGGAAACATTCTGCCAGCCTGGCTCAATACTTCCTTCCCTGGCTGGCAGCAGCAGTGGGTCTCTATGGTTTCAGGCAGGGGACAGCCCTACCTGGAAATCATAGAGTTGGGACACTGGGGGGTCATCCATCCCAGCCCCTTCCAATGCTGGAATCTCAATTCGGTATTGATCAGTATTTACTGACAGCTGCTTTTCGGGCGTTCAGACGGCGAGTCTTCCACAGCCCTACTTTGAAATCTTCTTCTGTAGATGCTCCAGCAAAGGTTCGTCCTTTAAAAATAAGCTAAGATTCTGGTCCTCAAGGTTCTGTAATAAACCGAAGATGGTGGAAAATTGAACCCTGGGGCTTGCAGCTGCCCTATTCGTGAGAATAAGATAATAATATTTAATCTCTGGAAAGGAAAGCCGCAAAGCCGAGCCATCTTGCCTGGAGAAAGAGGGGAGGCCGCGAGGCGAACAGACTGTAAATATTAGCCTCTTGCAAAGAGACGGGAAGGTTTTTCCTATTAAAACCTGGGCAGATTTACTAGTTCTGGAGCTGAGGAAGCTGGCAGCCCGGTCCTGCGAGCTGTGCATATTGTGAGCAGGTGCACAGAGCGGTTTTACTGCCAGGGTGCATAAATCCCAATTCCTCTCATCTTCACCGATCGTCCCAAACACACAAATGGCCAGGGCAGCGTTAAAGGTTGCCAACTGACCTGCAAGCGTCTAAAACCGCCCTGCTCCTTTGCTTTGTAAGCCTGCGTGGGAAATGGACAGAGTTGTGCTCTTTAATCATCAAAATCTATAATAATATTTATACCCCGCCCATCTGGCTGGGTTTCTCCAGCTGCTCTGGGCGGCTCCCAACAGAACACTAAAAACAGAATAAAACATCAAGTACATGTCCCCTCCTCGTCCCAGGACCTTACCTCAATTTGTACTTCAGGGTAGTATTATTATTATTATTATTTATTATTATTATTTGGAGGTAGCGAACACTGAGGTCCAGCGCCGAGGGCCTTCTGGCGGTTCCCTCATTGCGAGAAGCAAAGCTACAGGGAACCAGGCAGAGGGCCTTCTCGGTGGTGGCGCCCGCCCTGTGAACACCCTCCCATCAGATGTCAAAGAGATAAACAACTACCTGACATTCAGAAGACATCTTAAGGCAGCCCTGTTCAGGGAAGTTTTTAATGTGTGACATCTCAGTGTATTTTTGGTCTTTGCGGAAAGCCGCCCAGAGTGGCTGGGGATACCCAGCCAGATGGGCGGGGTACAAATAATAAATTATTATTATTATTATTATTTGGAGGGAGCGAACTCTGCAAAAGAAGACTTATTCAGAGCCGGAACCCACAGGGATTGGAAAACCACATCGCGCCCCCTTCCTTCTCCTCGGGCCATTGTGCCGGCTCCAATTTTCTTAACCCCCTCCCATGTGTTCCCCATTAAGCCGCGGGGGGAAGAGGGGTTTGCGCAAGGCAATAAATTACGTTAATGAGGCTTGGTGGAGAAAGCGTGGTATCCGCAGCGGGGGTTGGGGGGGAGATGAAAGGGAAAGCGGGGTTGGAGGGGGTCGGACGCTGCGGGGGGGGGGGGAGAGGCGGGCTGCCGCAGGTGGGAAGAGAGATGGTCTTCTTCTCCCGTTCACATGTGTTGCGGAACCGGAGTCATAAATCACACACCTTCTGGGGTCAAGGGTGCATGTGTCTTGCAGGGGGAGCTGCAGAACTTTGCAGATCCCAGTGAAAAACACGGCTTGCACCAGACATCTGAAGCGCGTTGGAAAACTGTGCGGCGCTTCCCCCCAAAGAACCTTGGGAACTGTAGTTTTTCTATCATGGCGCTACAGTTCCCAGAAAGGAACGCCTTGCATCAAAACAAACAAGATGAATCTTAACAGGGAGAAATGTAAAGTATTGCACTTGGGCAAAAAAAATGAGAGGCACAGATACAAGATGGGTGACACCTGGCTTGAGAGCAGTACATGTGAAAAGGATCTAGGAGTCTTGGTTGACCACAAACTTGACATGAGCCAACAGTGCGACGCGGCAGCTAAAAAAGCCAATGCAATTCTGGGCTGCATCAATAGGAGTATAGCATCTAGATCAAGGGAAGTAATAGTGCCACTGTATTCTGCTCTGGCCAGACCTCACCTGGAGTACTGTGTCCAGTTCTGGGCACCACAGTTCAAGAAGGACACTGACCAACTGGAACGTGTCCAGAGGAGGGCAACCAAAATGGTCAAAGGCCTGGAAACGATGCCTTATGAGGAACGGCTAAGGGAGCTGGGCATGTTTAGCCTGGAGAAGAGGAGGTTAAGGGGTGATATGATAGCCATGCTCAAATATATAAAAGGATGTCACATAGAGGAGGGAGAGAGGTTGTTTTCTGCTGCTCTAGAGAAGCGGACACGGAGCAATGGATCCAAACTACAAGAAAGAAGATTCCACCTAAACATTAGGAAGAACTTCCTGACAGTAAGAGCTGTTTGACAGTGGAATTTGCTGCCAAGGAGTGTGGTGGAGTCTCCTACTTTGGAGGTCTTTAAGCAGAGGCTTGACAACCATATGTCAGGAGTGCTCTGATGGTGTTTCCTGCTTGGCAGGGGGTTGGACTCGATGGCCCTTGTGGTCTCTTCCAACTCTAGGATTCTATGATTCTATGAAATATCCCAAGCAATTTAAACCCCTGTGTTGCAAACCGTTATCAGTAATATCCAAGGCAACATGATGACCAAGTGCAACAATGCAATATCAATATAAACTTTATATAAGCTTTATATAATCTATACGGAACATTGAACAATCTCTTGTTATTTGGTTTATTGTTTATTTGGTTCTATGTTTTCCAGAGAATCCATTTTGTAACTTTCAGAGATACTATAAGATTTCTGTTTGTTTGGTTTGGCAGAGAGCGCGTATTTCATATATTTCATAGGGTTCAATCTTCCGTATAGATTATATAAAGAGTTGATATTGATATTGCATTGTTGTGCTTGGTCGTCGTGTTGCCTTGGATATTACTGATGCTTGCATCAAATATCTGCAGATTTAAGTTTGATGAGGCCCTCAGCTACTGAAGGTATTGGGGCCCTTTATAAGTCCAGCTGCTCTTTGTCAACAACAAATAGTCGATGTTTCTTGTGTTGAATATATGCTATATGGTAAATGATGGACCTAATAGGTATCTTAAGCCATTTGTGCATGCAGAATGTAGGCACCCTATATATAGAAAGGAGCAAACCAGGGATATTTTAGGGAGCAGGCTAGCAGGTGGGGCCCATGACTTACATCATAGGAGCAATATAAAAAAATTCCTTCCAGTAGCACCTTAAAGACCAACTAAGTTAGTTCTTGGTATGAGCTTTCGTGTGCATGCACACTTCTTCAGATACACTGAAACAGAAGTTGCCAGATCCTTCTATATAGTGAGAAGGTGGGGAGGGGTATTACTCAGAAGGGTGGTGGGAATGGGAGATTGGCAGGTAGCTGAGATGAGCCTGTTGACGACTCTTAACGACTGTAATAGGTCTTACAGGAAAAGGCAAGGGGTGAGAAGGTGAGAAATGGCTTAGTCATGTATAATGAGATAAGAATCCAATGTCTTTGTTCAGACCAGGTCTCTCCATGGTTTTGAGTTTGGTAATGAGTTGCAATTCAGCAGCTTCTCTTTCCAGTCTATTTCTGAAATTCCTTTGTAGTAAAACAGCTACTTTGAGATCTTGTATAGAATGTCCTGGGAGATTGAAGTGTTCTCCTACTGGTTTCTCTGTTTTGTGATTCTTGATGTCAGAATCATAGGAGCCTACACAACACAAAACATTGTTGCCATGTGTATGCCTTATTTTATTTGTTTTTTATCTTATATTTTGGAAATGTACATCCAGGTTTTTCCCCTTTAAATTTTTCGGGGGGCCCCAAGAGAGCGGGGCCCTAAGCTATAGCTTGCTTAGCTTATACGTAAATCCGGCACTGAATATCAGGTGCGGCTCGGCTTTATTTCATGAAACTCATCCACCATTTGATCGCAGAAGAGAAACCGGCTTCTGTAATTCCGGGACTGTCCCTGGAAAAATAGGACACTTGGAGGAGATGGGAGAGAACGGTTGAGTTTGGAAGGAACCATTCAAGGTAATATACTCTGCAACCCCTTGCGCTGCAGGAATCGTTTGCTCAAACCCACGACCTTGAGAATTAAAGAGCCTACCTGTCGCAGCTCTGTCTGAGTCTTGGGCAAGCCTGACCAATAATTTTTAAAATTCCCAAGATCTATGATGAGGATGAGGATTTATTAAAATTGTATTCAGCCCCAAACCCACCAGGTTTCAGTTCACCGAATAATATGACAATATTAAAACGCAAAATACATAAGTGATGGCTCACGCAGAAAACCATTTTTTTTAAAAAAATCTTTTAAAGAAATTAAACTTATGAAAACGTGGAAGAACTTTGACATCACAGGCCGGGCTTTCATCGTGATTACAAATTAACGGCTCCCTCTTTCCTTGGGAAGCGAGTGATGGACCCAGGGATGGAAGCAGTGGGGTGGGGGAGAAGACCCCCCCCTGACAACAGGGTGGTCAAAAAAGTACGGGAGGCCAGACCGGACCCCCACCGGTTGGTGTTTTCGCAAGCCGGGCACCCGCTGAGAATTCGGAGCGGGATGCCAAGGCACCCGCTGCTTTCTGCCCTCGTCTCGCACGGACCGTTGGCAAGCCAAACAGATGTTCGTGATCAGGGAACAGGATCCGAGCCACATTCCTTGGCCATGATGCCATGGCGTTCCCGGACGGGCCTTTCGCCACCTCGGAAGACGGATGAGGGCGGCCGAGCTGTCGGCACTGGCCTGGTGAAAAATGGGGGAACCAGGCATGGTGACTTCATCGCCCGGGGTGTTGAAGCGACGGGGCACCTGGCATTGCATGACATCACTTTGTACTCTAGTAAAGCAGACCGTCTCATATGTCAGCGCCGAAATGGTACCGAGCATCGGAACGACTTGGCCGCAATAAGGAAATTTTGCCCGTGGTACGACTATTTTCCACCTTCCCGTTCCGACTCTCCAGCACCCTATCTGCATAACCTGTTGTTGTTGAGTCGTTTAGTCGTGTCCAACTCTTCGTGACCCCCTGGACCAGAGCACGCCAGGCCCTCCTGTCTTTCACTGCCTCCCGCATGCTGGTAGCTTCGAGAACACTGTCCCACCATCTCGTCCTCCGTCGTCCCCTTCTCCTTGTGCCCTCCATCTTTCCCAACATCAGGGTCTTTTCCAGGAAGTCTTCTCTTCTCATGAGGTGGCCAAAGTCTTGGAGCCTCAGCTTCAGGATCTGTCCTTCCAGTGAGCACTCAGGGCTGATTTCCTTCAGAATGGAGAGGTTGGATCTTCTTGCAGTCCATGGGACTCTCAAGAGTCTCCTCCAGCACCAGAATTCAAAAGCATCCATTCTTCGGCCATCAGCCTTCTTGATGGTCCAGCTCTCACTTCCATACATCACTACTGGGAAAACCATAGCTTTAACTATACGGACCTTTGTCGGCAAGGTGATGTCTCTGCTTTTTAAGATGCTGTCTAGGTTTGTCATTGCTTTTCTGCATAACCGAGCAATTCTAAAATATAGACGCGCTTTGACTCTCGCAAGATTGAATGTCTTGCCCTTGGCTGGACTTGAGGGACGATTCCAACAGATTCCCTGTGGAGACGGCAGTCCCAAATCGGTGGTGCATGCCCTTCTGGCTTGCACCCTTTATAAAGACTTGAGGAATGAGATTATCACCCCTCTTTTATTGTCCATTCTGGGTTGCCCAACCACTGCCCCCATGTCCTTTTCTCTTGGCAGATCTAGATGAGCAGGTGACAGCAAAGGTGGCAAGGTTTTTCGCTGGGGCAATCGGAATAAAGTCCACTATTTGGCTACTGATTCAAAACCCTAAGATGTATTGCTTATAACTGACTTTTTATTTCTAGTCTTTGTATATCGTATTGTTGTTTTATTGCTATGGCTGGTGCAAATAAAGACTGATTCGTTCATTCACTTAGAGGCGTTAAGACCATCGGAAGGGTCCGGAAGCTGGCAAAGGCAAGCGGTTCATTGTCCTCACCGCAGACAAATGCCCCAAAGAGCTTAGGAATACGGACGAGGCTCGTCATCAGCACCCTAAAAGAACCAGCCGGGTTGCAAGAGCTGCAAGTAAGTGAGAGGGTCCTAATGGGTGGGCCTTTCCTCCACCACCTCACCTATCTGCAAGGTTAATAATAATAATAAATTTATGTATTTATTTATTCATACCCCGCCCATCTGGCTGGGCTTCCCCAGCCACTCTGGGCAGCTCCCAACAGAATATTAAAAGCACAACCGAACACCAAACATTAAAAACTTCCCTAAACAGGGCTGCCTTCAGGTGTCTTCTAAAAGGCAGGTAGTTGTTTCTCTCCTTGACATCTGAAGGGAGGGTGCCACCACCAAGAAGGCCCTCTGCAAAACTGGCATGCCTCGTCTCTTGCATTTATTTTTTAAAAAATAGAAATGTGTTTTCTTAAAAGGAGGAAGGTATTCTCGCCTCTTGTGTGGGGCAGAAAATGGGGGGTAATGTCCCATCCTAAGACAGACTTTTAAACTGATGCTTGCTGTGTTAACACATGCATGCAGAATCTGAAAGCTTAAAAATTACTTTCCTCTCTCGGCTGCCACAAATTTCTCTACCACGCATCCCCAATATGCAAAGGATTGATTTAGAATTTTAGATGCATATGTTGCGTCGCCCTGAGGCATGTTTGGCACCTTTCCTTGCCTCCCCATCTTGCGTTGGCCATAAAACATCAGAGGTGGCGTCTAATGAATCGTTAAAATCCACATGGATTCCTATATTAAACCGGAGAACAAAGAAACCCCCTTCTGCCTTCTGCGAGGCAGAATCTCTGCCTCTGAGCCAACATGTTTGCGTTCTTGTTTATTTCCAAACAGCTCCATTGGTTATATTCCTGCATTAGAGAATAGGTAAAGAGACCCCTGACCATTAGGTCCAGTCATGGCCGACTCTGGGGTTGCGGCGCTCATCTCGCTTTATTGGCCGAGGGATCCGGCGTACAGCTTCCGGGTCATGTGGCCAGCAGGACTAAGTGTTTACCTTCCCACTGGAGCGGTACCTATTTATCTACTTGCACTGGTGTGCTTTTGAACTGCTAGGTTGGCAGGAGCAGGGACCGAGCAACAGGAGCTCACCCCGTCGCAGGGATTCGAACCGCCAACCTTCTGATCAGCAAGTCCTAGGCTCTGTTCTATATTATAGTAAAGGTAAAGGGACTCCTGACCATTAGATCCAGTCATGGTCGACTCTGGGGTTGCGGCGCTCATCTCGCTTTACTGGCCGAGGGAGCCGGTGTACAGCTTCCGGGTCATGTGGCCAGCAGGACTAAGCCGCTTCTGGCAAACCAGAGCAGCGCACGGAAACGCCGTTTACCTTCCTGCCGGAGTGGTACCTATTGATCTACTTGCACTTTGACATGCTTTCAAACTGCTAGGTTGGCAGGAGCAGGGACCGAGCAACGGGAGCTCACCCCGTCGTGATGGGGATTCAAACCGCTGACCTTCTGATCGGCAAGTCCTAGGCTCTGTGGTTTAACCCACAGCGCCACTCGCGTCCCTAATGCATTAGAGAATAACTTGCACCTAAATATTAGTCAGACAAAGGAGA
The DNA here is from genome assembly GCF_964188305.1 of Podarcis bocagei. Classification (NCBI taxonomy): domain Eukaryota; kingdom Metazoa; phylum Chordata; class Lepidosauria; order Squamata; family Lacertidae; genus Podarcis; species Podarcis bocagei. The sequence continues at coordinate 2,273,741 of NC_138144.1, read as the reverse complement.
TGGTGTTGGAGGAAGAGAGGGGAACCTGCCCTGTTGTATATTGGGGGGGGGCTGTGTGGAGAGAGTCTCCTACACCTACTTCTCCCTCCTTTCAGCCCCTGCACCTATTTCCTCCCCCCTCCTTTGAGCCCCTGCACCTATTTCCTCCCCCCTCCTTTGAGCCCCAGCACCTATTTCGTCTCCCTCCTTTGAGCCCCTGCACCCATTTCTTCCTCCCTCCTTTGAGCCCCTGCACCTATTTCTTCCTCCCTCCTTTGAGCCCCTGCACCTATTTCTTCCTCTCTCCTTTGAGCCCCTGCACCTATTTCTTCCTCTCTCCTTTGAGCCCCTGCACCTATTTCTTCCTCCCTCCTTTCAGCCCCTGCACCTATTTCTTCCTCCCTCCTTTCAGCCCCTGCACCTATTTCTTCCTCCCTCCTTTGAGACCCTGCACCTATTTCTTCCTCTCTCCTTTGAGCCCCTGCACCTATTTCTTCCTCTCTCCTTTGAGCCCCTGCACCTATTTCTTCCTCTCTCCTTTGAGCCCCTGCACCTATTTCTTCCTCCCTCCTTTCAGCCCCTGCACCTATTTCTTCCTCCCTCCTTTCAGCCCCTGCACCTATTTCTTCCTCCCTCCTTTCAGCCCCTGCACCTATTTGCTTCTCCCTCCCTCCCTTGCGCCCCGGCACCTCTTCCCTCCTTCACCCCCCCTCCTCCTCTCTCCCAGGCTGCTCCGCTGCTCGCCCGGCGCGCCCCCGACGCTTCTCCTCCTCCTCCTCCTCCTGCGCGCGCTCCGGGCTCCCTCGGCAGCCTTCCTCCTCCTCCTCCCGGTCCTCTTCTTCTTCTTCCTCGGGCCTCTCCATCTTCTTCTCCATCGCAGGCGGGCAGGATGGCCGAAGGCGCGGCGCTGCTCCTTTTCCTGCTGCTCCCGCGGGCCGGGCTGGCGGCCCTCGGCGGCGGGGCTTCTTCTCCTCCTTCTTCATCATCATCATCTCCTTCTTCTTCTCCTCCTCCTCCGCCGCCTCCTTCGTCTTCTCCTCCGCCGGGAGACGGCGATCCTTTCTCGGCTCAGCTGGGAGACATCTCCGCTTGCCAAGCGCGCTGCGCGCCCAGCCTGCGTCTCCAGACCCCCGGCGCCAAGGTAACCCACCCAGGAGCGCGCGGCGCAGGCTCCTACTCCGAGTAGACCCCTTGCCCCCAAAGGGAGAGAGAGCGCGCGAGAGAGAGGAAAAACCCAGGTCCAAAGCTCGCCCCGTGGTTCCAATGGGTCTACTCGGAGTCGGGGATGGCGTTGCAGGCAAGCCATCAATTCAGAGAAATGGCACCGCCGGACGCGCACGCCCCAAACGCGCAAGATCCGTGCACGGCTAAAAGCGAATATTATATTTAAAAGCAGCGAAAAGACCTGCTCCTCCAGCACCCGAGATGTGCGCGCGATTAAAAGCGATTCTGTTTAAAAGCAGGCGTAGAATTTGCTCCTTTCAGCACCCGAAATTCGTGCGCCATTAAAAGCCAGGGGTAGATTTGCTCCTCGAAGCAACCCAAGATTCAGTGCTCAGTTAAAAGCGATTGTCGTATTTAAAATCGGGAATAAATTTTCGTCTTTGAGAGTCTGGGGTTTTCGGTTGAAACGCACGCAGAAATTCCCGAGGAAAATCAAAAAGAACGCAGATAAATAGCCTTTGATGCCTGTCTCTGCCTGCGCCGCCCCCCCACCCCCCGCTCCTCGTGGCCCCCTAAACTGGGAAGAATACCAGCATCCATCTTTTCCAGGCTGGAAGGAAAGAGAGATGGAAAAGGTTTAAGGGAAGAAAAAAAAACGGAGGGGGAGCAATTTTAAAATAAAAATGAAACATGCCATTTTAAAACGATCCGTTTTGATTTTTTGGGGGGGCATATCTAGTGTGTTGCTTTATTTAGGTGCGAGGTGCTTTAATTTAATTGTATTTATTTTTTTCTGCATGTGGGATCTGCTTTCTTCAGGTACCAATCCATCACTGCCCCCTCCCGCTCGTCCATCGGCAGAAAAACCGCTTTGGATAAAGACCCCTCGCTCTGTCTGATTTTTATTTTTGTTTGTCTATAGCTCCCCCCCGCCCCAGCTAAAATCCACCCATCTCTCTTCCGCAGACATGCAACCTATACTTGTTTCCAATTTCCTGGGGCTTTTGGCCTCCACCTTTGGGGGCCCAAATACTCAGAGTAGACCCACTGGAACAACAGGAGACGACCTGTGTGCCGTTCCGTTAATGGGTCCACTCTGCGTAGGATTTAGCTGCAAACAACCCATACTGTGTGAGGGATTTCATCTCCCAAAACATCTTTTGTTCTGCATTCAATTTTTATTTGGGGGGGGGGGGCGTTTTGCATCAGCCGTGTTTGCGACATACACAATTAGTTTTGTGCAGTGCTGCGAAAGGAGTATGGGACGCACTGAGAGAAGGGGACGCGATGAAAATAAGCAGGCCGAGTTTGCAAGCTATGCTATGATCATTTTCAAATCCTTAAATTCTTTAAGGCATTGAAAATTTATTGGCTCATTTAAATACGGTTTGGAGGTTGGTGTGTGTGTGTGTGTGTGTGTGTGTGTGTGTGTCCCGGTTTTCCTCCGCCGCTTGCTGGCAATTTCCCGGTAGACTGCTCCTCTCCATGGAGGCTCTGTGGAGCCGCCCCCCTCTCTCCTTGGTGCTGATCTGGAGCCAACGGAGAGGGGTGAATTGTGTTGCTGAATCAAAGAGGATGCTCTCATGTCCTTTCTGTCAGTCAAACGTTCCTGGGACAATCGCAAAGGTGATGCAGCGAAGACTTTTTTTAACCCTCCCTCTAACTCCACAGGAAGGCAATTTAAAAATAACAATAATATTTTTTCCCTCTCCGTCGGATTAATTTAAAAAACGTCCTCTTTAGGCTTGCTTTTATTTCATTTTTCTGTTTTCAAATTGAATTTTCTATTCATTAAAGAAGACTTATCACGTTCCCCTGCCGACCTGCTGTCGAAAGGCATCTATTTTTCTGATTCGTAAGATCTTTGCACCGCTGAATTGTAAAAAGGAAAGCAAATGGGGAAAACCTTAGGGCAGTTTGCAAAAAACCCCCAAAACCTCGGAGTTAGTGCAGAAATGGACAATGCGCTTAGGTTAACAAGGAGGGTAGATTTGGGTTGAACGTTAGGTGAGAGCAATTTGACAAGCGAGACATTAACCTGGAGTTTTTGTATCTCTGGGTTGCCTGCGTTAAGCGATGTGCATGGATATATATATATATATATATATATATTTGCTTTCGTAGATTTTCACGGGTACAGGAATGTAGGTTTTGGTGTCTTCGGGTGTCTTCCCGTGTAAGAGTTGGGGTGTCTAGGCGACGTTTCGACGAGGTCTCACTCGTCATCTTCAGGCTGGTGCTTTCGGCTTCTTGTTACTAGAACAGAAGCCGAAAGCACCAGCCTGAAGATGACGAGTGAGACCTCGTCGAAACGTCGCCTAGACACCCCAACTCTTACACGGGAAGACACCCGAAGACACCAAAACATATATATATATATATATATGTGTGTGTGTGTGTGTGTGTGTGTGTGTGTGTGTGTGTGTTATTTATATGCAAGCATTTGCTAAACACTCACTCAGAAAGCTCTCTGGAAGCAGTGTGTTGCAATGTCAAAATAATTTGTTGTTGTTGATTAGTTGTTTAGTCGTGTCCGCCTCTTCGTGACCCCCTGGACCAGAGCACGCCAGGCCCTCCTGTCTTCCACTGCCTCCCGCAGTTTGGTCAAACTCATGCTGGTAGCTTCGAGAACACTGTCCCACCATCTCGTCCTCTGTCGTCCCCTTCTCCTTGCACCCTCTATCTTTCCCAACATCAGGGTCTTTTCCAGGGAGGCTTCTCTTCTCCTGAGGTGGCCAAAGTCTTGGAGCCTCAGCTTCAGGATCTGTCCTTCCAATGAGCACTCAGGGCTGATTTCCTTCAGAATGGAGAGGTTGGATCTTCTTGCAGTCCATGGGACTCTCAAGAGTCTCCTCCAGCACCAGAATTCAAAAGCATCCATTCTTCGGCCATCAGCCTTCTTGATGGTCCAGCTCTCACTTCCATACATCACGGCTGGGAACACCAGAGATTGAACTATACAGACCTTTGTTGGCAAGGTCAAAATAATAGAGAAGGGCAATTACTTCCCTTGATCTGGACAGGTGTGGTTGCAGTCTAGAATAGCATTCACCTTTTTTGCTGCTGCATCACACAGTGGACTCACGTTCCGCTTGTGGTCCACCAAGACCCCCAGATCCTGTTCACATGTACTGCTAGTAAGCCAGGTGTGTCCCCTCCCAATCCTATATTTGTGCATCTGGTTCTTCCTGCCTTACTCCAGAACCCTACATTTGTCCCACAGAGCCCAGGACTTGCCGATCAGAAGGTCGGCGGTTTGAATCCCCGCAATGACAGGGTGAGCTCCCGTTGCTCGGTCCCTGCTCCTGCCCAGTGGCGTAGCGTGGGTTGTCAGCACCCGGGGCAAGGCAAGTAATTTGCGCCCCCTAACCCGTGGATTTGCGCCCCTAACCCTAACCCCCAGATGTTGCGCCCGGTGCGGCCCGCCCCCCCTGCACCCCCCACGCTACGCCACTGCTCCTGCCAACCTAGCAGTTCGAAAGCACGTCAAAGTGCAAGTGGATAAATAGGTATCGCTCCGGCGGGAAGGTAAACGGCGTTTCCGTGCGCTGCTCTGGTTCGCCAGAAGCGGCTTAGTCCTGCTGGCCACATGACCCGGAAGCTGTACGCCGGCTCCCTCGGCCAGTAAAGCGAGATGAGCACCGCAACCCCAGAGTCGGCCACGACTGGACCTAACGGTCAGGGGTCCCTTTACCTTTACCTTAAATTTGTCCCTATTGAAATAAATTAAATAAATTGTCCAGTTGCACCTTAGGGACTAACTAAGTTACGCTTTCATGTGCATGCGCACTTCTTCAGATACCCTGAAACAGAAGTCACCAGACCCTTATATATAGATAGATAGATAAAATGTGAAGAAATCTACAATAAAAAAGGAATATACAACGGGATAGACAGTGTTGGTACAAAGTGTTCGTACATATATGATTTTGGAATAGGTTTTTTTGTCCTTGTTTCTTTTCTTTAGGTACATAAACTTTGTATACATGCTGAAAATTATATTATAATAAGCCTTGGGATGCAATATGATAATGTTTGCCGATGTAACATAAGGACCTTAATAAATAAATAAAACTCGAGTCATGCTCAGGAGAAAATGAGATTGCTCCCTCTTCCCTGCGACAGCCCTTCAGATATTTGAAGATGGCTCTCCTATCTCCTCTTCTCCAGGCTAAACATGCCCAACTCCTTCAACCGTTCCTCATCAGGCTCGGTTTCCAGACCCTTTGACCATCTTGGTTGCCCGAAGAATATCCTTGTCGATACCCTTCTTAAATTGGGCTTCCCAGAACACAGGACACCCAAGTTGGTTCTGGCCCAGGCAGAACAGATTACCTGACCGGGACACTAGACTTTCTGCGGCGTGTTCCAACTTTTAAACATCGTCTGAAAACTTTTCCGACCAGGCGATTAAGAACAGTTCCTTCCAAAACAGTTCATCGCCGCCCATTTTTCAGCGAATGGTTTTTACTGCCATTAGCAGCAAACATGTATAGGGGCCTTGCAAATATTTCCTTTGATAAATATTTTAAAAATATATCTCAGCCACCCACCCATACAACGCCCCTTGCAGGTAGGCACATATATTGTCAGGCTTTCCGCCATATTCTAGGCTCGGGGTGGCGAGGGCTAAACTAACATCTCCCCGCTCAAAACTACCTTTTTCGTTTTCCTGCTCTCCACCTGCATAGCCCTAAACCTCTGGCTCCCGTCCTTTGGTCACGCCTAGACGTGACCAAGAGACTGAACGTCCGGATTGGGTTTTGTATAGGGTGAAATCGAAGGAAACGGGACTGGGAGGGAACTATGATTCTGTGACAGCGGCGGGACATTGTTGTTGTTGTTTAGTCATTTAGTCGTGTCCGCCTCTTCGTGACCCCCTGGACCAGAGCACGCCAGGCCCTCCTGTCTTCCACTGCCTCCCACAATTTAGTCAAACTCATGCTGGTAGCTTCGAGAACCCTGTCCCACCATCTCGTCCTCCGTCGTCCCCTTCTCCTTGCGCCCTCCATCTTTCCCAGCATCAGGGTCTTTTCCAGGGAGTCTTCTCTTCTCATGAGGTGGCCAAAGTCTTGGAGCCTCAGCTTCAGGATCTGTCCTTCCACTGAGCACTCAGGGCTGATTTCCTTCAGAATGGAGAGGTTTGATCTTCTTGCAGTCCATGGGACTCTCAAGAGTCTCCTCCAGCACCAGAATTCAAAAGCATCCATTCTTCATCCATCCTTCTTTATAGTCCAGCTCTCACTTCCATACATCACTACTGGGGAAACCAGATCTTTAACTATACAGACCTTTGTTGGCAAGGTGATGTCTCTGCTTTTTAAGATGCTGTCATTGTGCGGGACATGCACAATGCTTTAATTTCTCTCTCCACTCTTCCCCCCCCCCCCACAAAAATATTTTTTCCCAGGATGCCGTCCTCAACGCCTGCTACCGGGGCTGCCGGCTGTTTTCCATCTGTCATTTTGTGGACGCCACGGCCGACCTGAATGCAACAAGAGTCGAGTGCGAATCGGGTGAGCCCGCGCCCCTCCTCCTTACAAACAATGCCCCCCCCGCCGTCCAAAGCCCGTTGGTTACATTATCCAGAACTTCCTTTCCACTTAACGGCTGTCATCTCCCCACCGTCTATATTCTGCAACCGATTCCCACAGACAGCCGAGCGGAGGGGAAGGATAATGGAAAATTGCAGGTGGGGACAGGCACGAAACAAGGGGGGGGGACCCTCCCTTCCTAGGATGTGATTAACTCTGCAATGGACTCTGTCTTTTTGAAGGCAGTAAAGTCTTTCGGTCGGGAGGTAGCAAAAGCAGAGCAGGGACTCGTTCAGGGAGTTGACACGTACCCTCCTTTCGGAGGCAAGTTGTTCCCGCTGGGAGATTTCCCCCCAAACTCGCAGCCAAGTGCAGAGACACAACAGTACGCCTTGCCCCATCAGAAAGAGCGCAGACTCATGCAGAGACGCGGCGGGTAACCTCTCTTCCCCCCCCCATCTCTTCCTCCCCACCCCCCTCGACAATTCAGCCTGTATGGAAGCTTACGCTGGTGGCGATGAACAGTTTGGCTGTACGACGGGATGCAGGACTCAGCTGCCGGAGACAGACAGCCGGGGAGAGAAGGTAATTTGTCTCCTAAACCAGTGCCGGATTTACGTATAAGCTAAACAAGCTATAGGGTGGCGCTGTGGGTTAAACGACAGAGCCTAGGGCTTGCCGATCAGAAGGTCAGCGGTTCGAATCCCCGCAATGACGGGGTGAGCTCCCGTTGCTCGGTCCCTGCTCCTGCCAACCTAGCAGTTTGAAAGCACGTCAAAGTGCAAGTAGATAAATAGGTACCACTCCGGCGGGAAGGTAAACGGCGTTTCCGTGCACTGCTCTGGTTTGCCAGAAGCGGCTTAGTCCTGCTGGCTATATCACCCGGAAGCTGTACGCCAGCTCCTTCGGCCAGTAAAGTGAGATGCGCGCCGCAAATAAATAAATTAAACCGTCCTCTGGGAGTACACAAACATGCCTAAAAGGGGTGCTGGAACCCCAAACCTCTCTCTTTGAAAGCATGGCATCCAGATAACTATTAAACTGGCACCTGTCTGGTTTTGGCATCGAAATCTCAGCCTAGAGGGATGGTGTCGCTGCTTTCGCCAGTTTTGTGAGACTGACCAAAGTGTCGGGGGGGGGGGAATATGTGTGTGTTGGGGGATTAGAGAGCCATTCTTTAGTCTTAAAAACAGCTTAGGAGGCTAGTGCCTCCAGACATTTCCTCCAAAGCCAAGCCGTGGGCAGGGAACATCCTGGGCCCAAACAATGCCTCCCGCCACCTGTCGCTGCGGGCGGAATGTGCGTCTGCAAATGTGTGTCGGCGCAGGCTTTTGGATCGCAACGTGGGCTGCAGGGATTGCCTTTCTGAATCCTGACAAGACAGAAGGACTGTTTTGGGGGGACAGGAGGCGGGCAGGTGTGGGGGACTCCCTGGTCCTGAATGGGGCAACTGTGCCCCCGAAGGACCAGGTGCGCAGCCTGTGAGTCATTTTGGACTCACAGCCGTCCATGGAGGTGCAGATCAGTTCTGTGCCCAGGGCAGCTCCATCTAGTACGCAGGATGAGACCCTCCCTGCCCGCAGACTGTCTGGCCAGAGTGGTGCATGCTCTGGTTATCTCCCGCTTGGACTACTGCCATGCGCTCTACGTGGGGCTACCTTGGAAGGTGACCCGGAAACTATTTTTTAAACAGGATAGGAAAATCGGTTTCCAGGTGGAAAAATCAAAACTAGAGACCGAATTGTTAGAACCCAATACTAAGAATTTATCTAGAATGTACAACTTGTTGTTGAAATGGAACACACAGGATGAAACAGTTAAATCGGCTATGATTAAGTGGGCTCAGGATGTTGGACATAACATTATGTCAGCTGACTGGGAATGGTTATGGAACACCGGTATTAAATTTACGGCATGTAATGCCTTAAAGGAAAACATTATGAAAATGGTTTACAGGTGGTACATGACCCCAGTCAAACTGGCAAAAATCTATCATTTGCCCGACAATAAATGTTGGAAGTGTAAAGAGACTGAAGGTACTTTCTATCACCTTTGGTGGACATGCCCGAAGATAAAGGCCTTCTGGGAAATGATCTATAATGAAATGAAAAAGGTACTTAAATGTACCTTTTCTAAAAAACCAGAGGCCTTCCTCTTGGGCATTGTCGGCCAATTGGTGACAAAGAAAGATAGAACTTTCTTTATGTATGCCACAACAGCAGCAAGAATACTTATCGCAAAGTATTGGAAGACACAAGACTTACCCACTTTGGAAGAATGGCAGATGAAAGTGATGGACTATATGACACTGGCCGAGATGACAGGCAGAATCCGTGATCAACGAAAAGAGACGGTGGAAGAAGAATGGAGAAAATTTAAAAGTTATCTTAAGGACTACTATAAACTTAATGAATGCTAAAATGTTGTGGTTTTCAGAAGCAAAAGGGTACAGGGATACAAGGCTAGACTATAAAAGAGGACTAAGATGACAGAGATTAGAAAGTAACAACTGGGAGTTGCTAGTTGAATTATGGACATTGGGATGCAGAGAGGGGGGGTATGGGGAAGTTCAAGAAAAGAGGTTTATGAAAATATGTTTGAAACTAAAAAAAAAAATAAAAAAATGAAGGTGACCCGGAAACTACAACTAATCCAGAATGCGGCAGCCAGACTGGGGACTGGGAGCGGCCGCCGAGACCATATAACCCCGGTCCTGAAAGACGTACATTGGCTCCCAGGACGTTTCCGAGCACAATTCAAAGTTTTGGTGCTCACTTTTCAAGCCCTAAACGGCCCTGTATACCTGAAGGAGCGTCTCCACCCCCATCGTCCAGCCCGGACACGGAGGTCCAGCTCCGAGCGCCTTCTGGCGGTTCCCTCCCTGCGAGAAGTGAGGTTGCAAGAAACCAGGCAGAGGGCCTTCTCGGTGGTGGCGCCCACCCTGTGGAACGCCCTCCCGTCAGATGTCAAGGAAATAAACAACTATCCGACTTTTAGAAGGCATCTGAAGGCAGCCCTGTTTAGGGAAGTTTTTAATGTTTGATGTTCTGTTGTGCTTTTAATAGTCTGCTGGGAGCTGTCCAGAGTGGTTGGGGACATTTCCCCATATACAGTCGTACCTTGGGTTAAGTACTTAATTCGTTCCGGAGGTGTGTTCTTAACCTGAAACTGTTCTTAACCTGAAGCACCACTTTAGCTAATGGGGCCTCCCGCTGCCGCTGCGCAATTTCTGTTCTCATCCTGAAGCAAAGTTCTTAACCCGAGGTACTATTTCTGGGTTAGCGGAGTCTGTAACCTGAAGCGTATGTAACCTGAAGCGTCTGTAACCCGAGGTACCACTGTACTTCGTCTGGGTACGGCATCATCCCCATCACACACCTGTAAGAAACCGACCTTTCACTGGAAGAAATTTAAAGACTATTTACAGAAATATTGTAAAATTAATGAATGTTAGAAGGATGTTGGATAGAAACTAAGGGGTTTTCAGCTGTAATGCTTTAGGAGATACGGAAAATAAGGTTTACAAATGGGTAAAAGCTTAATGGCAAGGATTTGCTGAACTAACAAATTGAAGTGGAATACAAAGAAGGGAGGTATGAGGAGGTCTGGGGAAATAAGCGTAAGGAAGATATGTTATGGAAAATTACCGTATTTGTTTTTTAACTGTTTTTATGTTGTATTTTGTTTCTTTTCATTTTGCATTTTCATTGTTATATTTTAAAAACTTTAATAAATATCTTTGGGGAAGAAAAAAAAAAGAAACCGACCTTTCAGGGTTTGGGAATTTTCAGACTGACTCACGCCTATCTTCACACAGGCCCTGGACCCAAAGCCTGCCTCGTTCTCCGTCTTTGACCTCGTCTCCAGCTTCTGCAACGATATCGTCAGTTCGGCGCAGAGTTTTATTTCCTCCACGTGGACCTTCTACCTTCAGGCTGACGACGGGAAAGTCGTCGTTTTCCAGGTGGGTGCTGCTGGCATGGTTGGGTGGCAAAACCAGGGAGCGGTGAATGGGGGGAAACTCGAAACAGAGGAAGGGTGCTTTATTATTATTTTTCACAAAGTGATGTTGTCGTTTAGTCTTGTCCGCCTCTTCGTGACCCCCTGGACCAGAGCACGCCAGGCCCTCCTGTCTTCCACTGCCTCCCGCAGTTTGGTCAAACTCATGCTGGTAGCTTTGAGAACACTGTCCCACCATCTCGTCCTCTGTCGTCCCCTTCTCCTTGCGCCCTCCATCTTTTCCAACATCAGGATCTTTACCAGGGAGTCTTCTCTTCTCCTGAGGTGGCCAAAGTATTGGAGCCTCAGCTTCAGGATCTGTCCTTCCAGTGAGCACTCAGGGCTGATTTCCTTCCGAATGGAGAGGTTTGATATTCTTGCAGTCCATGGGACTCTCAAGAGTCTCCTCCAGCACCAGAATTCAAAAGCATCCATTCTTCGGCGATCAGCCTTCTTTATGGTCCAGCTCTCACTTCCATACATCACTACTGGGAAAACCAGAGCTTTAACTATATGGACCTTTGTTGGCAAGGTGATGTCTCTGCTTTTTAAGACGCTGTCTAGGTTTGTCATTGCTTTTCTCCCAAGATTATCACAAAGTGATAATCATGCATAAATAAGAATAAAAATGTCCACCCAGCACCCGCAAGACCATTCCTTTGTAACTATCCAACCTCCTGAAATTTCACCTCTTGCGACGGTTTGACACCTTTTCCGTTATAACAGTACAAATTCTACAGACACCTTCCGTATCTCCTCAAAAATCATTTCTCCTGGAGTAAATATATGAACTATTTGAAAAGCAATTGTAATGGACAGATTACGCTAGTAGGACGGCAAGAAGAAGTAAGGAGGACTATTTGAAACATTGCAAGAAAGACTATGAGGAGAATTATTAGTTAATGATAATTAAGAGCAATAGAGAAATTAAGAAAGGCAGAATAAGCGATGAAGAACGGGAAATCATCAGAGGTGTTGACGGAAGTCTAAAATATCATCTAAGACAGGAAGTTATATGATTGTTGGAAATGATGTTAAAAAAACTAGTAAAAATGTATAAAAATATAAAAAACAAAAATCATTTCTCCTGCGTATTCCCCGTCTTAGGAGGCAAACCGCAATATACGGAAAACACGCTCTGCAGAAGCTTCCCCTGTGCATTTCAAAGGTTTCATGGGGTTCGACTAGATGCCTCTAGGGGTCCCGGCCGATTCTGCGATTCTAAAGACTGTCCTTCTTTTTGTCCTCAGTCTCAGCCAGAGATCGAGTATCCGGTTCCAGAGGTCCAGGCGCCCAAATCGGAGGTTTTGGAGAAGACGTGGGCACCGTCCACCTCCAACACTTTGAAGCCCCACACAGGTAAGAGAGAGTATTGATTTTGCTAGTATTATTAATAGCCTCTCCTGGTCTGCCCCGCAGAGGACCTTAAGGTCCATGAATAATAATAGTTTAGAGGTCCCGGGCCCTAAGGAAGTCAGACTATCCTCTACCAGGGCCTTCTCAGTGGTGGCTCCGACCTGGTGGAATGCTCTGTCCCATGAGACCAGGGCCCTGCAGGATTTAACCTCCTTCCGCAGAGCCTGTAAGACAGAGCTATTCCGCCTGGCTTTCAATTTGAACTTAGCCTGATCTTTTATTCCCCTTACCTTTTCTTCCCTCCCCTTTTATGAAGATCACCCGCTCTGAGACCCCACAGATTATTCTCCCCTGGTCTCCTCGCTGGCCCAAATAGGACTAACTTAGCCAGCTAGCCCTGGGGATCATCTAATGTTTATGGGATGGATTTCCCCCCTGAATAGATTTTTGAATTCTGAATTTATTGTTATTCACGTTTTCTATCATATTTCATGCTGGTTTTTTGTTGCATTAATTCAGTGTTTTAAATTTGTTGTTAGCCGCCCTGAGCCCGGTTCTTTGAACCGGGAAGGGCGGGGTATAAATAAAAACTTATTCATTTGTTATTATTTAATCGCCTGCCCTTCAAACCAAGGTCCCAGGGCAGAACAATCGCAGAAATATGGCACGTGCGAAAAAGACACATCTCATGTGTCAGAAGGCCAAAGCAGTGCATCTTCTGTGTTCGCCGAAATATGTGCTCGGCGCACCTCTGTGCGGAGGGGTCTCCACAGTTTAGGGGGCGCAGTGATTTATCGCATGGTGATTTGCACCAGCTGGAGCCTTCGGATGACGCCGAGCCTTTTTGGAAACGATTTTTAACACCCTTGCAAAAAAAACCAGGACGCCGCGGGAATTTGGGAATGCCGCAAAACTGCTCCTGGGTTTATTGCAAACTTTCTTTCTCCCGGTTGGTATCGGCGGTTTGCATTATTTCCTCGGTCCTCCACTTATGGGTCTCCTTTTCTGCCCCGTATTTCCCTCCCCGCACGCTTTCTTTGCCCCTTCAGGCCTTCGGGAGAAGCCCCCCGTGGAGGAGCCGAAAGCCAGAGGGAAATCGTCGCCCCCGGCCGAGACCCAGGCGCCCCCAGAACACGACTTCCTGGGCTGCATGTCCAAGTAAAGAAGTGGGAAGGGGAGGCAATATTTGGGGTACAGGGAGAGGAATGGGGGGTGGGATTGAGGATAAATGTGCAGACAGGCCCCAGAGGATAGGAGGAATCGGTTTTTTTTTTTAAAAAAAAAGGACGCCGAGATCCGCTTTATTTTCGTATTTGATTTTTTGTTTGAAAAGTCAAGTTCTTAGTCCTCATGGAGGCAAAGTTAGGCTCAAAGTCTGTGGCTGGTGCCCAAGGTTCTGCAAAGCGGTTGGGCAAAAAGGAGGTGTGGTGTGGGGGGGAAATCTTCCCATTTTTGCCCCCCCCACCTTATCACCACCAGCAAACAACATAAACCATAGGCACTAACTAACAACATAATCCTTTGACATTACACGTACGTTAACTCCCGACTCGCCTCATTGGGCTTTTTGCACCCTATTATCCTATATGCACTTCATCATTATCATTCTTTCCTGCTACTCGTCAAAAGAAATTTTCATTTTCATAATTTCCTTACACTTCCAGATTCAATCTAAATCTGTCAGAAGCATTGTACTGCCGCAGTACTTTTTAATATATTCTTTGAATATTATCCAACCTTTATTAACTTCCTGGTTTGATTTCCCTCTTATTCTCCCAGTCCTTTTTGCAAGTTCTAAATATTTGCTTGCCAATCATTTTTTGTGTGGGAATTCTATCGCCTTCCCACTTTCCAGCTACAGTGGTGCCTCGCAAGACGAAAAGAATCTGTTCTGTGGTTCTCTTCGTCTAGCGGTTTTTTCGTCTTGCGAAGCAAGCCCATTGACGGATTCGCGGATTAGCGCTATTAGCGGCTTTTAGCGGCTTATCTGCTGATTGGATCAGCTGATAAGCGGCTTAGTGGCTTAGAAAAAGGGGGAGGAGGAAAAAAACCCAGCAGGAACTCGCAAGACATTGTCGTCTTGCGAAGCAAGCCCATAGGAAATTCGTTTTGCGAAGCACCTCCAAAACGGAAAACTCTTTCGTCTAGCGAGTTTTCCGTCTTGCGAGGCATTCGTTTTGCGGGGCACCACTGTATTAAAATCCTAGCCGCTGTGGTTGCACACACGAAAAGGGTTCTTTTCCCGCATTTCATTGGAAATTGTATTGTAAGCAGACATTTGAGGGGCGGGGCCAGAGGCGAGGAGGCGGGGCCAGCTGGGAAAGTGGGCGGGGTGCAGGTGGCGGAGGGGCGGAGCTCCCACGGAAGGGATGCTCACCTGGCCAGACTCACCTGATCCCCTCTTCCACGTTGTTGACGGTCCTTTCCCCCCACCCTTTCCCCACCCACCCACCCGCCGGCTCCCCCTCCCCGTTTCCCTCTCCCCCACCAGCCAGTTCGAAGCGTCCGCCCCCTCCATGGCCGGCCATAATCTCGTCGTCTCTCTCTGGCGGGGGGCCTTTGGGTGTTACAGACGTTCGGGGCTGCCGCGATGGATCTTGGCTGCTTGCCTCTTCCTTTCCATCATGGTGATGTTGTGGCTCAGTTGCGCGAGCTTGGTGACAGCTCCCGATCAACATGTCAAGACCCAGGTATGGTTTGGGGGCCAAAGGGGGAGATGGGCAGTGAGCCTTTTTTTCCATTTCCAATATTCTCTCTCTCGCTCTCTCTTTATATACATATATACAGTGGAACCTTGGTTCTCAAACTTAAGTCCGTTCCAAAACCAAAGCGTTCCAAAACCAAGGCGTGCTTTCCCGTAGAAAGTCATGCAAAACAGGAATGATCCGTTCCAGACTTTTAGGACGCGGGTGGCGCTGTGGTCTGAACCACAGAGCCTAGGACTTGCCGATCAGAAGGTCGGCGGTTCGAATCCCCACCACGGGGTGAGCTCCCATTGCTCGGTCCCTGCTCCTGCCAACCTAGCAGTTCGAAAGCACGTCAAAGTGCAAGTAGATCAACAGGTACCGCTCCGGCGGGAAGGTAAACGGCGTTTCCGTGCGCTGCTCTGGTTCGCCAGAAGCGGCTTAGTCCTGCTGGCCACATGACCCGGAAGCTGTACGCCGGCTCCCTCGGCCAATAAAGCGAGATGAGCGCCACAACCCCAGAGTCGGTCGTGACTGGACCTAACGGTCAGGGGTCCCTTTACCTTTACCTAGACTTTTAAAAACAACCCCTAAAACAGCAATTGGACATGAATGTTGGTATCTAACGAGACCATTGATCCATAAAAATGAAAGCAATAAACAATGTACTGCAGTCACACAATCAATCCATCAGTAGCTGAACTGGGTTCCACACTGTCACAAAAACAAAAACAGCCACAAAAACACAAAATAAATAGCAAAAACAGACAGACCTCAGCGTAATACTCAGATCGGAAGCGTAACACTCAAAATGGAGCATATTCGGCTTCCGAAGAAAGTTCACAAACCGGAACACTTCCTTCCAGGTTCGCAGTGTTTAGGTTCCAAGTTGTTTGAGTATTGAGGCGTTTGAGAACCAAGGGACCGCTGCAACGTTTCTTTTTCAACAACTGAGCAGTGTGTGAATTTTATAAAATACGATAAATAAAATAAAATACCACATTTTTTGCTCTATAAGACTCAATTTTCCCCTCCTAAAAAGTAAGGGGAAATGTGTGTGCGTCTTACGGAGAGAATGCAGGCTGCGCAGCTATCCCAGAAGCCAGAACAGCAAGAGGGATTGCTGCTTTCACTGCGCAGCGATCCCTCTTGCTGTTCCGGCTTCTGAGATTCAGATTTTTTCTTTCTTGTTTTCCTCCTCCAAAAACTAGGTGCGTCTTGTGGTCTGGTGCGTCTTATAGAGCGAAAAATACGGTAGTCACGGTTAAGAACCGGCTCTCAAGGTGAAGTTGGTTTTGCTCCGAGTAGAACTCCCCCGTGGCGTTAGCAAAATATTATTTCGAAGGAAAATAAACGGGCAAATCTTCTCCTTCTTTCTTTCCTCACAGCCCCTGAGTATCAACGGAGACAAGGAATACCTGGAAGACCTGGATAGCTCCCTTCCATATTCCCTCCGGCCCGTAATCGCCGTCGCCATCTGTCCGGCGGAGAACGAGGAAGCGGCGCTCCTGCCAGTCAAAGTGGATTTAGACAAGACCGCCCTCTAAGGACGTCCGCTGCTCCATATCTCACCTTGAACCCACCACCAACCTCCCCTTGTCCCCCCCTCCAACACCCCAGATTACCTCCTGCTTTCCATCAAGCCCCTCGCCGCAACACCACCCTTTCCGACATCACCTGCTGTCTCGCCCAGGTTTCTTGAACTCGGTACCTTACCGGCAGAGGCGAAGGCAGGACCCCCTGTTTTTTTAGCAGTGACGTCTTGCGGGTTGGGAAGGAGCAGGTTGTCGTGGTTTTCGAAACCACGATTCGAAATCAACTCGCCGTTCTCTGGGGAAAGGCTGCAGAAGGCTAGGCAGAGTCGGTCCTGGGTTCAAATCGACGTGTCTCTGAGTAGGGCTGACATAGGGGGCAGGCACACACACACATACACACACCCCTGCCTGGAACGATGCCAAACTCGACAGGCAATTTGGCTCAGTATTAAGGCAGCGTCCCTGCTTGAGTTCGGAACGAAAGAGGAAGAGACCCTCACTTTGCTTCCGAGCTCAGCGACTCAGAGTCCGGGGGGTCCCGAGTTCAGGTCCCGCCCTCTCCCAACAAGCCCTGGGTTTTAACGTCCCCTTCATATCATTCGGAACCCGTGTCGTTTTTGGTGGTGCCCGTTTTTTGTTCCGTTTTGCACTGATGTCCGCCACAGGGGGGGTCCCCATCTCCTAACCCCCTCCCAGCACGCAACTCGTGACCCCCTGGCACTTAAGAGGGCACACGCCAGCTTTGATCGCTTGTACATTTCGCCTTACGCTCGTTTCTCTTGTACAGAGGTTTAACTTATTTCCCGCTACCCTTTTTGCCTCCTTCGGTCTTTTTCTCCTGCCCTCGTCAGGTGGTCCTTGCCGTCCGTAACTTCTGAAGCGATGAGACTCTTTGAAAAAACGCGTCCCCAAATATCAGGTGTGGAAGGCAGTTAGCCAGCGGGGAGAGAGATATAATTTTGGGTCGTTTTGCTATCCGTATCCATCCCAGCTTCCGCAACGGGTCACCCTGTGTGTAAAAAAAGCCGAGCCGCCATTTCTACAATCTTCTCAACTGAATAAAGCTGTTTTTTCCCCCCAACTCTCCCAGTCTCCTCTGCTCACCGCCGTTCATTTTTGGGGGGTTCAAAAAATAGCAAGACCTCGGTGGATCTGAGCTAGGCCTCCGCACCTATCTATCTTAACCCTATATCTCTCTCTCTCTTTTTTGAAAATAATATTTATTCAAGATTTTAAAAGTTACAATAAGAACAAAGAAAAAAAAAGAAATTTTAAAAAGGACAGAAAAATTACATTCAAAAAAAAAGAAAAAGGGAAAAAGAAACAAATCAAACCTTTACATAACTTTCTTCCTTTACTTATTTCGTTGACCTCCTCACACCTCCCATTTTTGTATTCTAAATTAAATTGTTGTTTTAGCAAATCCTTCCAACCTAATTTTTATCTTAATAATTTATTTTAAAATACTGTAGCTTTACATTCTCTCTTTCATCAATTCATTTTTACTTAATCCTTTATATCTTTTTACCAATACCACATAAATTTCTTTTTCAAACATCTTATCAACAAAATCCTTAATTTTACAATATTTTTAAAAGCCACTTTTACTTTTTCCGATCTTAACTCTCATCTAAACCTATATATCAATACTTATTCTTAAAACATTTCCCTAAGGTCGAAACCCTATATATCTCTTTAAAATGGTTTGTTCTTAAGTTGTTTCCCCCGTTTAATAACAAAAATCAGGTTGGGATCCAAGGTGCGGAAGAAGTTGGGTAATAATAAGGATAATAATTTTGTTATTTGTTACCCTGCCGACCTGGCTGGACTGCCCTAGATCCTTTTAATCCAAAAGCGGAAGGGCAGTTTTTGTTTGTTAGGAACAACCCAGCAACCCAAAGCTGTGGGGTATTTTTGGGGAGACAGAATGGGGCAGGAGTACAGGGAAAGGGAACAACAGGATCTTGCTTGTTGGGTCTTCAGCTCCAATCAGTCCTAGCTAGCACAACCGACGATGGAGGACGGTACCCCAGAAACATCTGAAATTCTAAAAGTTCCCCTCCTCTTCGGGGTAGCGTGCAGTTGGAAGCCGTTGCCTGCACAAAGAAAGTAACCTTGCACAAATTCTACCGGACCGACGCACCCGTTTCAACCCTGCATATGTTTGCGTATGAATAAAGATGCTTTGGAAGAACGAAGCGGGCTCCCTGGTTTTTTAAAAGCTGGCGGTCCACGAGATTCGCCTCCAAACAAGCGCACAAATTCTGCTTGCCTGACAACCGATGGGGAAAGACGGAGCCCCCCCCCAAGCACAGGGTGGGGGGAAACATGGCTTCGTACGGTTTATAGCTGTGTCTCTGGCCTCTGTGTGTGTGGGGAGGAAACCTTTGGTGGCAAGAGGTCAGCTTCTCTCGTGGCGCGGTGAGCGGAAAGGAAGTTTCTCACTTGGTTGGAGAAAGCCGCTGTTTTCGCCTGCCACCCTGCTGCAAAATTCAGGCAGCAGCTGCCGTTGGCCAGGGAGGCGTGGAGGAAAGGAGATCTTTTGGGACAGCTGTGTCCAGCTGAATCTCAGCAGGTCAGCCCAGGACAACGCTGCTTTTTTGCTCTCTGGGTCTGGAAAGAGAGAGACAAAAAGTTTTATCTCTCTCTTGCCTGGAAAGAGAAGTTTTGCAGAAGAGCGTCGGAAGCCCTGCGTGAAGCTGTGTTAAAAAATGTGTCAGTGATTAGGAACGTGGCATTTTAGGATAGGGTTTTTTTTTTTGGAAAGAGAGCAGGTTAATTGGGGGACCTTGAAGATGGAGGTTAATTGGGAGGGGAGGCGGAGAAAAACCCCACTATCTGGGCTTCCCCAACCACTCTGGGCGGCTCCCAACAAAATATTAAAATACAGTAATGCATCAAACATTAAAAGCTTCCCGAAACAGGGCTGCCTTCAGAGGTCTTCTAAAAGTCTGGTAGTTGTTGTTCTCTTTGACATCTGGTGGGAGGGCGTTCCACAGGGCGGGTGCCACCACCGAGAAGGCCCTCTGCCTGCTTCCCTGTAACATGGCTTCTCGCAGGGAGGGAACCGCCAGAAGGCCCTCGGAGCTGGACCCTGGTGTCCGGGCTGAACGATGGGGGTGGAGACGCTCCTTCAGTTATACCGGACTGAGGCCATTTAGGGCTTTCAAGGTCAGCCCCAACACTTTGAATTGTGCTCAGAATTGGTTATCTCCTGCTCGGACTACTGCCATGCGCTCTCCATGGAGCTATCTTTCAAGGTCAGCACCAACACTTTGAATTGTGCTTGGAAACGTATTGGGAGCCAATGTAGGTCTTTCGGGACCGGTGTTATGTGGTCTCGGCGGCCGCTCCCAGTCCCCAGTCTGGCTGCCGCGTTCTGGATTAGTTGTAGTTTCCGGGTCACCTTCAAAGGCAGCCCCACGTAGAGCGCATGGCAGTAGTCCAAGCGGGAGATAACCAGAGCGTGCACCACTCTGGAGAGACAATGCGCAGGCAGGCAGGGTCTCATCCTGCGTACCAGATGGAGCTGCCCTGGACACAGAATGGACCTGCGTCTCCATGGACAGCTGTGAGTCCAGAATGACCGAGAGTCCCAAATGGTCCCAGCGGCCGCTCCCAGTCACCAGTCTGGCTGCCGCATTCTGGATTAGTTGTAGTCTCCGGGTCACCTTCAAAGGCAGCCCCACGGAGAGCGCATGGCAGTAGTCCAAGCAGGAGATAACCAGAGCATGCACCACTCTGGCAAGGCAGTCTGTGGGAAGAGTACGGCCATCTTCTTTGGCCACTGTGAGGATGGAGAATCAGATGAGCTCCCTTGGGCCTGATCCTGCTAAAGGACGCTCCCTGAATTTCCCGTCCATTTAATCATCGCACAAAACACTCCTTTCCAGTAGGCAAACTTTTAATTCCGTTTTTATTTTTAAAGTCACCAAAAATCGCCGGGCGAGATCATTCCGCGATGCAAAATAAAAAAAAATCAACGTGGCGGATAGAGAGTTGGCAGAGTTGAGACCCCACCCTCGCTTACCCGCCCCTCCAAGAAAAGGCATCAGTTAGTTCCCTTGTGTAAACATGGTGTTACAAACGTATTTTCCTGTTTATTAAACGACAACAGAGTTATCAGTAGGTTATATTAAGACAACGAGGGGAGACTGTACACTCTGCGTGGAGACCCGGTTTTCGAGATTTAAGAAAAACAGATCGCACGTGGCTCCGAAGGTGGATCTGCGACGCTAGAAGAAAAGCAAGTTTTTTTTCCTGTTTTGGGGGAGAGACAGAGATCTTGAACGTGGGGGGCATGGCGTCGAAAAGACTACAATTGCCAGGGTTCCCTGGGGTCAAGAGAAAAGAGGAAAAAACACGCCAGTTTTGTGGGTCTCCCTCCTAGATTTCGAGGAAGTATTTGGCGAACATTTACCGCCTTGGCTTGGTACGTAAAAAAAACCACACACACAACCGCAACACCCCCAGTGTGAGAAACGTGGACCCCCCCCAAAAAATCCAAGTCTCTCCTTCCAAGGAGTTAGGTAGGTTTGTTTCGTATAAATGGGGGGGGGGGAGACCTCTCCCCCAAAATGAAACAGGAGAGTCCAGAAACTTGGCTTTACACTGGAGCAACGAGATGGGAAAGCAATGTGGTGTTGTTTTTTACATAATTTGGCAACCAAGCAGAATTGGAACCCGCCGCTTACAGCTCAGAGGTTGCTAAGCACCCCTATTTGCAAGCGCTCCCCCCTCCCCGAGAGATGGGGGGTCCGAAGAGGCCACGATCCAGGCACTTCACTGCCAACTCGGGGAGGTGGGGCGATCACCCTAATTCCGCAGGCATCTTCTAAACACTCGGATGCTCTTTCGACACCCCCCCCAAAAAAACACCCCGTAGGAGAAAGGGGGTGCGGGAATTCAGGAGAAAGCGCCCTAGTAGTGTTCCTGCCGGGGGGGCCAGCCTTTGGCATTTTTTTTGGGGGGGGGGTGGAGCTGCAAAATAATCGTAATAATTGCAGGTGTTGATTTAAGGTGGTCCAAAACATCTGGTTGGGAATGCCTGCTTTAGGGTATTGCAGGTGAACGTCTGAGCGATTCTCTACCTGTGGGTCCCCAGATGTTGTCGGACTACAACTCCCATCATCCCTGAGCCCTGGCCTTGCTAGCTAGGGGTGATGGGAGTTGTAGTACAACAACATCTGGGAACGTTGAGAAAGGCTGATTTGAGGAAACCGTGGGCCGGGCTTGGAACGCCAGGAAGCGGGCAGGTGGAGGAGACGGACGGACGACACACCTTAAGGGGTCTTTGGGGTCTGAATCTGGGGGGGCTGCCCACATCCCCCCCCAAAAATTCGTAGTGTGCGAGAGGAATGGCTCCATTTGCAAGATATGCAGGAACGTCTCTGTTTAGGAGAGAGGCGATGTGTGTGGGGGGGGGCGACGACTGCCGCCCTGGCCCCACGGTCAAAGATGGAGCCCATCCTTATCTGGGGTGGGGAGGGGGGCAGCCAAATTCCTTGCCCCCCGTGCAAAACAGGCTGGGGTTGCGGCTTCTTGAGATGAGAGTCGCCGCCCCGTAAGGAGGTTTTCGGACCCCCGCGAATTTTGCGTTGCCCGGTGCAAGATTTCGCCGCGAGAAGTTCAGAGTGTATTTACAAGACGTTGGTCCTTTCGAGTAAGAAGGGGAGGAACGCCCCCCCTCCTCAAGTGTAAACAAAACCACACACCCCGTAGCAAGGAAAATAAGAGCAAAAATCAAGTTACGACGGGAGGGATTATTATTTTTTTCGCAATCTCCGGTAAGGCACATGTCGTTAAAAGACCGCTGACGCTAAAGTCTGCACTGGAACTTTAAGGCAGTTCTGAACTTCTCTAAACAGCCCCCTCGAAACCGAGGCATCTTGGGAACTATAGTTCTCCTCAGGGTGGTGTTGTTAGGCAAGCCCTATTCCATTTGCAGGGCGGTTTAATTATCTTGCCTAGGGAATTCGCTGGGGACTGGAGGGAATCGGAGTCTCCTAAGCACACTGGGCGCCCCCGGGAAAACTACAGTTCCCGGGATTCTTTGTGAGAAGCCAGGGCGGCTTAAAGGGGGAACGATACCGCTTTGAGCGTTTAGTGGACCTAAAAGACCACCCTGCTTTTTAGCCCTGCCCCAATTCCTGCTCCGTCCCGTAAAAAAGAGTTTTCACATTCGTAGTTTCCACCCAGCTGCCCCCCCCCAATCGCTCTGGGTCTTTTGAGAAACCCACGTACCCCCCAGGAAAGTTCCTGGTTAATGCATTCGAATTCCGCTCCTCAAAGGGGGGAGCAGAATAGCTAAGGCGAGACAAGGAAACAAACGGGCGCGTTTTGATTCTGGCAAGGCGTGGGGAGGCGAAAATGAGCCCCCCCCCGCCAAAAAACACACACAATGCAGTTGTTTGCAAAAAAATAAAAACAGCATGCCCGCGCCACACATTTAAAGCACGACGATGCCACTGCATAAACAGTTTGTGGCTTCCCCGAAAGTAATCCTGGGAGTTATAGTTCGCGAAGGGCGCCGGGAGTGGTTCGGAGGCGCCTGTATCTCCCCGCACCCCACTACCGTTCCCGGAATCCCCCTCCAAGAGGCGCCAACCGGCAAACTGAAGCTCCACAAAGGGAACGCAAGGGGCCTGCAAGCAACCCCCGGCGCCCTCCGCAAACTATAACTCCCAGGATTCTTTGGCGGGGGTGGACGGGGAAAGCCATGGAGGTTTGAAGCGGTCCCACGGCATTTTAAATGGACAGGGGGGAAAAAGGAAAGCGAAATTCTGGGGTGACATACAGCGTCTGCTGGTTCCAAAATGAAATTTTCGACCGAGGGGCCCAGTTCTGGAGAGACGGTTGTGCTGGGAGTCGGAGCCAAAAGCCGGGTGGGTTTCCAAGAGGGGGTAAAGGCAGGAGAAGGCCCCCACCCTATAGGCGCCGCCACCCAGTCCTGTGGGGATCAAGGCTGCTGTGATATTTGGGTGGATGAAGCTTAAGTGCTATTCAGGATTTGTGGGGCAGACCCAGTTCACCCCACTGCTTTCTGCTTATTGTGTGGGTGGCTGGGGGTCGCGGCTGGCGGCCACAGGTCCGATTCAGCTCCGAAGCGGAAAGGCGAAGCTTTGCTGAGTTGAAACCTGCCGGGATGCGGTCCGTCAGAACCGAGGAGCCCACTAGCATTTTGGGGTTCCCAGGCCAAACACAAAGTCTTCCTCGTCTAGCTCAGGTAAGCTGGCGTTTGGGACGGGAATGAGTAGCAGGTAAAGCATCGAAAAGACATACACAGCCCCCAAAGTCCTCAACCGATCAAGACTTCCAAGAAAAGCAACCCTCTGTTCCCCCCGTGGAGTTAACATTTCAGCGTTTCCCCCTGTCGCCCCGAAACAAATCCCTGCATGCAGAAATTGAGCACAGAGAGATATTTTGGTTTTCCACCTGCGGGGACTTCCTCGGTTTTTCGCGCTTCCCCAACAACGTTATCATAAATTCTCTCTCGCCGTTGTGGCCTCAAAGGAATGGCAGAGAACGGGCAATGCCGTTCCTGGGCACATAACAATAAAAATAAAATAGTAATAATCAAAGGCTTCTCTCTCCTCCTCTCACAACTATTTGCATGAGCGGAGGCTCCGGAAAATGCAAAAAAGCCCGCAGGCGAAGAACGTGGCGGTGATCCGCTTCTCTCTTAGGAAAAAAGGTTGACCACGAAGGCAGATTTTTGGAAGGTTTAAGGATGTGACTTTCCCCCCTAGGCCTGTGTCATTCATCCATTGGCAAAAAAGTGAGGATGGACACAATGAGAATAAAGGAATAGATATGGCAGCCCGCATCCCTCAAGGCAAACTAGTCAAATGTTGGCAAGAGCCGCGCTTCCTGCAGTTCCAAACCAGCAAGGTCCTCCAAATTGAGATTATTTGAAACAAATTGAGAGAGATGGAAAAAAACAACAACAGGGAAAAGACGAACGTCTTGCATGTTAATTCTTCCACCCGGAATGATTTTTAAAATCCGCAAAAACTGCAAGATGTAAAAATAAAAATTTGCACAGCGATCCGGAAAAAAAAAAAAACGATCCGGGCGCAAGTCTGACGGGAGCTGGTTTCGAACTCACGGCCACCGGCCTCCGGGAGGGTAGTTGGGGACGGTCGGGTATTCAGGGAGGCTGTTCCCGGAGAAATTACTGAACTGGGCTTCCCGGCTCGGGGGGTCCCGCCACGACCCGGTCTGCCACTCGTCCTGAGCTTTCTGGAAGCTTCCGCCGCCGCCGCGGTAAAGCCGGTGGACCTGGTTTCAGAGAGGGAGGGGAGTTTAAAAGGCAGGTTGGAACGGAGCACCACGAACTCAAAACCCCGCGGACAGTGCTTCCGGGAAGTGCAGAGAACTACAGAATATTCCCCGCTACCAGTTAAAAATATTGTGCATGCATGCACACACACACCATAGCTGTCAACGTTTCCCTTTTTTTAAGGGAAATTGTGGTGCTGTGGGTGAAGCCACAGAGCCTAGGGCTTGCCGATCAGAAGGTCGGCGGTTCGAATCCCCGCGAAGGGGTGAGCTCCCGTTGCTCGGTCCCTGCTCCTGCCAACCTAGCAGTTCGAAAGCACGTCAAAGTGCAAGCAGATAAATAGGTACCACTCTGGTGGGAAGGTAAACGGCGTTTCCGTGCGCTGCTCTGGTTCGCCAGAGGCGGCTTGGTCATGCTGGCCACATGACCCGGAAGCTGTACGCCGGCTCCCTCGGCCAGTAAAGCGAGATGAGCGCCGCAACCCCAGAGTCGGCCACGACTGGACCTAATGGTCAGGGGTCCCTTTACCTTACACAGATGGCCACTGTTGTAGAAAACTGGGGGGGGGGGGTGATCTTTGCTGCCACAAGGGACTCTGAGTCCCCTAATCTATGACTGGTCTGAGAAAGGATGGAGGCAGCTTTCGGTGAAAGCAAAGAAGATTTTTATTTTTCTGATGCAAAAATAGTGACATGAGCGCTGCAACCCCAGAGTCGGCCACGACTGGACCTAATGGTCAGGGGTCCCTTTACCTTTACTAGAAATACAGAACTATGAAATGATTGTGAGGTTTAACAAGTTAGCTGTTTACACTTGGGCAACTTTTCCGCTGTGCTTTATTGGAAGGAGAAAAACGACCGTTTCCTTAACAGCAATTTAAACAAAACCTCGCTTACCCGCAGAAGGCATACCAGCATCACCAGGGCCGAAAACGTGAACATGATCGCCGGGATGAGCATGATTACAGCAGCGCCGATACTCGTACCAAAGAACGTCACGGCCGCAAGCCAACCGCTGGAAGGGAAGAAAAGGGCATCTGGTCACTGCTGAATGGGGAAGCTTGCATTCTGGCGCAGACCTTCTCATAAAAGCTTCCGGGCTCTGATTTTCAACAGTTCCCTGGGGGCAAGGCCCAAACGCGGGGTCTTCCTAGTCTAGCTCAGGTAAGTTGGCATTTGGGATGGGAATGAGTAACAGGGAAGCATTAAAAAAAAAATACTGTATTTTTCACTCTATTAGACGCACCAGACCACGAGACGCACCTAGTTTTTGGAGGAGGAAAACAAGAAAAAAAAATTCTGAATCCCAGAAGCCAGAACAGCAAGAGGGATCGCTGCGCAGCGAAAGCAGCAATCCCTCTTGCTGTTCTGGCTTCTGGGATAGCTGTGCAGCCTGCATTCGCTCCATAAGACGCACACACATTTCCCCTTACTTTTTAGGAGGGGAAAAGTGAGTCTTATAGAGCAAAAAATACGGTACACAGCCCCAAAACGTTCCCAAAGTCCTCGACCGATCAAGACTTCCAAGAAAAGCCGCCTCTTTCCCCCCTGGAGTCAACATTTCAGCGTTTCCCCCGAAACAAATCCCCGCATGCACAAATTGAGTGCAGATAGAGAGAGGAGACGTTCTGGTTTTCTGCCTGCGGGGACTTCCTCCATTTTTAGCGCTTCCCCCACAATGCATCTTGACTTGTCACTCACCGCTGCGGCCTCAAAGGAATGGCAGAGATCGAGAACGGGCAATGCCGTTCTTGGGCACGTAACAAAAAAAATAAAAATAAGAATACCCCAAGGCTTCTTTCTCCTCCTCTCGCAACTATTTGCATGAGCGGAGGCTCCCAGAAATGATGGAAAAAATGGCGCAGACCTTCTCATAAAAGCTTCCTGGCTCCGATTTTCAACAGTTCCCTGGGGGCAAGGGGAGCTGGCACCGTTTGCAAATCAGTAAGCGGTGCAAATCCTATGCATGTCCCAAACCTGCTTAGGCGTCCGTCTGTCTGTCCTAAAAGCACCTGTCCGGCTCAACAAGGCTTGCTCTGGACTAGAGGCCCATTATAACCCGTGAGATTTTGTTCTCTTTCTCCTCTTGGAAGGAATATTATTTGTGGTGTGTAAAGAAGAATACGCAGAGAGTGAGCTGATCTATGGGACTCTCTTGCCTAACCCAGAAAGACAGCTCCTTAAGATGTTCCAGAATGTGGCAGCTAGACTGGGGACTGGGAGCGACGGCCGGGATCACATAACACTGGTCCTGAGAGATCTGCAATGGCTCCCAGGACGTTTCCGAGAACAATTCAAAGTGTTGGTGCTGACCTTGAAAGCCCTAAACAGCCCAGTATTTCTGAAGGAGCGTCTCCACCCCCATCGTCCAGCCCGGACACCGGGGTCCATCTCCCGAGGGCCTTCTGGCGGTTCCATCCCTGCGAGAAGCGAGGTTACAGGGAACCAGGCAGAGGACCTTCTCGGTGGTTGCGCCCACCCTGTGGAACGCCCTCCCACCAGATGTCAAGAAAATAAGCAGCTATCTTATTTGTAAAAGACATCTCAAGGCAGCCCTGTTTAGGGAAGTTTATAATATTTAATGCTGTATTGTTTTTTAACACTCGATTGGGAGCCGCCCAGAGTGGCTGGGGAAACTCAGCCAGATGGGCGGGGTATAAAGAATAAATTATTATTATTATTGTTGCCATCGCATGTATGAAGATCGATCAGGAAATATCCGCTTGCAAACACGTTGATTTTCAACTCAGCACGGTCAAAGTCCGGTTGGCCGGCATCCCACAACTTCAACACAATGCGAGGAGAGGACCTTGCTTGGGGAAGCAAGACTCTCTTCCTCTAGACGGGTCTGGGGTGCTCCCATGAGAGATATCGCGGGGATTCGTGCGGCCCTGGGAGATCTTGTGAGAGCCAGAGCACACAGGAGTTGGGTTCTGAGTATGGTCGTACCTTGGATTCCAAACGCCTTGGCACTCGGACGTTATGGCTCCTGAACGGCGCAAACCCGGAAGTAAGCATTCTGGTTTGCGAACGTTCTTTGGAACCCGAACATCCAGTGGGGCTTCTGATTGGCTGCAGGAAGCTCCAGCAGCCAATCGGAAGCCACGCCGGACGTTTGGCTTCCAAAAATGGTTCGCAAACCGGAACACTCACTTCCGGGTTTGCGACGTCCGGGAGCCAAAACGTCCAGGAACTTTGCCATCCGACTTCCAAAGTACGGCTGCGTATCCTCAATCTTTTCAGAAACGAATAAACTTACCACGCTCCCCAGCCGCCGATGCCGACGGCTTGAATGACGGTCAGGACGAACTGGGCTCCGAAGACGAAGAAGAAAGCCATGAAGTTAAAAGAGCTGTCCGACCTGCGGGAGGAAAGGGAAAAGAGGGAGGATTCAGCGGAGTCCGCAAATGGATGAAAACACTACAGAGAGAGGGCCTTCTCGGTGGTGGCGCCCGCCCTGTGGAACGCCTTCCCGCCAGATGTCAAGGAGATAACAATTGGACTTTTAGAAGACATCTGAAGGCAGCCCTGTTTAGGGAAGCTTTTAATCTTGGATGTTTTATTGTATTTTTAATAGTCTGTTGGGAGCCGGCCGGAGTGGCTAGGGAAGCCCAACCAGATGGGTGGCGTATAGTTAGCACATTTTTTGCTCTAGAAGACTCACTTTCCCCCTCCTAAAAAGTAAGGGGAAACGTGTGTGCGTCTTATGGAGCGAATGCAGGCTGCGCAGCTATCCCAGAAGCCAGAACAGCAAGAGGGATCGCTGCTTTCGCTGCGCAGCGATCCCTCTTGCTGTTCTGGCTTCTGAGATTCAGAATATTTTTTTTCTTGTTTTCCTCCTCCAAAAACTGGGTGCGTCTTGTGGTCTGGTGCGCCTTATAGAGCGAAAAATACGGTAATAAAAATTGTTGTTGTTGTTAAAAGTTTGATGCCTTATTGTGATTTCACAATTTGTTGGCTATAACAAAAAATAAGAACGGAAACTAGCCAATAATCCTTGCCCTTCCACAACGCGTGCAAAAGTTCTTTCGGGAATCGGGATGATAAAAGGTTTAGGGAGGGTAGGAAATATTTATAGGATACATGAAAAATCATTACATAGACAGATAATCGGTTTAGGAGGCTGCAAGTTTAGTTCGGCAGTGTTTTAAGTTAGAATTAAGAGATCAGGAGAGGATTAGAGAAAGGTTTGGGAAGGGGAAAATAAGAGGAAAGAGGGGAAGGGAAGTCCTACATTTTCCTTTCCCGCCTGAATATGTAAGAATTTTGAAATGTAATAGAAATGCAAATAGACAGAAATAAAAAAGTCTCCCCGGGGGTTCAGAAGGGCTGCGTCCTAGCCGGATGGGCGGAGAATAAATAATATAAAATAATAATAAATATTATTAAAAGTTTCATGTTTTATTGTGGTTTCATAAGGCGAGTGCGGAAGACGCCGCTTCTGAACGCCGCAAGGAGAAAGGAGCCAGTTTCTTGATGGACTAGATTTCTCCTTGCAGAGAGGTTTTTAAAACCACAACAAAAAGGAGCCCAGCCACAGGGCTCTTAGCAACATCAGTCCTGGATATTTGGGGGGAGATAAATGCAGGTGGAGGGACGCAGGTGGTGCTGTGGGTTAAAACACAGAGCCCAGGACTCGCCGATCAGAAGGTCGGCGGTTCGAATCCCCGCAATGACGGGGTGAGCTCCCGTTGCTTGGTCCCTGCTCCTGCAGTTTGAAAGCACGTCCAAGTGCAAGTAGATAAATAGGTACCACTCCGGCGGGAAGGTAAACGGCGTTTCCGTGCGCTGCTCTGGTTCGCCAGAAGCGGCTTAGTCCTGCTGGCCACATGACCCGGAAGCTGTACGCCGGCTCCCTCGGCCAGTAAAGCGAGGTGAGCGCCGCAACCCCAGAGTTGGCCGTGACTGGACCTAATGGCCAGGGGTCCCTTTACCTTAAATGCAGACGGACGGGCCATTTACCTAAAGGCTTTGTAGACCGGCCGGAACCAGCAGACATAACCGCAGGGGCTGAAAGCGAGGAGCCAGAGGAGTGCCAAGCCGAAGTTTGCCCCGGAACCTCCAGCGATCCACCAGGCCAGGCAGGCGATGAGATTGACGCCCAAGGTGATGCAATAGACTGTGGAAGACGGGAAGGAGAAAAAAAGGGGAAGAAAATAAATGTCTTAAGGCAATAGAAACGGGTTTGGATAGCTCAGTTGGCTGGGCGTGGTGCTGATATAACGCCAGGGTTGCGGGTTCGATCCCTTTACGGGACACAGCTGCAAATTCCTTTTTCTATTTTATATATATATATAATTTTTATGGGACGCGGGTGGCGCTGTGGGTTAAACCACAGAGCCTAGGACCTGCTGATTTGGTGGTTCGAATCCCCGCAATGACGGGGTGAGCTCCCGTTGCTCAGTCCCTGCTCCTGCCAACCTAGCACTTCGAAAGCACGTCCAAGCGCAAGTAGATAAACAGGTACCGCTCCGGTGGGAAGGTGAACGGCGTTTCCGTGCGCTGCTCTGGTTCGCCAGAAGCGGCTTCGTCCTGCTGGCCACATGACCCGGAAGCTGTACGCCGGCTCCCTCGGCCAGTAAAGTGAGATGAGCACCGCAACCCCAGAGTCGGCCACGACTGGACCTAACGGTCAGGGGTCCCTCTACCTTTACTATAAGTTTTATTTTTATTTTTGCACATGTTTTTCAAACATAACACCCCATCTTATACAACAGAACAAACCGTTGGCTATCACAGCCTAGGACTTTTGTCAACAACATGGGTTTGCTGACTTTTTCTCTGATTTTGCATTTTATTTTAATCCAGTGGGGGGGGGGGAGTATTTGATCCCCAGCTAAATTTGCCCTCTGACGAAGAAATGGCCAGTCCCTCATTTTAACGGTAGGTTTATTGCAGCCTTGAGAGACAGAGTAACAACAGGAAAACCCCCAGAAAACCCAGAAGACAAAAGTCATGTAACTTGAATCGAAAACTATCTTTAGAAAGATTTTTCCTCCTAAAAGCATTTTATTTTAAAAATCCCGATTTAAATTTTTAAAAAATCCCTTATTTTATTTACTTAAAAAATAAAAATCATTGATTTTTATCCACCCCGAATGTCGTTTTTCCCCCCAGGGAGAAACTTACAGATCCATAAGTGATAGATCCGTCTCACCAGCGTCTGATGATCGATGGGAATCTCGTCGGCAAAGTTCTGGTAGAAGCACGGTTTCAGCGGGATGAATTTGGGGAGCGGAGGGAAGTTGTTGACTTTCTCTGGGAAAAGAACGAGAAAAACCAAAGTGGGGAAAAGTGGTTTTTGGGTTTGCGAAACGGCGCTTTCGCCGCCGGAAGGTTAAGCCGGCGGCTCAAAACTCCCCGAAAGCACAACAGATAGGAGGAGCTGTCCATTACAAACTATGTACAGTGGTACCTTGGGTTAAGTACTTATTTGTTCCGGAGGTCTGTTCTTAACCTGAAACTGTTCTTAACCTGAAGCACCACTTTAGCTAATGGGGCCTCCTGCTGCCGCCAGAGCACGGTTTCTGTTCTCATCCTGAAGCAAAGTTCTTCACCTGAAGCACTATTTCTGGGTTAGCGGAGTCTGTAACCTGAAGCGTATGTAACCTGAGGTACCACTGTACAGTGGTACCTCGGTTTTCGGGTGTCTCAGGAGCTACTGATTGATTGTGCGACTGCAGAAATGGATAAAAGCCCTCCCATCCGAACAGCGACTATCATCAGTGCAGGGAAGGAAAAAATAATTATTTTTATCATCCAAAATACTATCTTATTTATTTTACAGTACAGTGCATTGATGATTGCTTTCATTTAATGGATCAATGGTCTCGTTAGATGGTAAAATTCATGTTTTAGGGGTTGTTTTTAAAAGTCTGGGACGGATTAATCCGTTTTGCATGACTTTCTACGGGAAAGCACGCCTTGGTTTTGGAACGCTTTGGTTTTGGAACGGAATTTCCGTAACGGATTAAGTTTGAGAACCAAGGTACCACTGTATTCTGTAGGAGACGTGTATATTTCAGCCCGGTGAACAGCAGGCCTTTTTGCACAATTCTCAAGACACACACGAGCCCAACGGGCGTCCGAAGTGGCCTGAGAATCACAGGGTTGCAAGAATGATCTAGTCCAACCCCCTGAAATCAAACACTGTTTTTCAGACCGGTAGGGCGGAAGGCTCAAAACCGTGCCCGTGAATCTCGTTACCTGCCATTTTGTCCTTCGGGTGTTTCCCACGGGGCGGTTTTCAAGTCAGAGTCGACCCTACGAGAGAGAAAAGACAAAAATTCTGAGCCTCAGCAAAACATTTCTCGTTTCTTCAGGGCAGAGGACACCCCCCTAAACAGAAAGAAAGTTAACTCGGCAAAGACACAAAACAGCAACACAGCGTTTCATTGACCCCCGAACTGACGCGGCAGCTAAAAAAGCCAATGCAATTCTGGGCTGCATCAATAGGAGTATAGCATCTAGATCAAGGGAAGTAATAGTGCCACTGTATTCTGCTCTGGTCAGACCTCACCTGGAGTACTGTGTCCTGTTCTGGGCACCACAGTTCAAGAAGGACACTGACAAACTGGAACGTGTCCAGAGGAGGGCAACCAAAATGGTCAAAGGCCTGGAAACGATGCCTTATGAGGAACGGCTAAGGGAGCTGGGCATGTTTAGCCTGGAGAAGAGGAGGTTAAGGGGTGATATGATAGCCATGTTCAAATATATAAAAGGATGTCACATGGAGGAGGGAGAAAGGTTGTTTTCTGCTGCTCCAGAAAAGCGGACACGGAGCAATGGATCCAAACTACAAGAAAGAAGATTCCACCTAAACCTTAGGAAGAACTTCCTGACAGTAAGAGCTGTTTGACAGTGGAATTTGCTGCCAAGGAGTGTGGTGGAGTCTCCTCCTTTGGAGGTCTTTAAGCAGAGGCTTGACAACCAGATGTCAGGAGTGCTCTGATGGTGTTTCCTGCTTGGCAGGGGGTTGGACTCGATGGCCCTTGTGGTCTCTTCCAACTCTATGATTCTATGATCTCCTTTCGGTCTCCTCTTTTCCAGGCTAAACGTACCCAACTCCTTCAACCGTTCCTCATCAGGCTTGGCTTCCAGAACCTTCTGCACACCTACCGGCCTGTCAACACCCTCCTTTAAATTGTGGTGTCCAGAACTGGGCACGGGACTCCAGGTGTGGTCAGAGCAAGGCGGAATAGAGCCAAGACTATGACTCCCCTTGATCCGGACGAGTTAGAAGAAAGAAGATTCCGACTAAACAACAGGAATACAGTGGTACCTCGGGTTAAGAACTTAATTCGTTCCGGAGGTCCGTTCTTAACCTGAAGACCACTTTAGCTAATACGCAACGCCGGAGCACGGTTTCTGTTCTCACCCTGAAGCAAAGTTCTTAACCCAAGGTACTATTTCTGGGTTAGCGGAGTCTGTAACCTGAAGCGTCTGTAACCTGAGGTACCACTGTAACTTCCTATCGTTTGGCAGTGGAACAGGTTGCGGAAAGAGGGTCTTCGGTAACTGGGGTTCCCTCCCAATTTGCCCACCCGATACATGGGACACAGGTGCCGCTGTGGGTTAAACCACAGAGCCTAGGACTTGCCGATCAGAAGGTCGGCGGTTCGAATCCCCGCGATGACAGGGTGAGCTCCCGTTGCTCGGTCCCAGCTGCTGCCCACCTAGCAGTTCGAAAGCACCTCAAAGTGCAAGTAGATAAATAGGTACCACTCCGGCAGGAAGGTAAACGGCGTTTCCGTGCGCTGCTCTGGTTCGCCAGAGGCGGCTTAGTCCTGCTGGCCACATGACCCGGAAGCTGTACGCCGGCTCCCTCGGCCAGTAAAGCGAGGTGTGCGCCGCAACCCCAGAGTCGGCCACGACTGGACCTAATGGTCAAAGGTCCCTTTGCCTTTAAACTCCGATACGCAGCTGGTTAACGCGGCCACGCTCCGCGGAAACCAGCCACAGCCTCCTCCTTTCATCCGGGCAGACAGAAGACCCCTTTGTCCTGGGTGCCTTTTTCCAAAAAGGACCCAGGGAAAGTAATACAAAGAGGCTTGTGTGTCTGTCTCCCTGCCATTTTTTAATTTTTAATTTTTTGCCAAGCAAACAGGAGCAGCTCTGCTAGAGGGTGGGAGGGCTGAATCCTAGCATAAAACCTCCAAACCGCAGAGAATATTCTATTATTTCGAACAGAGGCATTCCTCCAATGGGGGAGACGAATGACGACAAAACAGGTTTCTCTTAGGAATGAATGGCTCCCCGAAACTGATTCATCCCTCCATCTTTTCCATGCGGTAAAGGGAGTGTATCTCAAATTTGCCACCCGCCAACGTCTAGGGATCCCGACTCAGGAGAAGGCTGATTTAAGACAGCTGCACAGCTATTGCACTACGAATTTGGTGCGCTGGACATTTCGGAGACTTCTGGGGGTCAACAAGGATCCCAAAGCGCAACAAAAGCTCGCTTGTTGTTGTTGTTGAGTCGTTTATTTGTGTCCGCCTCTTCGTGACCCCCTGGACCAGAGCAGGCCAGGCCCTCCTGTCTTCCACTGCCTCCCGCAGTTTGGTCAAACTCATGTTTGTAGCCTCGAGAACACTGTCCCACCATCTCGTCCTCCGTCGTCCCCTTCTCCCTGTGCCCTCCATCTTCCCCAACATCAGGGTCTTTTCCAGGGAGGCTTCTCTTCTCCTGAGGGGGCCAAAGTCTTGGAGCCTCAGCTTCAGGATCTGTCCTTCCAGTGAGCACTCAGGGCTGATTTCCTTCAGAATGGAGAGGTTTGATCTTCTTGCAGTCCATGGGACTCTCCAGAGTCTCCTCCAGCACCAGAATTCAAAAGCATCCATTCTTCGGCGATCAGCCTTCTTGATGGTCCAGCTCTCACTTCCATACATCACTGTTGGGAAAACTGTAGCTTCTTGTCCCACATAGAGATTTCTCAGGAGACAGATGAGGTGATCAGGCACTCCCATTTCTTTAAGAACTTGCCATAGTTTGCTGTGGTTGACACAGTCAAATGCTTTTGCGTAGTTAATGACGCAGAAGTAGATGTCCTTCTGGAGCTCTCTAGCTTTCTCCATAATCCAGCGCATGTTTGCCATTTGGTCTCTGGTTCCTCTGCCTCTTCTAAATCCAGCTTGCACTTTTGGGAATTCTCGGTCCACATACTGCTTAAGCCTGCCTTGTAGAATTTTAAGCATAACCTTGCTAGCGTGTGAAGTGGGCGCAATTATGCGGTAGTTGGAGCATTCTTTGGCACTGCCCTTCTTTGGGATTGGGATGTAGACTGATCTTCTCCAATCCTCTGGCCACTGCTGAGTTTTCCAAACTTGCTGGCATATTGAGTGTCAGCATATTGAGTGTTTATCCCTGCGTAAACCGCTCGCCGATGTAGCTGCCAAGCATCGCCTTCCCACCCCAACTGTTTTTCTGCTTAAAAAAGGAAAGGAAAGGTCTATTCGAGATATCCCAGTTTCCTGCCATCTCGGATGAATGAAAAACATCCCTTGCCAAAGTCGCGAAAGCCAAGGCAACACCCGTCACCCGGAAAACGGCATGATCAGGGAACGCCATTTCAGTTAAATCTGTTTTAAAAGGACTATTTTATTTTTACTATACAGTAGTACCTCAGGTTAGAGGGACGCGGGTGGCGCTGTGGGTTAAACCACAGAGCCTAGGACTCGCCGATCGGAAGGTCGGCGGTTCGAATCCCCGTGACGGGGTGAGCTCCCGTTGCTCAGTCCCTGCTCCTGTCAACCTAGCAGTTCGAAAGCACGTCAGAGTGCAAGTAGATAAATAGGTACCGCTCTGGCGGGAAGGTAAACGGCGTTTCCGTGCGCTGCTCTTGTTCGCCAGAAGCGGCTTAGTCCTGCTGGCCACATGACCCGGAAGCTGGACGCCGGCTCCCTCGGCCAGTAAAGCGAGATGAGCGCCGCATCCCCAGAGTCGGCCGTGACTGGACCTAATGGTCAGGAGTCCTTTAGTACCTCAGGATAAGTACTTAATTCGTTCCCGAGGTCCGTTCTTAACCTGAAACTGTTCTTAATCTGAAGCACCACTTTAGCTAATGGGGCCTCCTGCTGCTGCCGCGCCGCCGGAGCACGATTTCTGTTCTCATCCTGAAGCAAAATTTTTAACCTGAGGTAATATTTCTGGGTTAGCGGAGTCTGTAACCTGAAGCGTATGTAACCTGAAGCGTATGTAACCCACGGTACCACTGTACCAGGATTCGGCTACTTTAAACAGCCACAGAGAAAAGTTCGCAAACCAGAACACTTACCATATTTTTCGCCCTATAGGATGCACTTTTCCCCCTCCAAAAATGAAGGGGAAATCTGGGTGCGTCCTATGGGGCGAATGCAGGCTTTCGCTGAAGCTTGCAGAGCGAGAGGGGTCGGTGCGCACTGACCTCTCTCGCTTTCCAGGCTTCAGGAAGACATCCGCAGCCTAGACAGCCTGCGGGAGTTCCCGCAGGGCTGTCTAGGCTGCGGATAGCAGCCTGCTTCCCGGAGCGCCGGGCGCCCTGAAAGCAGAGCGTCCGGCGCTTCGGGAATTCCCGCAGGGCTCCCTACGCTGCGGATAGCAGCCTGCTGCGAGGGGCGCCCTGAAGCAGAGCGCCCCGCCCGCCGGACAGACATCGGCCAGCCCCACAAGCTCGGGGGACAGCAAGGAGGCGCAGCGCTGCCATCCCGCTGTTCCTCGACCTGGTTCGGTTTCCCCGACCTGGTTTTGGGGGGGAAATAAAGGGAAATTTTTTTCCCTTTATTTCCCCCCCAAAAAACTAGGTGCGTCCTATGGGACGAAAAATACGGTACTTCCGGGTTTGCAGTGTTTGGGTTCCAAATTGTTTGAGTCCCAAGGCGTTTGAGAACCAAGGTACCCCTGTATGTTCATACAAGACAGAAAGCCTGTTTAAAAACGGGAAGCTTTAAAGGAATTACAGCAGCAGATGTCACACCCCTAAGGATAAAATTAACTCCCCGCCCACTCTGAATCAACCCTTCTTGCGACAGCTTTTCCACGACTGCGAACCCAAGATTCAAGATAACCAAGAGAGCAAAAATCAACCGTTTCGTTTGCAGGCAAGCCGCGCACATTTATCTATAGCAAGCCTTCGCGCAGCCAAAATGTGGCACCTGCTCCCACAGGACTGAGAAATGGCCACCAATTCGGATGGCTTTAAAAGATGGGGACAAATTCACGGAGAAAGAGGAGGATGTCAGCTCCGACAGCTGCGTCCAAAAACCCACCAAAATCCTGTTTTCTTGTTGCTACCCTCCAGACCTCTCGGTATATTAAAGGAGTTTTCTCATTACTCCCCCAGAAAATGGAGTTTTTAGCCCAAGGCCTCCCAAATTTTTCTACTGGGTAAAGCACTGACTTTCCTATGGGCTTCCGGTGCCTAAAATTTAGCTCCAGGATTTGGAGCTGAGTTTAGTGTCCTGATTAGACTCAGCTGGTTCAATTAAATAAAATAACACCATCTGGTTCAATTCAATTCAATTCCCTCTACTTATTCGCCTGCTCAACTCGCCCCGATGTTTTGTCCCTCTAGCTGGGAACGAAAACCCTCAAAAGCTGGGGCTAGGATCATATGCCTGGCTAAGGGAGCTGGGCATGTTTAGCCTGGAGAAGAGGAGGTTAAGGGGTGATATGATAGCCATGTTCAAATATATAAAAGGATGTCACATAGAGGAGGGAGAAAGGTTGTTTCCTGCTGCTCCAGAGAAGCGGACACGGAGCAATGGATCCAAACTACAAGAAAGAAGATTCCCCCTAAACATTAGGAAGAACTTCCTGACAGTAAGAGCTGTTTGACAGTGGAATTTGCTGCCAAGGAGTGTGGTGGAGTCTCCTCCTTTGGAGGTCTTTAAGCAGAGGCTTGGCAACCATATGTCAGGAGTGCTCTGATGGTGTTTCCTGCTTGGCAGGGGGTTGGACTCGATGGCCCTTGGGGTCTCTTCCAACTCTAGGATTCTATGATTCTACTTTCTCCCCAAATATGGTGGTAGCAAATGAGATTCAGCGTGGTTTTCTGGCTTTGGGGAGTCAGCTGTTTTCAAGCATGCGGCTTGCAAGGAGTTAGAAGTTTGTTCCAAATCACAACCAGTTCCTGGAAGCACCGAGGATCGACTTGCATTGCAGACTTAATAATAATGATAATATTTAAAATCAAGACTTTAGAAAATCACACGAGCTGTCAGATTTCCCCTTCTCCTTCCAGAGAACTGGATTTTGGTCTGGCAACCGATTTGCAGAACTCGCGGAGGAAGCCGTGACTCAGAAACAAAATTGCTCATCCTCTTGACAAGAATGTGCAACACATCACTTTGACCGGATACGGCAGAAAGGTATCTTCTTAGATTTTCTAAGTGAGATCCAAACTCAACTCACGACATCAATATCACCTCCAGAAAGCCGTCCTAGAGAAGACTCAAGTCAACATAATCTCCCCCAACTGCTTGTTTTTACGTATTATCCATACACACCATATATATATGCCTGGTGCTTCGAAAAGCAGTAAGCACTTGATGTTTAAATAAATGTTAGCAGCATTAAATACGTATTTTTCGCTCTATAAGACGCACCAGACCACGAGACGCACCTAGTTTTTGGAGGAGGAAAACAAGAAAAACAAATATTCTGAATCTCAGAAGCCAGAACAGCAAGAGGGATCGCTGCGCAGTGAAAGCAGCAATCCCTCTTGCTGTTCTGGCTTCTGGGATAGCTGCGCAGCCTGCATTCGCTCCATAAGACGCACACACATTTCCCCTTACTTTTTAGGAGGGGAAAAGTGAGTCTTATAGAGCAAAAAATACGGCCTCAGTTGTTGAAAGTGTAACTAAAAAACTAGCAAAACCGACTGTTGCATATCAAACACAATGCACCACAGCAAAAAACCAACTAAAGCAAATATAAATATTGCTGCAAAGTCAAGTCTAGCAAATGTAATTGCACTATTTTATGAGCTTTTCTCAGGGCACAAATAGAACTTAATTAGTAATAGTAATAATGAAAATGAAAATGATGGTGATTTTTTTTTGTTTGTCTGTTTGTACCCAGCCACCTCTGGGCAGCTTCCAGCATAAGTGAAAACATACCCAAATCTACTGTTGCATAGCAAACTCAATGCACAACTGCAAAACCAACTAAAGCAAAAGCAATTATTGCTGCAAAGTCAAATCTCACCAATATAATTGCACTATTCTATGAGCTTCTCTCAGGGCGGTGTACTAATATAATAACAGTAACAATGATAATGATGACAACAACAAAACAATAGTAACATTAATGACAACAACAATAATTATTATTTACAACTGTTGCACAGCAAACTCAAAATGCACTATTTTGCAAAACCAACCAAAGCAAATGCAATTATTGCTGCAAAGTCAAATCTAACCAATATAATTGCACTGTTCTAGGAGCTTCTCTCAGGGCCGTGTACAAATATAATAACAGTAACCACGATAAGGATAATAAATATTTATTAAAACATATTATAAAACATAGCAAAACCAACTGATGCATAGCAAATGCACTGCTACAAAAACCAACTAAGAATGGTAACAATGAAAATGACAACAACAATAGGAATAATAATGACAACAACAGTAATAAATATTATTAAATACCCCAAACCAACTGTTGCACAGCAAACTCAATGCACCACTTTGCAAAACCAACTGAAGCAAATGCAATTATTGCTGCAAAGTCAAATCTAACCAATATAACTGCACAAAAATAATAACTGTAACAATGATAAGAATGACAACAATAAATATTATTTACATACCCAAAACCAACTGTTGCACAGCAAACTCAAAATGCACCACTTTGCAAAACCAACTGAAGCAAATGCAATTATTGCTGCAAAGTCAAATCTAACCAATACAACTGCACAAAAATAATAACAGTAACAATGATAAGAATGACAAGAACAACAATAAATATTATTTACATACCCCAAACCAACTGTTGCACAGCAAACTCAATGCACCACTTTGCAAAACCAACTGAAGCAAATGCAATTATTGCGGCAAAGTCAAATCTAACCAATATAACTGCACAAAAATAATAACAGTAACAATGATAATAATGAAAATGACAACAACAAAACAACAACAACAGTATAATAAAAGCAAATGCAATTATTGCGGCAAAGTCAAATCTAACCAATATAACTGCACAAAAAATAATAACTGTAACAATGATAAGAATGACAACAACAATAAATATTATTTACATACCCAAACCAACCGTTGCACAGCAAACTCAAAAGGCACCACTTTGCAAAACCAACTGAAGCAAATGCAATTATTGCTGCAAAGTCAAATCTAACCAATATAATTGCACAAAAATAATAACTGTAACAATGATAATAATGATAACGACAACAACAAAGCAACAACAGTATAATAAAAGCAAATGCAATTATTGTGGCAAAGTCAAATCTAACCAATATAACTGCACAAAAATAATAACTGTGACAATGATAAGAATGACAACAACAACAATAAATATTATTTACATACCCAAAACCAACTGTTGCACAGCAAACTCAAAATGCACCGCTTTGCAAAACCAACTGAAGCAAATGCAATTATTGCGGCAAAGTCAAATCTAACCAATATAACTGCACAAAAATAATAACTGTAACAATGATAATAATGATAACGACAACAACAAAACAACAACAGTATAATAAAAGCAAATGCAATTATTGCTGCAAAGTCAAATCTAACCAATATAATTGCACATAAATAATAACAGTGACAATGATAAGAATGACAACAACAACAATAAATATTATTTACATACCCAAAGCCAACTGTTGCACAGCAAACTCAAAATGCACCACTTTGCAAAACCAACTGAAGCAAATGCAATTATTGCGGCAAAGTCAAATCGAACCAATATAATTGCACATCTAACCAATATAATTGCACAACAACAGTATAATAAAAGCAAATGCAATTATTGAGGCAAAGTCAAATCTAACCAATATAACTGCACAAAAATAATAACAGTGACAATGATAAGAATGACAACGACAACAATAAATATTATTTACATACCCCAAACCAACTGTTGCCCAGCAAACTCAAAATGCACCACTTTGCAAAACCAACCGAAGCAAATGCAATCACCCCTTGCAAAGAGGAATTGCAATACCCTGGGAGCTCCCAGCCCAGCCCCCCTCCCCTTGCACACGCGCCGGGCGTGCAACACGCGCCCTTTGCCCGGGCTCCTGGTGCAAGCCCCGCCCCCTCCTCCCCAGCCAGCCAATCAGCGGCGTCCCCGGGCCTGAGGGCGTTTTGGGAAGCGGGAGCCGCGGCTCCGGGTCCGTTACCTCCGCCGACGCCTCGGCCAGCATCTGCCGCCGCCGCCAACGCCGCCCTTCGCTCTATTCCCCCGGCCCTCCGCTTCGCCGCGGTGGCCTCTGGGAGTCGTAGTTCTGGAGGCGGCTCCCCTCATAGGGCGGCGCGGGAGGCCGGACTGCAACTCCCGTCGGCCACCGCGGCCGGTCACGGGACGGCCGTCGGCTTGCGGGCGCCTAGGGAAAGAGAGAGGGGGAAGAAAAGAACATAGACTTTTCTTGTAGAGTCGCACGCGGGGACGGAGTTCCGGGATTCACGCGGAGCCAAAGAAGTCCGACATACTGTGAAATTTTGGAACAAGGAGGAGATAAACTGGAATTGCAGAGTTTTGAAAAATTAA
The DNA here is from genome assembly GCF_964188305.1 of Podarcis bocagei. Lineage (NCBI taxonomy): Eukaryota > Metazoa > Chordata > Lepidosauria > Squamata > Lacertidae > Podarcis > Podarcis bocagei. Next base: position 2,232,497 of record NC_138144.1, on the reverse strand, counting down.
AAAAACAAAGTGAGAGAGTGGCTTCATTATGATCAGATAATGGAGGCATATAATTTAGATAAGAAAATTGGCTTCCAGGTGGAAAAATCAAAATTAGAAACAGAACTCTTAGAACCCAAAATAAAAAAAATTCCTTCCAGTAGCACCTTAAAGACCAGCTAAGTTAGTTCTTGGTATGAGCTTTCGTGTGCATGCACACTTCTTCAGATAGCAAAACTAAGAATTTGTCAAGAATGTATAACCTGCTGTTGAAATGGAATACTCAGGATGAAATGGTTAAATCTGCTATGATTAAATGGGCACAGGATGTTGGACATAACATAATGATGGCTGACTATGAACAGTTGTGGACCACAGGTATGAAGTTTACGGCATGCAATGCCTTAAGAGAGAATATTATGAAAATGATGTACAGGTGGTACATGACCCCAGTCAAGCTTGCAAAAATCTACCATTTGCCCGATAATAAATGTTGGAAATGTAAAGAAACGGAAGGTACATTTTTCCACCTTTGGTGGACGTGCCCAAGGATTAAGGCTTTCTGGGAGATGATCTATAATGAAATGAAAAAGGTATTTAAATATACCTTTCTGAAGAAACCAGAGGTCTTTCTCCTGGGCATGGTTGGCCAATTGGTGCCAAAGAAAGACAGAACTTTTTTTATGTATGCTACAACAGCAGCAAGAATACTCATCGCGAAGTATTGGAAGACACAAGATCTACCCACCCGGGAAGAATGGCAGATGAAGGTGATGGACTACATGGAATTGGCAGAAATGACTGGCAGAATCCGGGACCAGGGAGAAGAGTCGGTGAAAGAAGACTGGAAGAAATTCAAAGACTATTTAAAGAAATATTGTAAAATTAATGAATGTTAGAAGGATGTTGGATAGAAACTAACTGGTTTCCATCTGTAATGCTTTAGGAGACATGAAAAAAAAAGATTCACAAATGGGTAAAAGCTTAATGGTAAGGATTTGCTGAACTAACAAACTGAATTGGAATACAAGGAGGGGAGGTGTGAGGAGGTCTGAGGAAATAAGTGTACGGAAGTTATGTTATTGAAAATTAATGCGTGTTTTTAATTGTTTTTTATTTCGTATGTTTATTTTTCATTTTTTGCTATATCTTAAAAACTTTCAATAAATATCTTTAAAAAAAAAAAAGGAGGTCCAAGACTTAAGCCCAAAACAATATAAAAGCCTTATTCTATCCAGTGGCATCGGGGGTTGCCCCGGGTTCCTCCCTCTTGTGGGCGAGGAAGTGCTATATTCGTAAAATGAGGTGAGCACGTCTTGATTTTTCTTATCTCTATGAAAGGAGAAAGCAAGGGGAAAGGGAGGCTACGGTGTCTCGGTTGGGACAGAATGGCTGGAATGCAAAGTAGCCTTAAGCACAGGCAGCTAATCTATTGGAACTCATATGTAGCTTGCAATAATCTAAAGCAGGCATCCCCAACCTGCGCCCCTCCAGATGTTGGTTTTTTTATATATATAATATTTTATTAGGTTTTATCGATAGAAAAGTTTAGAAAAATACAAAAGCAAAACAGATACAAGATACAAAAATACAAGATACAAACATACAAACATTAAACACAAAACAGGAAAAAAGAAAAAACACATATAAAAGAAAAACAAAATTCCCCTCTTTCTTAATCTCTCATCTTTAGTTAACTTATTTTCCTGACTTCCTCACGTCTCCCATTTTTGTATCCCTTTTGGCCCTCCAGATGTTTTGGACTACAACTCCCATCATCCCTGGCCACTGGTCCTGTTAGCTAGGGATCATGGGAGTTGTAGTCCCAAAACATCTGGAGGGTCGCAGGTTGCGGTGCCTCGCCTAAAGCCTTAGCGCCGTGCTTTGTGTGCAACAACAACGATACGCTGTATTGGGATCAATGCCGATTGCAAAAACTAATGCTTCCTTATTTATACCAACAAAAAACAAAATTTGCACAATAGTTACAAATTTGGAACTGCCTACCCCTTCACATCAGGCATGAACACAATGCTTTATTCATATATTTTTTTAATGACACACATATTTTCTTTCTAAAATATAAAATTGTATTGACTGATTGCTTTTACAGATTTATATCCCATGTTTACAAAAACACACCTAACCATCTACAATTAAAATCTATGTAAAGGTAAAGGGACCCCTGACCATTAGGTCCAGTCGTGGCCGACTCTGGGGTTGCGGCGCTCATCTCGCTTTATTAGGACTAAGCCGCTTCTGGCGAACCAGAGCAGCGCACGGAAACGCCGTTTACCTTCCTACCGGAGCGGTACCTATTTATCTACTTGCACTTTGACGTGCTTTCAAACTGCGAGGTTGGCAGGAGCAGGGACCGAGCAACGGGAGCTCACCCCGTCACTGCGGGGATTCGAACCGCCCACCTTCTGATCGGCAAGTCCTAGGCTCTGTGGTTTAACCCACAGCGCCACCCACGTCCCTAAAATCTATATATTCTACTCTAAAATAAAGGGCCTGAGATAATAAATGTAAATTTACAGCAAGGTTACCAGATTTTTCCCCCAGTGAATCTGGGGATACTTTTCAACTTTGGTCGGAATGGATGGATTTTCTCAGGGGACTGATTTGTAAATCCGGGGACTGTCCCCAGGCACCGGGGACGTCTGATAACCTTAATTTACAGGCCTGAGATATGTTACAAATGTCAAACTTCCAGGCCTAAGCTATCTATCCCCCCCCCTTTGTTTTCTTTTCAGCGCCTGCTGAAAATGTTTGATTTCACCCGCGGATGTGCACTCCATTGCTTCTCGAAACAGAAGGGTTGGTCTGGGCGGAGAATAAGGATTTCCAAAGGGCTCTCAGCACCTCTGCTAACAAACTACAGCTCCCAGAATCCTTTGGGGGAAACAGGCAACGGTACCATGCGGCTTTGAAGTGTTACGGTGCGAGTGTAACTTCAGCTGTCATGCAATCATCATCCACTGGATGTCAGGATTTCCAAACAAAAATCTCCAAATAGCCAAAAACAAACCCGCACACCTTTCCTTAAAATAAAATAAGACACATCAACTGGGAAAATGCAGTTGGTATTATTGGTATAACCTGTCAGAATTGTAGACGAGAGAATTGTAGAATTGGAAGGGACATCGTGGGTCAACCCCCCAATATGAGGGAATCAAGAAGGGTCAGAAGTGAGAGAATGGACCCGATATTTGTCAGAATGGACCCGATTTTTGTCCTGTAGGCGTTGAGGGTTGCTACCTCATTAAAGCAGAGACATCACTTTGCCGACAAAGGTCCGTATAGTTCAAGCTACAGTTTTCCCAGTAGTGATGTATGGAAGTGAGAGCTGGACCATAAAGAAGGCTGATGGCCGAAGAATGGATGCTTTTGAATTCTGGTGCTGGAGGAGACTCTTGAGAGTCCCATGGACTGCAAGAAGATCAAACCTCTCCATTCTGAAGGAAATCAGCCCTGAGTGCTCACTGGAAGGACAGATCCTGAAGCTGAGACTCCAAGACTTTGGCCACCTCATGAGAAGAGAAGACTCCCTGGAGAAGACCCTGATGCTGGGTAAGATGGAGGGTGCAAGGAGAAGGGGACGACGGAGGCCTCTTCGTGACCCCCTGGACCAGAGAACGCCAGGCCCTCCTGTCTTCCACTGCCTCCCGCAGTTTGGTCAAACTCATGCTGGTAGCTTCGAGAACACTGTCCCACCATCTCGTCCTCTGTCGTCCCTTTCTCCTTGTGCCCTCCATCTTTCCCAACATCAGGGTCTTTTCCAGGGAGTCTTCTCTTCTCCTGAGGTGGCCAAAGTCTTGGAGCCTCAGCTTCAGGATCTGTCCTTCCAGTGAGCACTCAGGGCTGATTTCCTTCAGAATGGAGAGGTTTGATCTTCTGGCAGTCCATGGGACTCTCAAGAGTCTCCTCCAGCACCAGAATCCAAAAGCATCAATTCTCCGGCGATCAGCCTTCTTTATGGTCCAGCTCTCACTTCTATACATCACCTTTACCTTACCTCAGGAGATAAACAACTGCCACGGGGGCTGCATTAAACTGACCAGCGGGCCGGATTAGACCCCTGAAACGGACTTTGGACATCCCTGTGGCTCAGGACATTCAATACAGGGATCTCAAAGCAGCTGTCGTATTACAAAAGAACTTCAGAAATAGACTGGAAAGAGAAGTTGCTGAATTAAGAACTTATTCCTAAACTGAAAACTGTGGAGAGACCTGGTCCGAGTAGAGATATTGGATTATTTTCTTGTTACACATGCCTGCCTAGATGAATCAAAGGGGCCTTTCAAAATCTAAAGTACTTTGCAATGGAGTTTTGCAGAGCTTTGGGCGGTTGTTATGGTTTTTTTACTGCGAAAGAAGAAAGAAAGAAACTGGTATTTCTTGTTTACTTAATGATTTTTTTTATATATCCCTTCATTCCCTTTCCTGTGCCAACTTTCCTTCCTGTCAGTAGGATTTCTATAAGCCCTGAAGGGCTCTCTCTTGGCATAGCATGGGTTTGGCACCAGTTGTTAAATGTCTCATGATAAGATCTGGGTTCAAATCTCCAATCTGCCATGAAACCAAGGTGTGTGTGTGTGTGTGCAACGTACAATCTTTCCAGGCCAGGCATACCTCACTGGGTTGCTGTGAGGATAAACTAAGCAGACAGGTTGCATGTAATGAGCTCCTTGGAAAATAATAATTATTATTATTATTATTATTATTATTATTATTATTATTATTATTATTATTATTTACTATTTATACCCCGCCCATCTGGCTGGGCTTCCCCAGCCACTCTAGGCGGCTTCCAACAAAATATTTAAATACAGTAAAGCATCAAACATTAAAAGCTTCCCTAAACAGGGACGCGGGTGGTGTTGTGGGCTAAACCACAGAGCCTAGGGCTTGCCGATTAGAAGGTCGGCGGTTCGAATCCCCATGACGGGGTGAGCTCCCGTTGCTAAGTCCCTGCTCCTGCCAACCTAGCAGTTCAAAAGCACAAAGTGCAAGTAGATAAATAGGTACTGCTCTGGCGGGAAGGTAAACGGCGTTTCTGTGCGCTGCTCTGGTTCGCCAGAAGCGGCTTAGTCCTGCTGGCCACATGACCCGGAAGCTGTACGCCGGCTCCCTCGGCCAGTAAAGCGAGATGAGCGCCGCAAACCCAGAGTCGCCCGCGACTGGACCTAATGGTCAGGGGTCCCTTTACCTTTTAAACAGGGCTGCCTTCAGATGTCTTCTAAAAGTCTGATAGTTGTTTTTCTCTTTGACATATGATGGGAGGGTGTTCCACAGGGCGGGCGCCACCACGGAGAAGGCCCTCTGCGTGGTTCCCTGTAACGTGACTTCCCACAGGGAGGGAACCGCCAGAAGGCCCTCGGGAGATGGACCCCGGTGTCCGGGCTGAACGATGGGGGTGGAGATGCTCCTTCAAGTACAGTATACTGGGCCATTTAAGGCTTTCAAGGTCAGCACCAACACTTTGAATTGTGCCTGGAAACGTCCTGGGAGCCAATATAGGTCTTTCAGGACCGGTTATGTGGTCCCGGCTGCCACTCCCAGTCCCCAGTCTGGCTGCCACATTCTGGATTCATTGCAGTTTCGGGTCACCTTCAAAGGTAGTCCCATGTAGAGCACATTGCAGTAGTCCAAGCGGGAGATAACCAGAGCATGCACCACTCTGGCGGGACAGTCCGCGGGCAGGGAGGGTCTCATCCTGCGTACCAGTTGCAGCTGGGGGACGGCTGCCCTGGAAAAATGAGGCAGCGTCACAGAAAGTAAGAGGCTTCCCCTTTCTCAGGAGGGAAGGTCTCTTCTAAGCAGGTATGGGGAAACCTGTGACATTCCAGGCGCTGTTGAAATACTACAGTTCCCAATGGCCATGTGAACTGAGGCTGGTGGGAACTGTAGTTTGACGGGGGCCAGTTAGTATTTTTCTGTTGCTAACCTCTCCGGGAGCTTTGGATGAAGGTTGGTATGCTAATAATAATAATAATAATAATAATAATAATAATAATAATAATAATAATAATAATAATAATAATATGTGCTTTGTAAAGAATAGATTCAAATGCCAGCTCACTCATTCCCAGCCAGATGGGCGGGGTATAAAAAATAAATTATTATTATTATTCCATGCACATTTTTGAAAGGGGGAGGGTGGTGGAAACAGTGAAATCATCACCAGGGGGCTTCCAAGTCATAGCAATTCACTGCTTGCATTTATTTAATATTTGAAGATGCCTTCTTGCTTCAACTCTGGGATTTTTTTTATCTTTCAAAGGACAGTTAAGTCCAGTCGTGGACGACTCTGGGGTTGCGGCGCTCATCTCGCTTTATTGGCCGAGGGAGCCGGCGTACAGCTTCCGGGTCATGTGGCCAGCAGGACTGAGCCGCTTCTGGCGAACCAGAGCAGGGCACGGAAACGCCGTTTACCTTCCCGCCGGAGTGGTACCTATTTATCTACTTGCACTCTGATGTGCTTTTGAACTGCTAGGTTGGCAGGAGTTTTATCTTTCATACAAGATACAAACACAAAATAATAATAATAATAATAATAATAATAATAATAATAATAATAATAATAATTTCTTATTTTACCCCGCCCATCCAGCTGGGTTTCCACCTCTATTAATTCCAATAGAGCATTAGAGTTATGATATAAAAGAGGGAAGATAAGTTGCAGTTAAGGGTGGAAAAGAAAAAAAAATTCTAGGAAATGGGATGGGGAGCTGATAATACAAAAGGGGGAAAACTTACGTATCGGATTTTGATGTGGGATTTGTGGAATAACAACAACAACACAAAATACTTAATAAAAACAAGAACAGAAACAATTAAACCAATCCCTCCCCCTAACTAGGAATTATCCAGGAAATCAAAGGACACAACTAATTCAGGTCCATTCATTCCAATAAGCTTACTCTAAGTAGGATTTCCCTGCATTGTCACTACGGCTCCTTGCATTATAATGTTTGGGTTTTTTCTTTTTTTAAAAAAAGACATATTTGTTCTGAAATCCAAGGGGTGGGGGCATTTTTTTTGTTTTTGGTTTAAAGAACCGAAATAATAATCTTTGTTTCCTTTGATCTTTTCTAGCCTATCCTATTCCTTTGCTTTGCACAATTCACTTTTCCTCCCGTCTATTTTCACGGTATAAAAAGAAATCTATCTACTTAATGCAAATTCCAATTATGGGGTTGGTTGGTTAGGTATTAATGGAAATTTTGAAGCTGCGGGAGGGGGCGGAAGTTGGGTGGAAAAAGGGATGCGGCTCCTTTAAATGAAGAGAGAGAGAGAGAGAGAGAGAGAGAGAGAGAGAGAGAGAGAGAGAAGCGGAACTGACTTTGCCAGGACTTCTAGGGAGTGTCTGCAAAGAACCAAAAATGTCACATTTTTTCATGGTCTCTCCCCCCCCTTTTTTATTTTGCACAAGGGAGAGAAAGGGGACAGTTGGCAATCTCAGAGAGTTATGGGGCATCTGTGGCTGTTTTTGGACTCCAATTGGGGGGGGGCGGCAGTGTGGTCTTGTGGTTAGAGCACTGGACTGGGACTGAAGGTTTCGAATCCTTGCCCCTCGGCTGCTCCCTGCTCAGCCCTGAAACGCACCCACGGGGAAATTAAAACGACCACGTAGGCCGTCTGGAGGAAACATGGGACCATTGTCATAATAATAATAATAATAATAATAATAATAATAATAATAATAATAATTTTTATTTATACCCCGCCCTCCCCAGCCAAGGCCGGGCTCAGGGCGGCTAACAAGCAATTATAAAAACAAGTTGAATGAATGCAACGATGGATGAATAATCACCCCTAACCATTGGCCCTGCTGGCTGCAAGCAGAGCAGTGACCCAAAAGTCACCCGCTGAGCTTCATAGCCCAGCAGGCGATTTGAACCCAGGTCCCAGTCTGGCAGTCTAACCACCAGGCCGCACTGCCTCTCCACCTTCCTGCTTAAAGCTGCCCTTAATTTGGGATCTATGTGAGCCCGGCTTTGCCACGCCGCTAGCCGCACCGCACATTTAAGGCGCCCTCAACCAACCTGGGAACTGTAGTTTAAGGGTGCTGGGAGCTGCTTCATGGCGCTGAGGACTGTGGTTAAGGGTTCTGGAAACCAGGGCATGTCAAGAGAGCTGGGAACTGTAGATTGTTAAGGGTGCCAGGAACTGCAGTTTCTTCTGAGCTATGGGAACTGTAGTTTAAGCGTTCTGAGAACTGTTGTTTGTGAAGGGCGCAGGGAACTGCAGCTCTGCCAGGGCTCTGGGAACTGTAGTTTAAGCGTTCCGAGAACTGCCGTTCGTTAAGGGCGCCGGGAACTGCAGTTTTTCTAGGGCTCTGGAAGCCGCAGCGTGCAAGGGAGCTGGGAACTGTAGTTTAAGCATTATGAGAACCGCAGTTTGTTCAGGGCGTCGGGAACTTCAGTTTCTTCAGGGCTCTGGAAACTGTAGTTTAAGTGTTCCGAGAACCGCAGTTTGTTAAGGGCGCCGGGAACTGCAGTTTCTCCGGGGCTCTGGAAGCCGCAGCGTGCAAGGGAGCTGGGAACTGTAGTTTAAGCGTTCCGAGAACCGCAGTTTGTTAAGGGCGTCAGGAACTGCTATTTTTCCGGGGCTCTGGAAGCCGCAGCGTGCCAAGGGAACTGGGAACTGTAGTTTGCCAAGGGTGCTGGGACCTGTAGCTCCCGGTCTGCGCGCGTTTGCTGTTTTTAAGCGCCTTCCCGCCGCCCAAAAGAAGCTTCACCTTGAGGACTAAAACCTTGTGCGCTGGAAGTGAAATTGCAAAACCCTTTCCCTCTCTCGCGCGCACGCTCCTTCCGCGAGGAGCGGAATTGCGCGACGTCCCCTCGAGGCCCGGGACCCAACCCCTCTCTGGTGTCTGGGCCCTGATTCAGAGGTTAGGAATTTGCATCTGATTGCTATTTTGTCATCCTATGATTTGTCTCTCCTGCGCTGAGCACGCCTTAGGCACCCAGCGACCCAGAGGAGGAGGAGGTGGTGGCAAAAAGGAGCCAGCCAGCCGCCGCCGCAGCCGCCATGGCCTCTTCGCTTGTAAAAGGAAACTTGCAGATGGGAGCCCGATAAAAGAGGCTGGCTGCGCTGAAATAAAACAAGAGAGGCGCAGCTTGCGCGGGCGCGCAGGGCAAGGGCAAACGGCGACGGATCAATAAGGACCGGTCTCTTGGAAAGGTGGTTTCCCCCCTCCCTTTTCTTGGATCACTTGCTTGGGCGGAGGGCGTGCGTAATTTTATTATTTTAGCCTTTGGAAGGAAAAGAGAAAGGGAGAAAAATGAAGCTGCTCCAGCCGCCGCCTTTGCAGGGTAAGACCCTATTTTCTTTTGCAACTTGCTAAATAAGAATTTGCGAATTGGGGTGTGTGTGTATGTGTGGTTTTTTTCCCTCTCCCCCCCAGCCCCCTCCTCCTCCTCCAAAGCTTAGTTGTAGGGTGCCGTGCGTAAATACGCGCGGGCGCGTGTTTGGCGAAGTCGTGCCAACATTCATCTATTTATATTTTTTCAAAAAAGCGATACTTTCTCGCAATGGGTTAGGATGTTTATCTACCCAAGTTAAAATGTTTCTTAGCTTGTTGGCTAATAACTTCCTAAACGAAGCCCAAAACGTGTGTGTGTGTGCGCGTGGCTCTGGATACATTTTTGCCAAGCTTAAGTTGCAAGCGCGCAGTTATCGCGGAGCTGACTCCTACACAAGAGTAGACCCGCCGAAGTTAGGCTTTTACTAAAGGGGGGTCTGCTCTCCAGGAGGTTCTGAGAAACGGGAGGCGAGCGTGCATTAAACGATCGGCCAAGATCATGCGATATTTTAATTAATACTGTATTGGTTTGTATATATATATATATATATATATATATATATATATATATATATATATATATATATATATATATATATATATTAAAAATTGAAAGTGTAGCTTTGCTTGGAAGGGACTTTGAGTGTCGAAAGCTCTAATGGAGCTACGCCCCCCCCCCCCCAAATATTGTTCCTTAAGACTGTCCCTGTGGCTGGCTTTTTGGTTTTTTTAAGAAAAGCACATTTCACATCAAATTTATCTGATGTGATTAAGCTGGGGGAAGGGAAGCGTCACACACACACAACACACACACACACTCCTAAACCTCTCCTGTCCACCCCACCCCCTTCTGGGCACAATTATTTTAGACAGCCCACCCCCTGTTTCCTTTCCTATGCAGAGTTTAGGCTCAATATGCTGCTATTATTATTATTATTAGCTTTGCAATGGCCATGGGGGATAATTTGCAGAAAACGTGTGGCTTTGCTATGTGTGCTTTTTTAAAAGATCTATTTGCAAAAGGTTTGCATACGTGCAAATTATATATATATATATGTACAGGTTTGTATCCTTCCTCTGTTAATGTTTTTTTAATATAGTGGCCTCTCTCTCTCTCCACACACAAGCTATTTTAAACTCTTGGGTGAGGGGGAAATTAAATGTACATACTGGATTATTCTAAAGGCCTCGGTGGCTGATTCACACACCCCTCTGATAAGAGCATGACTCTCTTTATTTTTTAAAAAAACAACACCCCACCACAACCTTCTCAGCTTTAACCAACTCTTTATTTTCAAAAGCTATCAGCCGCTCCCTCTCTTTTCTTCTCTGAAATGATCGGTATCTCCTAGAATATCCTAGAGTTGAAAAGTTTCCTCAAAGGACACCCGGCCCAAACTTGCCAAGACAGGAAGTCGGCGGTTAGCACTATGTGGGCACCCTCGTTTTTTAATTTTTTAAATAACAGAGAAGCGGGCAGATCCCAAAAGCAGTGGCTTTATTTTATTTTTTTAATATGTAAAAAGTTGGGGCGTTCTCCTGCGTGAGTCTCTGTTCTCAGGGGGGCGACTCCTCCTTGGAAGGAGACGATTCCTTCTTGGAGGAGGCGAGGAGCAGCTGTGTCTTGAGCTGGGGAGGTCTGCTTGCCCACACGGCCAGGAGCCACGACCTTTGGCTCTGTGAATCATTCAGAGGGGCGACAGGGACTCTCTCCTTCCCGTTTAATTATCCTCACCTATTTCTTGGAAGTTAGGAGGTCCTTTGGCTCTGTGAATTATGCAGAGAGACAGCAGGGAACATCTCCTTCCCATTTGATTATCCTCACCTATTTCTTGGGGTGAGGAGTTTTTGGAGTTAAAAGTGTTCCAGCCAAGGAGTCAATTGGCTGTTGTTGTTGTTGTTGTTGTTGTTGTTGGTGGTGGTGGTGGTGGTGTTGGTGTTGGTGTTGGTGTTGGTGTTGGTGTGTGTGTGTTGGTGTTGCAGAGACTTAAACAACATTTCTGGCCCCTCTAAATGGGTTTCATACACCAACCGTGCAGGATAAAGCTATTAATGGTGACTTCTGTTCTCGCTCCTGTCCGGCGCAATAAATACCTCTGAATGTCAGCTGCTAGGAATCGGTCACGGGGTTTTCGCCATTTGAGAGCAAAATGCTGGAATTGGGGGTCCAACAGCTACACCATGGGTCGGCAAACTAAGGCCCGGGGGCCGGATCCGGCCCAATCGCCTTCTCAATCCGGCCCGCGGACGGTTCGGGAACCAGCGTGTTTTTACATGAGTGGAATGTGCCCTTTTATTTCAAATGCATCTCTGGGTTATTTGTGGGGCCTGCCTGGTGTTTTTACGTGAGTAGAATGTGTGCTTTTATTTCAAATGCGTCTCTGGATTATTTGTGGGGCATAGGAATTCATTCATCCCCCCCCCTTCAAAATATAGTCTCCCCCCCCACAAGGTCTGGGAGACAGTCTTCTGAAAAAGTTTGCTGACCCCTGAGCTAGACTCTTCCAGTGTCCTTCTGAGGCAGGAAACTTTGAGATAATTCGGGGGTGCTGTGTGGCTCGCCACAGCGTAGAATAAACAGAGTCCCCTGTTGCCAGCTTACAGATATCTCTGTGGCCATGGGGAGTGCAGTCTCTTATCTACATATTAAAGGTAAAGGGACCCCTGACCATTAGGTCCAGTCGTGGCCGACTCTGGGGTTGTGACGCTCATCTCACTTTATTGGCCGAGGGAGCCGGCGTACAGCTTCCGGGTCATGTGGCCAGCAGGACTAAGCCGCTTCTGGTGAACCAGAGCAGCGCACGGAAACGCCGTTTACCTTCCCGCCGGAGCGGTACCTATTTATCTACTTGCACTGGCGTGCTTTTGAACTGCTAGGTGGGCAGGAGCAGGGACCAAGCAACGGGAGCTCACCCCGTCATTGCGGGGATTCGAACCACCGACCTTCTGATCAGCAAGTCCTAGGCTCTGTGGTTTAACCCACAGCACCACCCGCATCCCATCTACATATTAAGACAGATGAAATGCACATTTCAAAAAGTGGCGAATGGGATGTTTTTGCCAGGATTCCCCCAACCCCCAACCCCAATTGTTCACTACGTATTTCTCCATAGGGGCGACTCTTCATTACTTGCTTTGCTGACGAAGTTTAAAGGTGACCCTCCAACTAGTTACAGAGCCCCACCCCTCCGGTCCTGGGTTTATTGGTCACGCAAAGGTGTGACGGAATGTCGAAACTGCCCCCGGGTGTGTGTTCTTTTCTTTATTTCCCCCACGGGGGAATCTCTGTTAGGCAATGATTTACAACGTTATTAGAGGTCCGGAGAAATATATTAAAAAGTCACCCGCAAGGTCGCGCAACACCCCCCCTCCCCGGCTCTGCAAATTCTCACATCGTCGCCCGTCTAATCCAACAATTGGACAGATGGACGTTTGCAGAGAAAAGACCTTGAAGTGTCGGCTAGAGACATTTGCACGTGGACCTGAGCATGGAAGCAAACTCCCGTCTCTGGGCCCGTTTCTTAAACCGGCTCGTGGCCGAAGCTAAAATTAAACAAACCACTTACAGGGACTTTCTGTGCGCCATGCGGCTCTCAAGTGGTACACTTCCGTCCGAGCCAGGAAGTGAAATTTTCCTCCCTGGGAGCAATCGTCTCCTCTTAACTGACTCTTAAAACTGAGTTGGTCCCACAAGTCGGTGCAGAATCGGCAGGGGAGACCCGCCGTTTCGACAGTGAAAATATCTCCTCTGTCCGGAGAATGCACTCTGCGCATGGAAGCGCATGGCTGCCTGTTTTATCTTAGGCAGGGAAACCAAAATGTTCGTTTACAAAGCTATTGTGCTGCCAACCTTGTGAAACGTGGACCACTTATAAACGCCATCTCCAGCTCCTTGAAAGATTCCATCAACGGTGTCTCCGAAAAATTATACACATCACTTTGGGAAGACAGGCGAACTAATGCCAGTGTACTGGAAGAAGCAAAGATCACCAGTGTCGAAGCGATGATTCTTCAACATCATCTTTGTTGGACTGGTCATGTTGTGTGATCGTATTCCAAAGCGACTACTCTATTCCGAACTTTAAAATGGAAAGCGTAATGCTGGTGGTCAACAAAAGAGGTCTAAAGACTCTCTCAAGGCAAATCTAAAAAAATGTAGTATAAACACAGACAACTGGGAAACACTGGCCTGCGAGCGCTCCAGTTGGAGAACAGCCTTTCCCAAAGGTGTCGTGGGCTTTGAAGACACTCGAACTCAGGATACAAGGGAGAAACGCGCTGAGAGGAAGGCATGCTTGGCAAACCCTCACTGGGATCAACTCCCGCCCGGAAACCAATGTCCCCACTGTGGAAGGACGTGGGGATCCAGAATTGGCCTCCACAGTCACTTACGGACTCATTGTTAAAACTGTGTTCATGGAAGACAATCTTACTCGGCTACAAGGGATTGCCAAAGAGTAGAAGTGGTGTTTTCTATGTGCAACCCTCCTTATGTTCGCCGCCACTGTGGGGTGGCCGGCACCAAAAACAGAAGGGACCAAATTGGAAGGGACCCACAGAGGTATCTAGTCCAGCCCCCTTGCAGTTCAGGAGATACAGTTGTTTTCAACAAGGGGCCCTCTTTGCTCTTTAAAATTAATCCCGGCGTAGAGAAAGAGGACAGAGAAGAATTTTCCTGCCTCTCTCCTAACACCAGAATTTGTGGCCGTCCGATAAAGCTGATAAAGATTCAGGAAGGGTTTCTTTGTGGAGTTAAACTGTGGAACTGCCTGCCACTGGAGGCAGGAGCAAGGGCGCCAATCTGGAGGTTTGGGCCGATGAATGGAGCAGGGGAAGGCCAGCTTGGCTTTGTGCGGACAGTTGAGGCATGTGCCGATCTTAGCGCATCTCTCCCGTGCTGTTTTCCGACCTGAATTCCATTTACGAACCCTGATCTCAAAGTGACGTGTTTTTTCGGGGTCCATCAACGGGATTTCAACAACCTCAGATATGCAGATGACACAACATTGATGGCAGAAAGAGAGGAGGAATTAAAGAACCTTTTAATGAGGGTGAAAGAGGAGAGCGCAAAATATGGTCTGAAGCTCAACATAAAAAAAACGAAGATCATGGCCACTGGTCCCATCACCTCCTGGCAAATAGAAGGGGAAGAAATGGAGGCAGTGAGAGACTTTACTTTCTTGGGTTCCATGATCACTGAAGACGGTGACAGCAGTCATGAAATTAAAAGACGCCTGCTTCTTGGGAGAAAAGCAGTGACAAACCTAGACAGCATCTTAAAAAGCAGAGACATCACCTTGCCAACAAAGGTCCGTATAGTTCAAGCTCTGGTTTTCCCAGTAGTGATGTATGGAAGTGAGAGCTGGACCACAAAGAAGGCTGATGGCCGAAGAATGGATGCTTTTGAATTCTGGTGCTGGAGGAGACTCTTGAGAGTCCCATGGACTGCAAGAAGATCAAACCTCTGCATTCGGAAGGAAATCAGCCCTGAGTGCTCACTGGAAGGACAGATCCTGAAGCTGAGGCTCCAATACTTTGGCCACCTCATGAGAAGAGAAGACTCCCTGGAAAAGACCCTGATGTTGGGAAAGATGGAGGGCACAAGGAGAAGGGGACGACGGAGGACGAGATGGTGGGACAGTGTTCTCGAAGCTTCTAGCATGAGTTCGACCAAACTGCGGGAGGCAGTGGAAGACAGGAGGGCCTGGCGTGCTCTGGTCCAGGGGGTCATGAAGAGGTGGACACGACTAAACGACTAAACAACAACAATGGGATTTGCTCGGAATATCTCAAAAGTGATTCGTTTCGTAATCGGGAAGATAGGGAGAATCCTTATGCCCGTCAAACTGATTTTTATTTAACTTTAGTTGAAAGCTGGGAGAGAGAGATGGACTCTTGCAGACCCCACTCTTCTTCCCAGATGTCTTATAACTTCTTTCGCACTGTTGGGGCTTAACATCTGGACTCTGCTGGAAAAGCGGAAACGCCTGTAGGGTTTTTTCTTTTTTTTTGTAAGCTAGCAAGGGCCTTCTGTGAGTTCCCCTTTGTCTGTCGGCTCTGCCTCCTACAAGATCATTAAAGAATTAATGTCTTTAGCACGCGGGGTGGTTTAGGAGAGAGATGTTCCTACGGAGCCAGCTCTGCCATTCTTCAAATTCTCTCCTTCCCTTCCTCCTTCCTGTTTCTGAACTCAGCAGCTGGGGGGTTCCAGGTGGAGAGGATTCGAGGGGACCTACAAGGTGCAAAATCTGCAGATTTTCTGCAGCTGATCTCTTGCTCTTTTGGGGAGAAGACTCCAGAGGACATTGCAAGATTCTGTGTGGGGTGGTGGTCCTTTTTAAATTTCTAAACCTGGGAATGAACAGCCTGTTGGTTTCTTGGAGATGTAGAAGGAAAATCACTCTGCACATGCTTCAGTGAACTACAGTGGTACCTCGGGTTACAGATGCTTTAGGTTACATACACTTCAGGTTACAGACTCCGCTAACCCAGAAATAGTACCTCGGGTTAAGAGCTTTGCTTCAGGGTGAGAACAGAAATCGTGCTCCGGTGCCGCTGCGGCAGCAGGAGGCCCCATTAGCTAAAGTGGTGCTTCAGGTTAAGAACAGTTTCAGGTTAAGAACAGACCTCCGGAACGAATTAAGTACTTAACCCGAGGTACCACTGTAGTTAATTACATAATCGGCCGGTTTCTAGGGCCGAGCCGATGTAATCGAAGCAAAAGGCAGGGGTTATGCACAAGTGCATTCTTATTACAGTGGTACCTCAGGTTAAGAACTTAATTCGTTCTGGAGGTCCGTTCTTAACCTGAAACTTTTCTTAACCTGAGGTACCACTTTAGCTAATGGGGCCTCCCGTTGCTGCCACACAATTTCTATTCTCATCTTGAAGCAAAGTTCTTAACCTGAGGTTCTATTTCTGGGTTAGAGGAGTCTGTAATCTGAAGCGTCTGTAACCTGAGGTATGACTATACCTATATAAAGGGACCCCTGACCATTAGGTCCAGTCGTGGCCGACTCTGGGGTTGTGGCGCTCATCTCGCTTTACTGGCCGAAGGAGCCGGCATACAGCTTCCGGGTCATGTGGCCAGCAGGACTAAGCCGCTTCTGGTGAACCAGAGCAGCGCACGGAAAAGCCGTTTCCCTTCCCGCCGGAGTGGTACCTATTTATCTACTTGCACTTTGACGTTCTATCGAGCTGCTAGTTTGGCAGGAGCAGGGACCGAGCAACGGGAGCTCACCCTGTCATTGCGGGGATTCGAACCGGCGACCTTCTGATCGGCAAGTCCTAGGCTCTGTGGTTTAACCCACAGCGCCACCCGCGTCCCGAGGTACCACTGTATCATCATCACCATCATCATTTACTATTTTTGGCACCCGTCTGTCTCGAGAGACAATGGAGTTCGTCTCTGGGGGTGAAGCCAAACCGCTGTGTGAGCAGCCGCAAAGTGATCTCCCCAAGGCACATGCCTAGGACGTGTGTCTGGGGATACTGGCCTGCAAGCTGGCCCTGACCACAATTGCCACAACTGCCTTGGTTTGGGTGGGATTGCCAGCCGCTGGTATTTGGGAAGGTAGACTGCCCCTGATACTGGAAGTTCAGCCACTGGGAAGCGACTCTCTCCGATCTCAGTCCCCAGCTGCTGGGAATTTTTTCCAGAGGCGTCGATAACCTTCCCTGATATGAGTTAAGAAGGGCGGAAAGCTCAAAGCACCTTCCCGAGGCTCCGTCAATGAAAGCTGTTGGCCGCGGTCAATGGAGAGGCGGGGCAGCTTCCGATTGGCCGCAGCGCCCTCTGACATCAGAAAGGTCCGTGGTCGCCTTCCGTGGCAGTTGTGCGAGAGAAGAAGAGGTGTGTGGCCATCTTATTTCTTGCGCGCGGGATCAAAACTGGTTCGTATTCGTAGCCGATTCACTTGGCAGAGTCCACCCAATGCTTTTATCTGTTCTGAAAATTTACAGGCTGCATATATATATCTATATATCTGTATAACTATCTATCTATCATCTATATCCAGCTATCTATCTATCTATGTATCCATCTATATATCTATATATATATGGACCTCTGACCATTAGGTCCAGTCATGGCCGACTCTGGGGTTGCGGCGCTCATCTCGCTTTGCTGGCCGAGGGAGCCAGCGTTTGTCCGCAGACAGTTTTTCCGGCTCATGTGGCCATCATGACTAAGCCGCTTCTGGCGAACCAGAGCAGCGCACGGAAACGCCGTTTACCTTCCCGCCGGAGTGGTACCTATTGATCTACTTGCACTTTGATGTGCTTTCGAACTGCTAGGTTGGCAGGAGCAGGGACCGAGCAACGGGAGCTCACCCCGTCATCGCGGGGATTCGAACCGCCGACCTTCTGATCGGCAAGTCCTAGGCTCTATGGTTTAACCCACAGCACCACCCGTGTCTAAATATATATTTATGAACATAGGTACCCAATGCTGTGAGACCTGTCAAAATGGCCTCGGTTAACGCAGGTGCCCATTAAATTCAATGGGTCCTCCTCTGAGTAACTCTTTTATTATAGGGTGTGCCATAAGATGCGCTTTGTCAATGCGCTCAGAAATCGAGTGAGACGGGGCCGTCGTGTGTCTGGGAACGCTCGAACCTAGCTGGAAATAGCTATTTTTCCCCCAGGGCTGAGTGTCTCGCCTTCAGGTTTATAATTTGGGTTTTTAATCCTTTAAGAGCCCAGCCAGCGATGGCCAGCGAGTGGCCCCTGAGAAACAGATTCTCCCTTCCCCTTTTAATTTGCCGAATGCCCTTCTATAACCCTGTGGCGGTGAGTTCCTGAATCTGTTTCACGAAGAGAGCGGCTGCCCTGGCGACATATTTTTTATCTCTCTGTGCTTCTAAGGACTCTCTTCCTCACGTGAAAAGACCGTTTTGTTTTCGGTTTTGGGGGAAAGCCAGGTAAGGGGAGGTCATGACCATAGGTGTCAGCTTACAGATTTGGAAATAAGGGACCAGCAGCCAAAACATGGGATTTTCTGGGCACAGGTATGTTCGACTTCTGAGCCCCTCCGAGCCAAAGGCAGAAAGCCCAGCCAGCAGCCAAACGAAGCCTCAAGCGGTGGTTCCCACAGCGCAGCAACCCGGCAAAGGGGACGCAGCAAGGAAAACCACCGTCACCTCTCCGCTGGGAAGCGCTGAGCAAAGGCGAGTCCCCAGGCAACGCGGCCGATTTGATCGGCACAAGGCATGCAAGCTCCACCCCCCAGTCGTTCTTAGACTCCTTATTGGGTGAGCAACGCAGCCAAGCAACACAGTTGGAGCCTCCCTCCTCCCTGGCCGGCAGGGAGGGAGGGAGAGGAGCTGCTTCCTTTGAAACCCGGGAAATTTAAGGGGCATCATCAATAAGGGACAGCGCTGGGATAAGGGACTTTCCCGCCAAATAAGGGACGGTTGACAGCTATGGTCATGACCGCGGTGCCTGAAATGAACGGTGGATATATAAAGGCGTTTTTTCTCCCTCTCTCCTAATCCCGGGATTCGTAGATGAACCCGAGTGGTGGAAGGTCCGGGACAGGCGAAAAGAAGGGTGTGTCTTTCGAACTCGCTTCCGCGGGAGGCAGCGACTGGCCACCAACTTTAAAAGAGGGTCAGACGTATTCCTGGAGAGGAGAAAGGGCCATTGATGGCTACGCTCTGACTCCGATGCTTCTGAACGCCCGTTGCTGAAAACCTGAAGGGAGAGGGGTCTTGGATTCGAATCCTGATTGCCGTTTTCCCATAATAGGCACTTTGATGGCAGGATCCTGGACAAAATTTGCCACTAGCCCCGTCCTTGATTTTTATGGGGCGTGAAAATTGCAAGCAGTTGTTTGCTTGCTGTGTGGGCAGCCTGAATTTCTATCCCTGTACATTATTATTATTATTGTTGTTGTTATTATTCCTCCTCCTACTCCTCCTTTTTC
Organism: Podarcis bocagei; assembly: GCF_964188305.1. Classification (NCBI taxonomy): domain Eukaryota; kingdom Metazoa; phylum Chordata; class Lepidosauria; order Squamata; family Lacertidae; genus Podarcis; species Podarcis bocagei. The sequence goes on along the minus strand of NC_138144.1, from coordinate 2,213,280 downwards.
CCTGGCAGGGACTCAAGGCGGCTTGCAGATAAAATATGAGCAGCTGAAAACCATTTTGGGGAGAACCATTTATTGAAGAAACAGTTGAACTTCAAAAGAAATAAAACTACCGTATTTCTTGCTCTATAAGACTCACTTTTTCCCTCCTAAAAAGCAAGGGGAAATGTGTGTGCGTCTTATGGAGCGAATGCAGGCTGCGCAGCTATCCCAGAAGCCAGAACAGCAAGAGGGATTGCTGCTTTCACTGCGCAACGATCCCTCTTGCTGTTCTGGCTTCTGAGATTCAGAATATTTTTTTCTTGTTTTCCTCCTCCAAAAACTAGGTGCATCTTGTGGTCTGGTGCGTCTTATAGAGCAAAAAATACGGTATATACAGTGGTACCTCGGTTTTCGAATGTAATCCTTTCCGGAAGACCGTTCGACTCCCGAAACGTTCGAAAGCTGATGCATGTGTTTCCGGAAGCATTTACGTTGGGAAAACTCTGTGTGGCAGGTTCGGTTTCTGAAAAGCATTTGAAAACCGAAGCAGTTACTTCCGGGTTTTCGACGTTCGAAAGCCGAAATGTCCGGCTTCTGAGAGATTCGAAAACTGAGGTACCGCCGTACGTACAGTGGACATTCAGGTTGCGAACGTGATCCGTGTGGGATGCACATTCACAACCCGCAGCGGCCCATCTGTGAACACACGGGTTGCGATCTGGTGCTTCTGTGCATGCGCAGAGCGCGGTTTAGCGCTTCTGCGCATGCGCGGCAGCCGAAACCCAGAAGCAACCCATTCCGGTACTTCCGGGTTTCGGCGGTTCGCAACCTGAAAAAACGCAACCTGAAGCATCTGTAACCCGAGGTATGACTGTACCTATATAAAGGTAAAGGGACCCCTGACCATTAGGTCCAGTCGTGGCTGACTCTGGGGTTGCGGTGCTCATCTCGCTTTACTGGCCGAGGGAGCCGGCGTACAGCTTCCGGGTCATGTGGCCAGCAGGAGTAAGCCGCTTCTGGCGAACCAGAGCAGCGCACGGAAACGCCGTTTACCTTCCCGCCGGAGTGGTACCTATTTATCTACTTGCACTTTGACGTTCTATCGAGCTGCTAGTTTGGCAGGAGCAGGGACCGAGCAAAGGGAGCTCACCCTGTCATTGCGGGTGTTCGAACCGCCGACCTTCTGATCGGCAAGTCCTAGGCTCTGTGGTTTAACCCACAGCGCCACCCGCGTCCCTTATACCTATATAAGATATCTTTAAAAACACACACACCCAAAACAAAAACATGAAAACATACATTATCTTTCCTCTTCATGGTGAGGAACATCATCTCAAAAGAAATGAGGTTGCTGGAGACGGTCCCTGAGACTTTCCTCTTTCCAAAGAGGAAACCATCCAGGATATTTGAAAATATAGCCCCTTGGCTCGGTCGCCTATGGCGAGAAGCAACGGGTTTCCAGGAGACCCCAAGAGCAGAATTATCTGTCTGTCTTTGGTTTGCCAGTTGCCCTCTGGGATAGATATTAGGAGAGAGTGAAGGTTAAAAAAAGCATTCCTTGGGATCCGGCGACTTGAATCTGGACTCACCAGCCGGACCAGTTGCTTAATGGCCCTTGAAACCTGTTTTACGCAGAAGCTGAGAAGCGACTGGCCTTTTATGACTGGCGTGGGTCCAGTTGTGACCACATGGAGATTTCGGGTTGCCGTTTTGGCGAACTGTCTGCCTGCTCCAGCTTCCCTAAGCAGCTCAGCCAGAAGAGATTATTCACTGCATTTTATATCCTGTGTGAGTGTCTGGAGGCGGTTGGAGGATGGATGGCGGCTAACAGATTGAGGTTGAATCCTGACAAGGCAGAAGGACTGTTTTTGGGGGACAGGAGGCGGGCAGGTGTGGGGGATTCCCTGGTCCTGAATGGGGTCACTGTGCCCCTGAAGGACCAGGTGCGCAGCCTGGGAGTCATTTTGGACTCACAGCTGTCCATGGAGGCACAGGTTAATTCTGTGTCCAGGGCAGCTCCATCTGGTACGCAGGATGAGACCCTCCCTGCCTGCGGACTGTCTTTCCAGAGTGGTGCATGCTCTAGTTATCTCTCGCTTGGACTACTGCCATGCGCTCTCCGTGGGGCTACCTTTGAAGGTGACCCGGAAAGCGCAACTAATCAAGAATGCGGCAGCTAGGCTGGTGACTGGGAGCGGCCGCCGAGACTGTATAACACCGGTCCTGAGAGATCTGCATTGGCTCCCAGTACGTTTCCGAGCACAATTCAAAGTGTTGGTGCTGAGCTTTAAAGCCCTAAACGGCCTCGGCCCAGTATACCTGAAGGAGCGCCTCCACCCCCATCGTTCTGCCCGGACACTGAGGTCCAGCTCTGAGGGTCTTCTGGCGGTTCCCTCGCTGTGAGAAGCCAAGTTACAGGGAACCAGGCAGAGGGCCTTCTCGGTGGTGGCACCCTCCCTGTGGAACGCCCTCCCATCAGATGTCAAGGAAATAAGCAGCTATCTTATGTCAGATGTCTTCTAAAAGGTCTTTATCTCCTTGACATCTGATGGGTGCCACCACCAAGAAGGCCACCAAGAAGCTGTACGCCGGCTCCCTTGGCCAGTAAAGCGAGATGAGCGCCGCAACCCCAGAGTCGGTCACGACTGGACCTAATGGTCAGGGGTCCCTTTACCTTTACTCTATCTATCTATCTATCTATCTATCTATCTATCTATCTATCTATCTATCTCAGCCTCTAGCACGGGTTGAAAGGTCAGATTCTGCTAACTTCAAACGGCGAGTCGCCCCGTCTGTCTGTTCCTTCCTGCCCAAGCTAAACCTCCCCTTCCTTCCCTTTTGTTAAAAACGAAAAGAAAAAAATTATCCCCCCTCTCTCTTTCCTTCCTCTTTTTGTGCGAATATGTCGAGGTCTGCTCCGGGTGTGTTCGTTCCCTAACCCAACAAAGCGGCTGTAAATCAAGTTTCTAGTCCCTGTCGCTTGGGGAGGGGGAAACGAAGTCAGTTTTCTAGTCCTCATTGTGCTAACGTGCCTATTTTATTCTCTCTCTCTCTCTCTCCCCTGTTCTTCCAGGCAGCGCTTTCCCTGACGCCTAGATGACGCAGAAGAGGCCCCGGCCTCGAAGCACGCCTCTCGAACCCAACACCCCCTTCGGGAAAGCCCCTGGGAGCACCGCAGGACCGCCCCACCGGCACGGTTCGGGGCGGCTGGGAAGCGGAGGGACCCCGCGGCGAGGGATGGCGGCTGGCCTCTGAAAGCCCGTGCCCTGCGAGGAACCGTTTGGCACCTGAACTCCTTTCCCACAGCCGTGAGGACTGCTGGGGCTGAAGGGCCCCTCGACGGCGTCCCCCACGGCGTTGCCTCCGCCCGGACGCTGCCCTCCGGCGCCCCCGTTGCAGGGCGAGGGCTCCTCGGTGGCGGCCCCTGCCAGGCCCACCGCCGGCCGGGCCATGAAGCTTCAGGCGGTGATGGAGAACCTGCAGAGGCAACAGAGAGCCCGCCTTCAGCAGGAAATGGAGTCGCGCCAGCCTCCGCCGGCCGACCCGCCGGGCGCGCTTCCGGTTCCTGCCGCGGCAGCGATGGCCTTCTCCCGCAGCCGTAGCCAGGAGCCCGCCGCCGAGGAGGCAGGGGAACCGGAGAGCGCCCGGATCCAGCGGGCACAGATGGCGGCGCTGGCGGCCATGCGGGAGGCGGCTGCCGGCCTGAGCCAGTCGTCGAGCCCCGGCCCGTCGGAGGCCAGCCGCGGCTCGGCGGAGGAGGAAGAAGAGGAGGAGGAGGACGAGGAAGACGACGGAGGGGTGTTCCCGCGGGAAGCGGGCTCCGAAGACGAGGAGATGTGAGTATTGGCCTTTATCGGCTGCGCCGGATTTACGTACAGTGGTACCTCGGGTTACGTACTTAATTCGTTCCGGAGGTCCGTTCTTAACCTGAAACTGTTCTTAACCTGAAGCACCACTTTAGCTAATGGGGCCTCCCTTTGCCGCCACACGATTTCTGTTCTCATCCTGAAGCAAAGTTCTTAACCCAAGGTACTATTTCTGGGTTAGCGGAGTCTGTAACCTGAAGTGTATGTAACCTGAAGCATCTGTAACCCGAGGTACCACTGTATAAGCTAAACAAGCTGTAGCTTAGGGCCCCACACTCTCGGGGGTCCCAAACAAATTTAAAGGGGGGAAAACTGGATGTACATTTCCAAAATATAAGATAGAAAACAAATGAAATAAAACCTACATCCAGGAACAGTGTTTTGTGTTGTGTAGGCTCCTCTGATGTAAGTCATGGGCCCCGCCTGCTAGCCTGCTCCCCAAAATATTACTGGTTAGATACCGTATTTTTCGCTCTATAAGACGCACCAGACCACAAGATGCACCTAGTTTTTGGAGGAGGAAAACAAGAAAAAAAATATTCTGAATCTCAGAAGCCAGAACAGCAAGAGGGATCGCTGCGCAGTGAAAGCAGCAATCCCTCTTGCTGTTCTGGCTTCTGGGATAGCTGCGCAGCCTGCATTCGCTCCGTAAGACGCACACACACATTTCCCCTTACTTTTTAGGAGGGAAAAAGTGAGTCTTATAGAGCAAAAAATACGGTACCTATTAGGTCCATCAAACGTGCTCCGTTTTGAGTGTTACACTGAGGTCTGTCTGTTTTTGCTATTTATTCTGCTTTTTGCGGTTCTTGTGTGTGTGTGTGTGTGTGTGTGTGTGTGTGTGACTGTGTGGAACCCAGTCCAGCCACTGATTGCTTTGGTGACTGCAGTTCATCGTATATTGCTTTCATTTTATGTACAGACAGTCTCATTAGATAGCAAAAGTCACGTCAAATTGCTGTTTTAGGGGTTGTTTTTAAAAGCCTGGGACGATCCGTTTTGCATTGCTTTCTATGGGAAAGCAGCGCGACTCAGTTTTGGAACGCTTTGGTTTTGGAACGGAATTTCCGGAACGGATTAAAGTTCGGGAACCAAGGTACCGCTGTACCTTTGCTCTCTCCAAATATCCTGGCGGCAGCTCTGTTTATGGCTGGCTCCGCAAGAGGCAGTTTCCTCTGAAGCCAACCAAAAACAATGAGGACTAGAGCCTTACTTGACGCTTTGATAAAGGGCTGCATATTCAGCGGTTGAGCGCCAGCTTTTTCGAGCAGGAGGCCTCGGGTTCAGTCCCCAACGGTAGGGCTGGGAACTCTTCCCCGGCGGCCTCCAACCCTGGAGAGCTTCTGCCAGCCAGAGCCGGCGTGATGGGTGGGACCCATGGTTTGGCTTAGAACGAGGCACTGCCGAGCCCCACTGAATACGCGTAATAAACAGGCCCAGCCGCAGAGCCGAATCTCCCCTCTTCGCCGCAATAAAAAGAATTACAGTGGTTCTCCACCTGCGGGTCCCCAGATGTTGTCGGACTACAACTCCCATCATCCCTGAGCTCTGGCCTTGCTAGCTAGGGGGGATGGGAGTTGTAGTTCAACAACACCTGGGGATGTTGAGAAAGGCTGCCTTAAGCTCAGCTTGCACCAGGCTTCCTCAACCAGATGTTTTGGGACTACAACTCCCATGATCCCTTGCTAGCAGGACCAGTGGTCGGGGATGATGGGAGTTGTAGTCCCAAAACATCTGGAGGGCCGAGGTTGAGGAAGCCTGGCTTATGCAGACTCTATGGAAGAGCTTCCCCTCTGTCCTCTTAGCTCAGCGGTTCTCAACCTCTGGGACCCCAGATGTTGTTGGACTACAACTCCCATCATCCCTGAGCTCTGGCCTTGCTAGCTAGGGGTGATGGGAGTTGTAGTCCAACAACATCTGGGGACCCACAGGTTGAGAAAGGCTGCCTTCAGCTCAGCTTGCACCAGGCTTCCTCAACCAGATGTTTTGGGACTACAACTCCCATGATCCCTTGCTAGCAGGACCAGTGGTCGGGGATGATGGGAGTTGTAGTCTCGAAACATCTGGAGGACCTACGGCTTATGCAGACTCTATGGAAGAGCTTCCCCTCTGTCCTCTTAGCTCCGCGGTTCTCAACCTGCGGCTCCCCAGATGTTGTCGGACTACAACTCCCATCATCCCTGAGCTCTGGCCTTGCTAGCAAGGGGTGATGGGAGTTGTAGTTCAACAACATCTGGGGACCCACAGCTTGAGAAAGGCCGCCTTAAAAGGTGGACAACCTGCCGTTTGCTTCTGTGGGAAGAAAGAAAGGAGCTGGAGGGAACAAAATAAGCTTGTATTTCTCCTGATTTTTTTATTATTTTATTTTGGGAAGTGTTTCTCTAAAGGAGAGAAGAAGAAAAGTTTTTAGAAAGACTCAGGTTGGGCGATTTAATAAGGCGCTTGCAAGGTTCCTCGTCCCCCAGCTTGGAAAAACAGCAAAGAGTTTGGATCCTTGGGAAATAACTTGAAAAATCAGTTTCCCCGACTGGCCTCCTGTTTCTCTGCCGCTTCCTTGCCCCACCCTGATCTGCTTGGGGTCAGGAGACAATATAAACAGGGAGGAGAGACCAGTTTGGCAGGTTCTCTCCCCCCCCCCCTCGCTGCCACCCCCTTAAATGCCCGGAGAGCTTTCGATTTAAGTTCCTGATCCCTCTCTGAAAAATTTCCAGCTGTTTTGAAAGCGGCTGGGTCTTCCAAAGTTTGGAGAGATTCCCCCTCCCCTCGGAAAAATCTGTTTTTATACTATTATTATTATTATTATTATTATTATTATTATTATTATTATTATTATTATAGCTGTCAACGTTTCCGCTTTTTTAAGGGAAATTCCCTTATTCCGAATAGGATTCCTCGCAAGAAAAGGGAAAAATTGACAGCTATTATTATTATTATTATTATTATTATTATTATTATTATTATTACTATTGATGTCAACGTTTTCCCTTTTTTAAGGGAAATTCCCTTATTCCGAATAGGATTCCTCGCAAGAAAAGGGAAAAATTGACAGCTATTATTATTATTATTATTATTATTATTATTATTATTATTATTTATGTTAGTGTTCTGAATAATTTGCCGAATCGATTGTTCAGAGACCCTAATGGGAGCTGCAGGCCAGAGACACGTGTTTAGAGCTGGGAGTGGGGACCCCGCAAGACCCATCTAGCAGCTAAAGGATCCCGGCCTTTATTTTGAAACCTGTGCCACCTTCTGGCTCTGACTGCTGCTTCCTAATAATAATAATAATAGTAAAATTTTATTTATATCCCACCCTCCCCAGCCGAAGCTGGGCTCAGAGCGGCTAACAGTAAAAGTAACACAATTTACATAAAATCGCAACCAATTACCGTATTTTTTGCTCTATAGGACACACTTTTCCCCCTCCAAAAATGAAGGGGGAAAGTGTGTGCGTCCTATGGGGCGAATGCAGGCTTTCGCTGAAGCCTGGAGAGTGAGAGGGGTCGGTGCGCACCAGAATCCTAGAGTTGGAATAGACCCCAAGGGCCACCGAGTCCAACCCCCTGCCAAGCAGGAAACACCATCAGAGCACTCCTGACATATGGTTGTCAAGCCTCTGCTTAAAGACCTCCAAAGGAGGAGACTCCACCACACTCCTGGGCAGCAAATTCCACTGTCAAACAGCTCTTACTGTCAGGAAGTTCTTCCTAATGTTTAGGTGGAATCTTCTTTCTTGTCGTTTGGATCCATTGCTCCGTGTCCGCTTCTCTGGAGCAGCAGAAAACAACCTTTCTCCCTCCTCTATGTGACATCCTTTTATATATTTGAACATGGCTATCATATCACCCCTTAACCTCCTCTTCTCCAGGCTAAACATGCCCAGCTCCCTTAGCCGTTCCTCATAAGGCATCGTTTCCAGGCCTTTGACCATTTTGGTTGCCCTCCTCTGGACACGTTCCAGTTGGTCAGTGTCCTTCTTGAACTGTGGTGCCCAGAACTGGACACAGTACTCCAGGTGAGGTCTGACCAGAGCAGAATACAGTGGCAAATACAGAATACAGTTCTCTGCAAGCCTGCAGAGCCCAGCGGGAGTTCAGGCTTGCGGAGAGCAGCCTGCTTTCCCCGAAGCCAAAACAGCGAGACGGGGCGCTGTGCAGCCCTCCGTCTCGCTGTTCCGGCTTTGGGACGGCTGCGCAAATCCTCCGAAGGGCGGAGGCGACAAAGGATGTCCCCGAAGCCTCTAGCCTTTGGAGGGCAGCTGTGCTCCAAAGGCTTCAGGGATCTTTGAGGCTGGCGGTGGGAGAAAGCAGCGCTTCCCCCCACCGCCAGCCCCACAAGCTTGGGGGGCCTGCTAGTGAACGCACCTTGAACACACCTTGTTTTTGAGGGGGAGAACAGGGAAAAAAATCCCCCCTATCCTCCCCCTCCTTTGGTCCGGTGCGTCCAATAGAGCGAAAAAGACGGTACCGTATATCCCGACCTCCCCAGCCGAAGCCGGACTCAGAGCAGCTAGCAACAGTAAAAGTAACACAGTTTACATAAAATCACAACCAATTAATTGAAATAAATTCTAAAATCAATTCATTCTAAAGTCAATTCAGAATCAAATTAGTGGCCGGTCCCGTGCTAAGAAGGTTGAGGACTAGAAACCTGCTTTTCTCTAGAGGGGGAAAGGGCCTGTAGCGTAGCGGACGGCGGTTTCCGGGGGTGGGATATGCTGCCGGCCCATGCCTGCACTGCTGAGCTAGGCGTTCCTTCGGCCCCTGACCTCTTCCTCTTTCCCGACCCCCCCAGGAAAGCTAAATGGGCCGACGAGGAATTCGACGAAGACCTTGGCGAGGAGGAAGAGGACGATTACGACGACGAGGAGGAGATGGCGGAGGAGGAAGGGGTCCCCATGTCCGGGGAGGCTGCCCGTTCGAGCCCGGGCCCCCCGCTTCTCCGCAAGCAGCAGCCCACCTTGCCCTACAGGGGGGAGACGTCCAGACTGGCCGGGGGTCCCGAGAGACTTTCGGCCTCGCTGCCCCACCTGTCCCAGGTTCAGACCCAACCCCTGGACCACGGCGACTGGACCTACGAGGAACAGTTCAAGCAGGTAAGTTTCTGCGGAAAACTCTCTTTTTTTCCCTTCCAGGTTTCGGCGGGCTTTGGCTGGGGAGGGCGGGATACTGCCAAAATCGACCTCTCTTTCAAATCGGAACCAGTGAAGGCGGTGAAGGTCCTATGTGAGTGTCTGGAGGATGGATGGCGGCTAACGGATTGAGGTTGAATCCTGACAAGACAGAAGGACTGTTTTTGGGGGACAGGGAGCGGGTTGGTGTGGGGGATTCCCTGGTCTTGAATGGGGTAACTGTGCCCCTGAAGGACCAGGTGCGCAGCCTGGGGGTCATTCTGGACTCACAGCTGTCCATGGAGGCGCAGGTTAATTCTGTGTCCAGGGCAGCTCCGTCTGGTACGCAGGATGAGACCCTCTCTGCCCGCGGACTGTCTGGCCAGAGTGGTGCATGCTCTGGTTATCTCCCGCTTGGACTACTGCCATGCGCTCTCCGTGGGGCTGCCTTTGAAGGTGACCCAGAAACTACAACTAATCCAGAATGCGGCAGCCAGACTGGGGACTGGGAGCGGCCACCGAGACCAAATAACACCGGTCCTGAAAGACCTACATTGGCTCCCAGGATGTTTCCGAGCACAATTCAAAGTGCTGGTGCCGACCTTGAAAGCCCTAAACAGCCTCGGTCCAGTATCCCTGAAGGAGCGTCTCCACCCCCATCGTTCTGCCCGGACACTGAGATCCATCTCCGAGGGTCTTCTGGCGGTTCCCTCACTGCGAGAAGCCAAGTTACAGGGAAGCAGGCAGAGGGCCTTCTCGGTGGTGGCGCCCGCCCTGTGGAATGCCCTCCCGTCAGATGTCAAAGAGAAAAGTAACTACCAAACTTTTAGAAGACATCTGAAAGCAGCCCTGTTTCAGGAAGCTTTTAATGTTTAATAGGTTATTGTATTTTCGTGTTTTGTTGGAAGCCACCCAGAGTGGCTGGGGGGACCCAGCCAGATGGGCGGGGTATAAATCATAAATTATTATTATTATTATTACTGCTGAAAAGCACTCTGCACGGGCCCAGGGGCTCTGCAAAACCTGCGTTTTCCGAGGGCTGCTTTCTCCGACTCGCACCCCCAGATTGTCGGCGGGCTGCGATGGGAACTACAACTCCCAGTGGCTGGTAGCTATGGGATTTGCGACCCGGTTTTTATAAAGGTTTGGGGCTTGAAGGGAGATTGTCGAAATCTGAAAAGGCGTCTTCGGCCTCTCCTCCCTTTGTGTGGCTTTTGCTAAGGCCGTGTGTGTGTGTGTGTGTGTGTGTGTGTGTGTGTGTGTGTGTTTACGACAAAGATAAGCCGAATTTTTCCATTTGAAATTCAGCCGTGTCAAAGTCCGCAAGAGGGGGGGGGGGGAGAGAATCTTGCTAGTCTGGAAATATTTATCCCCTGGCAAAACGGACCGTCGTCAGCCAGATTTTCCTGGGTGCCGCAATAAAAAACAACAACGCCGCGGTTTTTCGGAACAAGCTCGCCCGGGTTTTGCCTCCACCCGCAACTTTGCTTTATGTGTGCTGAAGTTTAAATAGACGGCGTTCTTGCATTTCCTTAAAGAGACCCTTTCCTAATTTCAGCCAGCAAACATACAGCAAAAATATAGGGATTGGCTTTCGTATTTTATTTTATAAAGAAAGCATTTGGGGTCGCTTTGAACGGCGGCGTCCGGAGAAAAGAGAGTTCTCTGCGGCCCAATAGCTGCTCTGGGGAAGCGCATTGTGTGATCCGAAAGCCTGCCGTGCCGACGAAGAGCTCTGTGCAGCCTGAAAGCTTGCTGAAATAAAAACAGGTATTTCCCCCAGGATTCCTGAACGCATACAAGGTATTAAGAACATAAGAAAAGCTGGGCATTATAAGAGAGTGCTTTTCTTAACGTTCTTGATACGGCACATGTGTTTCCAGCGTCCTGGGGTGTGTGTGGAAATACCCCACGTTTTCATGTTTCACAAGCTTTCGGATCTCACAGAGCTCTTCTTCAGCGCAGCGGGCTTTCGGATCTCACTGGGCACTGCTTCTTCAGATAGCGGGTGGCAGCTAGCTCTCTCCTTCCCCGCGGGTTTGAATTTTGAACCCATCGAGGTGCGTGGTCGATCGGCGCCTCCTGCAAAGAGCAGGCTTCGCGGCTTAACTGCACGCTGCGCGGAGAAGTTTGCATTTCGACGAACGTTCACCCGTGTAGCTGGAATTGCAGCCTGCAATTCATCCGGTTATCTGTGTGAATCTCTTTTCTTTCTTTCTTTCTTTCTTTCTTTCTTTCTTTCTTTCTTTCTTTCTTTCTTTCTTTCTTTTCTTTTTCTCTTTCTCTCTCTCTCTCTTTCTCTCTCTCTCTCTTTCTCTCTCTTTCTCTCTCTTTCTCTCTCCTTTCTCTCTCTCTCTCTCTCTCTCTCTCTCTCTTTCTCTCTCTCTCTTTCTTTCTCTCTCTCTCTCTCTCTTTCTTTCTTTCTTCTGTTTTTTTCCACCGGCAATTATTGCAAGAGATGTCGTTTGCAACAAACTGATCAGAAACACACACAGAGAGGAAGAGAAAGCAGTAATTTAGCGGCCCCGACCTCCCCCACCCCAAAACCTACTCTTTTTTTTCTTTTTTGTGGAGAAAGAAATCCTTCCTTTCTTTCCGGCAGCCTCCCTCTCTCCTTGTTTGATCGGTCCGGTCTGGGTATTGAATCAGGAAAGCTGTAGAGTTAATAGAAGGAAATCGCTCTCTTTGCAAGGGACTTCTCCCTAGAGGACCGGCCTTCCTTTGATGTCCGAGTTGTAAATACATTGGGAATTTGGGGGGGGGGGAAATCAGCGGCAAACCAAGAAGCAGCAGATGGAATCCAGATGGGAAGAGAGAGAGAGAGAGAGAGAGAGAGAGAGAGGTTTATTATTATTATTATTATTATTATTATTATTATTATTATTATTATTATTATTTGTACCCGGGCTCAGGGCGGCTAACAAGCAATAATAGAAACAAGCTGAATGGATACAACCTAAAAACAAGATTAAAATATTGAAACATTACAATATTAAAATGCAGCCTCATCACAGGAGGAGAAAGGAAAAAGGAAAAAAAATATATGAAATAATTATTATTAATTGTTAACAAAGCGGCAGGAGCAATTTGAAAACAAGCGCTTCATCGTTTCAGGAGAAAATTGCCTGCTTCTGTATTACCCTCCTGGTTGCATACATTGGATTTAGTTTTTTAAGGTTTTGTTCTCAGATAAGGGCTGTTTTGAAAACCTTGGAGGTGGGAAAGGTTCCCTGTTGCCTCTCTGCGTGAGTCTCTGCTGTGCAAGGAGGCTAGCTTCCCTCCCCTGCTAATGGCGGGCGAGTTTTTGCCCTGTATTTCCCCGGGTGTGTGTGAGTGTGTGTGTGTGGCTGGGTTGCTGATTCGCTTCCGGTGCAGAGAGGCTCCCCACTGTGTCTCTGGATGAGTCCCCGGCAGCCTCGCGCTAAGCCGGAGCGTCAGACCTAGCTCAGTAGCGTCCGGCAGTGGCTATTTAGGGTCTCCGGCCATCCCCAGTCAAGCCTCGGAGGGCGGACGGCGATTCTAGCCACCCTCCTTGGGAGAGTCTGCCCGCTGCATCTCTGTATGACTTAAACACGCTGAAGATTGTTGTTGTTGAGTCATTTAGTCATGTCCGCCTCTTCGTGACCCCCTGGACCAGAGCACGCCAGGCCCTCCTGTCTTCCACTGCCTCCCACAGTTTGGTCAAACTCATGCTGGTAGCTTTGAGAACACTGTCCCACCATCTCGTCCTCTGTCGTCCCCTTCTCCTTGTGCCCTCCATCTTTCCCAACATCAGGGTCTTTTCCAGGGAGTCTTCTCTTCTCATGAGGTGGCCAAAGTCTTGGAGCCTCAGTTTCCGGATCTGTCCTTCCAGTGAGCGCCCAGGGCTGATTTCCTTAAGAATGGAGAGATTTGATCTCCTTGCAGTCCATGGGACTCTCCAGAGTCTCCTCCAGCACCAGAATTCAAAAGCATCCATTCTTCGGCGACCAGCCTTCTTTATGGTCCAGCTACCCCAGAGCTAGGGACGCGGGTGGCGCTGTGGGTTAAACCACAGAGCCTAGGGCTTGCCGATCAGAAGGTCGGCGGTTCGAATCCCCGCAATGACAGGGTGAGCTCCCGTTGCTCGGTCCCTTCTCCTGCCAACCTAGCAGTTCGAAAGCATGTCAAAGTGCAAGTAGATAAATAGGTACCACTCTGGCGGGAAGGAAAACTGCGTTTCCGTGTGCAGCTCTGGTTCGCCAGAAGCGGCTTAGTCCTACTGGCCACATGACCCAGAAGCTGTACGCCGGCTCCCTCGGCCAGTAAAGCGAGATGAGCACCACAACCCCAGAGTCGGCCACGACTGGACCTAATGGTCAGGGGTCCCTTCACCTTTACCCCAGAGCTAAACTTGGGCGGATGTCGACCCTTTATTTCCGGCTTGGAAACTTTGGGGCGGTTCTGTTTGGCTCTTGTCGGCCTCCTAAGTCGCTGCCTGCAGGAATCGAGACTTTGCGGGGAAAGAGAGTGAGAGATAGCGGGAAGTATGGCAGGGTGTGTCCGAGATAAGGGGTCGCAAGCCCGCTTAATTCCCTGGGTGGGGCGGACTCGGCCGGTTAAGCCGGGCCAGACGCCCTGGATTTTCGGCTGCGGGTTCCGCAGGTCGGAGCAGTCCTGAATTCGAAAGTCTTGGCCGTGTGTTGTTGATTTTCCCCTGTGCCAATGACGCAGTGCTGGTTAAAGGCAGGGGTTGCGTCCGTTGCGGCCCCCACCCAAATATTCTGGGACTCTCAGCTATCTATGGTCGCCTTTTTTATTTTAAATTGCATTTGAACCTGTACTTTAAACTGGTTTTCCCCCCTATTATGATTTTACTGTAATTTTACTCCCGCAAAGCACCCCTGGATCGGATTTTGAGTTTCCCCAAGCACCATGAGTGCAATTTTGAGCTTCTCTTCACTTCCCTAGGAGCTCGAAGTCTGCTCCTTATCAACTAAACATTAATGGACTACCCATCATCTAACGCAGGGGTCAGCAAACCTTTTCAGCAGGGGGCCGGTCCACTGTCCCTCAGACTTTGTGGGGGGCCGGACTATATTTTTTGGGGGGGAAATGAACGAATTCCTATGCCCCACATATAACCCAGGGATGCATTTTAAATAAAGGCACACATTCTACTCGTGTAAAAACACGCTGATTCCTGGACCGTCCGCGGGCCGGATTGAGAAGGCGATGGGGCCGGATCCGGCCCCCGGGCCTTCGTTTGCCTGCCCATGGTTTAAGGAGCCGTGGGGCGCCCGACGTATATATCTCCGAGTTTCTTTCCCCCCCAAAAAACTTTTTTTATTGATTTTCCACATTTCCGCATACAAAAACATCTTTTTGGGGCTATATAGTGGTACCTCGGGTTAAGTACTTGATTCGTTCCGCAGGTCCGTTCTTAACCTGAAACTGTTCTTAACCTGAAGCTCCACTTTAGCTCATGGGGCCTCCCGCTGCCGGAGCACGATTTCTGTTCTCATCCTGAAGCAAAGTTCTTAACCCGAAGCACTATTTCTGGGTTAGCAGAGCCTGTAACCTGAAGCGTATGTAACCCAAGGTACCACTCCATCTCCAAATTTCTAACCCAGGTCAGGACTCTCTCTACACACGCCGGGTTGCGGCAACCGCCGGCTCGCCCTCTGCCCCTCCTCGGAGCCGCGCTTTGGGGTTAAGAAGTCACCCGGCTGCGCCGCTGCCAAGGTCCTCCTTTGCGGGACGGCCCCGGAGGTGGCGGCGGTAGCGCTTTGGCAAGCCCTGGCTCGCCGGCTCCTCCAAGAGCGCCGTTCTGTTTACATTCCTGCGTTCCTCCTCCTCCTCTCCCCCGGGCGTCTCGCTGCCAAGGTTGCGGCCGACCAGCTGAGCTTGGAGAGCGTTCAGAGCCGAGTCGTCTTCTCCTTGGAGCGGGGCCAAGTGGGACTCCCAGCCAAGCCCTTGAACGCTGGCCAGGATCGCTGCTCCGCCCCGTATCGGGGAAAGGCAATCCCCAAAGCCGGCTTTTCCCTTTCGCAAACGCACAAAGTCTCATTGCTCAGACGGGTGTTGTTGATTAGCTGTTTAGTCGTGTCCGCCTCTTGGTGACCCCCTGGACCAGAGCACGCCAGGCCCTCCTGTCTTCCACTGCCTCCCGCAGTTTGGTCAAACCCATGCTGGTAGCTTCGAGAACACTGTCCAACCATCTCGTCCTCCGTCGTCCCCTTCTCCTTGTGCCCTCCATCTTTCCCAACATCAGGGTCTTTTCTCTTCTCATGAGGTGGCCAAAGTCTTGGAGCCTCAGCTTCAGGATCTGTCCTTCCAGTGAGCACTCAGGGCTGATTTCCTTCCGAATGGAGAGGTTTGATCTTCTTGCAGTCCATGGGACTCTCCAGAGTCTCCTCCAGCACCAGAATTCAAAAGCACCCATTCTTCAGCGATCAGCCTTCTTTATGGTCCAGCTCTCGCTTCCCTCAGACGGGTAGGATTGCGCAGTTGCAAGGGACCCCCATAGGTCATCGTAAAATATGCCGGGATCTTTGATAATGCAGAATGAACCGTGGAAAGAGAAGAAGCGAAGTCGTTGATATTTTAAGGATGTTTAAACGAGTGCAGCGGTACCTCGGTTGTCAAACATAACCTTCCGGGTTTTTGGCGTTCGACTTTTGAAACGTTCAGCTCCACTGAACGAGGTTCCGCTGTCTTTCACATTATAAAACAGAAAATTTAATAATAATTGTGTATCCGGGGGCGGGGGAGAATTGCAGTCTGCCGGGCACGGCACTAGAGGAAAAAGCAACGGGCAGGGTTGAGGAAAGAATGCGTCGCTGCAAGGTGCCTTATTCTGTGACCCATCAAGACTGGGCTGGGCTCGTCTCCACCATCTGCCCCCCCAAGGCGATAGCTTCCTAGTGAGGGCCCCCCCCCCAGAGCAAACCTTGCGTAATTCGGACGTTGCGTGCCGGAACTCTTTGTTGTTCAAAGCGTGTTTGTGTGTCTGTTTTTTGTAGCAAACTGACCGAGTTACTGGAAGGTCTTCAGTTGCGGCTGTTGATTTCTGAGCAGAACTTCCTATTTTCTCTCTCTTATTTCCTCCCCATACTCTAGCTCCTGCCTTGCAAACCGAGGGTTCCCACAGCACTGTTTTTTCCCTGCCACCACTTTTGGGTGAAGACATCGACTTCCTTGAGTGGTCTTGCATCATTTTGCAAAAACCCGGCTGCGTGGAAGGGGACGCCGTCCCTTCCTGGCCGTTCGCCACTGCAGCAAGCATTAGCCGTTTAGTGGTGTCCGCCTCTTCGTGACCCCCTGGACCAGAGCACGCCAGGCCCTCCTGTCTTCCACTGCCTCCCGCAGTTTGGTCAAACTCATGCTGGTCGCTTCAAGAACACTGTCCCACCATCTCGTCCTCTGTCGTCCCCTTCTCCTTGTGCCCTCCATCTTTCCCAACATCAGGGTCTTTTCCAGGGAGTCTTCTCTTCTCCTGAGGTGGCCAAAGTCTTGGAGCCTCAGCTTCAGGATCTGGCCTTCCAGTGAGCACTCAGGGCTGATTTCCTTCAGAATGGAGAGGTTTGATCTTCTTGCAGTCTATGGGACTCTCAAGAGTCTCCTCCAGCACCAGAATTCAAAAGCATCCATTCTTCGGCCATCAGCCTTCTTGATGGTCCAGCTCTCACTTCCATACATCACTACTGGGGAAACCAGAGCTTTTACTATATGGACCTAATGTCAGGCCTTTATTTGTTATCATTGTGATGATCATGGCGTACAGCTGATGAAAACCCCAAATGATCATCACAATTATCACAAATAAAGGCTTGGCATATCTCTCGTTGCATGTCGTGAGTCTATCTCATATATTAGTTTCACCTTTTAAGCTGAATTACTGAAATAAACAAACTTTCCCACGATATTCTCATTTTTCGAGTTTCACCTGTAGACGTACAGAGGGGAAGAGGCTTTTTTCTTAAGGAGGGCTGTGGAGACTCGAACTCGTGGCCGGGGTACTGAACGCTGGGAGGTTTCAGGACAGGGCAGGTAAAAGGGAAGGTTGGACTAGAACTGGCTTCCGCAAGAGGCAAGAGCGGCCACAGACTTGGGCGGCTTTGAAAAAAGGGAAAAATTCATAGAATCGTAGTGTTAGGACCCAAGGGTCATCTAGTCTGACCCCGCTCCCGCAGTCCAGGAATCCCAACTGAAGCATCCAGGACAGATTGCCTCCTGACCTCTGCTTAAAAACCTCCAAGGAAGGAGGACCGTTCCCAGCTCTTGCTGTCAGATGTTGAGTCGAAATCTCCTTCCTCGCGGCTTGAAGCCACGGGTTCGAGTCCTGCCCTCCGGAACAGGAGAAAACGAGCTTGCTCCCTCTTCCCTGCGACAGCCCTTCAGATATTTGGAAGACGACTCTCCTATCTCCTCTTCTCCGGGCTAAATAGACCCCGCTCCTTCGACCGTTCCTCATCAGGCTCGGTTTCCAGACCCTTTGACCATCTTGCTTGCCACAAGAACATCCTTGTCGATATCCTTCTTAAATCGTGGCGCCTCTGGCAAATCTGTGATTCCATCTTCCATGGGAGAGCCCGTCAGATATTGGAAGTCGGCCGCCGTGCCTCCGTTTCCTCCTTCCCAGCTCCTTCGACCGTTCCTCATCAGGCTCGGTCCCCAGACCCCGGCTGCCCTCCTTCTGGCTTGTCGGCACCCTTCTTAAAATGGGGCGCCCTGAACCCACAGGACTCCAGGCGCGGGTTGCGACCAAGGTGGGGCAGAACCCTCTCAATAACACGTCCTCTTCGAGCAGGGATCCTGGGGGAGCTGGGGTCCCGCCAGATCTCCCAGTAGCCCCAGCCGGCCAGCTTGCGGACAGCGGCGAAGGACAATGGGAACTGTAGTTTTTCAACTTCAGCTCCCTTTGTCCCTCAAGAGACAATCCAAACCGGAACGGGTCTCCGTCGTGTCTTGTCAGAACCTCTCCTAATTTTCTCGCCAGCTGCGAACCTTTTTGATGTCGTGATCCCTTTTCATCTCATCCCGGTTCCTGACCTCCCTCTTGTTTGCGTCCTAGTTTTTATTTTCCGAGCCGACGACAGTTCCTGTCTTCCTTTCTCCTCCGCCCACCCGGCCTCCTCGCCTTTCTAGTTTTTGTCTATTTTATGGGAGCGTCTAGACTCTTTATGGCCTCCCCGGGAACAACAGACCTTTGCAGTCCTTCTGCTGGCAGTGACCTCTTTAAAAAAAAAACACCAAAATATTTTATTTTCCCTCTTAATGGTGAGGCAATTTAAGCCACGGCACAACTGAGCAATAAAAGCTTTTTCCTCGCCCGCCCGAGTTTTGGGATTGATTCCCAGGGAAGTTGTGAAGGCCCTGGGCCAAATGCGGCGTTCTGTTTAGGCTTGGAAGGTTGCATCACTCTGTCTCGCGGTGACCAGTGTGCTCTGTAACTTTCTCTGGATGTTTCTGCGTTGCGTTTAACGCAGGTGTTTTTCTCCTGGCCCAAACTGGTGCCGAGGTCTCTTACGTTTAGCAAACACAGCCCATTTCACAGATAGGGAGACTGAGTCTCGCCCCACAGCCTTCCCCCCGCAGGAACAAAATCCATAGCTGGCTTTCCACCAGTCCAAACCCAGGTGAGCTGTGCAAGAGATCATCTGCATACTTCTTTCAGTAATTCAACTTAGAAGGTGAAACTAATAGATGAGATAGACTCATGACATGCAATGAGAGATACAGTGGTACCTCGGGTTACATATGCTTCAGGTTACATACGCTTCAGGTTACGCACTCTACTAAGCCAGAAATAGTGCTTCAGGTTAAGAACTTTGCTTCAGGATGAGAACAGATATCGTGCTCCGGCGGCGCGGCAGCAGCAGGAGGCCCCATTAGCTAAAGTGGTGCTTCAGGTTAAGAACAGTTTCAGGTTGAGAACGGACCTCCGGAACGAATTAAGTACTTAACCTGAGGTACCACTGTATGTCAATCCTTTATTTCTTACCATTGTGATGATCATTTGGGGTTTTCATCAGCTGTACGCCATGACCATCACAATGATAACAAATAAAGGATTGACATATCTCTCTTTGCATGTCATAAGTCTATCTCATAGATTAGTTTCGCCTTTGAAGTTGAATTACTGAAATAAATGAACTTTTCCACGATATTCTAATTTTTTTGAGCTTCACCTGTATGTATGTATATATATATATATAAATGTAGATAAAGGTAAAGGACCCCTGACCATTAGGTCCAGTCGTGACCGACTCTGGGGTTGCGGTGCTCATCTCGCTTTATTGGCCGAGGGAGCCGGCGTACAGCTTTTGGGTCATGTGGTCAGCAGGACTAAGCCGCTTCTGGCGAACCAGAGCAGCGCACGGAAACGCCGTTTACCTTCCCGCCGGAGTGGTACCTATTTATCTACTTGCACTTTGACGTGCTTTTGAAGTGCTAGGTGGGCAGGAGCAGGGACTGAGCACCGGGAGCTCACCCCGTCGTTGCGGGGATTCGAACCGCCGACCTTCTGATCGGCAAGTCCTGGGCTCTGTGGTTTAACCCACAGCACCCCCCGCGTCCCTATAAATGTAGATATTCTGGGTCTATTCCCTCCTCTTTTGCAAGCGTGCCCAGGGATTGGGGTGGGGGTTGGAGAGGAAGAAAAAAAGGAACCCAGAGGATTTCGGCGGATGCAGGCTGCGCGAGAGATAGATTGCGTCCCTCCTGTAATGACCGCAGGAGGGTCAATTTACTTTCTTCTAAAATATTGATTAGGGCTTTCTCTGCATTAGCTGGCCGGGCAGATAATCTGCCCCTCGCAGCCAGCAGCTGTTTGGAAATGGACTCCTGGACGTGTGAGATATTCTTCCCGTCCAACTTTTGCAAGCAGACGCGCCACTCTCGAAAGATGCCTTAACAACGCGGAATCGGGCCATTTCTTATTTTTTTGAGGGTCTTTTTAAAATAGAAAATAAAAAATTATTAGGAATAATAATTAAGATAAAATAATTATAATAATAAAATAAAAATAAAAAATTAGGAATTTCAACATAGCAATTTTAACGGAGCTACATCATCCCGAAATGTTTCCCTCCCCCATTTTTCCCCACCCCTCCCCTAAACAGATACCCCCCCGGCTCCTATCTTTGGTTTCTCAACGTATATTTTTATCTGCATATTTTAAATTGTGAAGATCTATCTGTCAGTCAGTCAGTCCGTCAGTCAGTTTTATTGCACGTAGCCAAAGGCTGCCACAATGCACACAGAACCATTCAACGATTAAAAGGAAATGTACTGGACTGATACAAAAAACTTAAAACGTTTACGTTATCAAGACATAACCTACTCTAGAATGTCTTTAGAATGTTGTATTATTTTATTGTTGTTAGCCGCTCTGAACCCAGCTACATTGAGCATATAACACCGGTCTTGAAAGACCTACATTGGCTCCCAGGACGTTTCCGAGCACAATTCAAAGTGTTGGGGCTGACCTTGAAAGCCCTAAACGGCACAGTATACCTGAAGGAGCGTCTCCACCCCCATCGTTCAGCCCGGACACTGAGGTCCAGCTCCGAGGGCCTTCTGGCGGTTCTCTCCCTGCAAGAAGCGAGGTTACAGGGAACCAGCAGAGGGCCTTCTCGGTGGTGGCACCCGCCCTGTGAAACGCCCTCCCATCAGATGTCAAAGAGATAAACAACTACCTGACATTCAGAAGACATCTTAAGGCAGCCCTGTTCAGGGAAGTTTTTAATGTGTGACATCTTAGTGTATTTTTGTTCTTTGCGGAAGCCGCCCAGAGTGGCTGGGGAAACCTGGCCAGATGGGCGGGGTACAAATAATAAATTATTATTATTATTATTATTATTATTATTATTATTATTATTATTATTATTATTTATTACTAGAAGAGGGTTGGAATGGATGATCTTCGGAGGGACCCATCCACCTTCCGATTCTGCCGTTCTTCCTGGGTTGACACGTTCGGGGCTCGTTTTGTTTTATTTTTTTAATCGTGCGGGCCTCTGGGATTCCTCCTCCTTCCGGAAGCTGCCTGTTGTGGGGGTTTTTTGTGTCCCTCTGGAGGGGGAGACTGATATCAGGAGAGGAATCCGCAAGGATTCCCAGCCTCGTGTGACATTTCGGCAGCTATGCCCACCTGCTGTCATGGATACGGTCCGGCTTACGTTACCCCTTCAGCGTCGGGCGGAGGGTCAGTTGGAGAGGAGGCGGATGAGGCCAGTCCCACAACTCCCTCCGGTTCCCCCCCTGCACAAACAAATACCGTATTTTTCGCCCTATAGGACGCACCTTTCCCCCTCCAAAAATGAAGGGGAAATCTGGGTGCGTCCTATGGGGCGAATGCAGGCTTTCGCTGAAGCTTGGAGAGCGAGAGGGGTCGGTGCGCACCGACCCCTCTCGCTCTCCAGATTTCGGGAACACATCCGCAGCCTAGGCAGCCCTGCGGGAGTTCCCGCATGGCTGTCTAGGCTGCGAATAGCAGCCTGCTTCCCGGAGCGCCAGGCGCGCTGAAAGCAGAGCGCCCGGCGCTTTGGGAAAACATCTGCAGCGTGGGGAGCGTTGCAGGAGTTCCCCGCAGGGCTCCCCACGCTGCGGATAGCAGCCTGCCGCCAGGCGCGCGGGGCACCCTGAAGCAGAGCGCCCGCGCGCTGGGCAGACATCGGCCAGCCCCACAAGCTCGGGGGACAGCAAGGAGGCGCAGCGCCGCCATCCCACTGTTCCTCAACCTTGTTTGGTTTCCCCGACCTGGTTTTGGGGGGGAAATAAAGGAAAAAATATTTCCCTTTATTCCCCCCCAAAAAAAAACCTAGGTGCGTCCTATGGGACGGAGCGTCCTATGGGACGAAAAATACGGTAATAATAATAATTTATTATTTATACCCAGCCCATCTGCCCAGGCCTCCCCGGCCACTCTGGGCGGCTCCCAACAGAATACAGTGGTACCTCGGGTTACATACGCTTCAGGTTACATATGTTCAATGGCTGTTTTTCAAAGTCCGGAACAGATCAATCCGTTCTGCCTTACTTTCTATGGGAAAGCAGCGGTTTGGTTTCCGAAGCCGTTTAGGGCTTTCAAGGTCAGTACCAACACTTTGAATTGTGCTTGGAAACGTACTGGGAGCCAATGTAGGTCTTTCAAGACCAGTGTTATATGGTCTCGGCGGCCGCTCCCAGTCCCCAGTCTAGCTGCCGCATTCTGGATTAGTTGTAGTTTCCGGGTCACCTTCAAAGGCAGCCCCACGTAAAGCGCATTGCAGTAGTCCAAGCGGGAGATAACCAGAGCATGCACCACTCTGGCCAGACAGTCTGCGGGCAGGGAGGGTCTCATCCTGCGTCCCAGATGGAGCTGCCCTGGACACAGAATGGACCTGTGCCTCCATGGACAGCTGTGAGTCCAGAATGACTCCCAGGCTGCACACCTGGTCCTTTGGGGGCACAGTGACCCCATTCAGGACCAGGGAATCCTCCACACCTGCCCGCCTCCTGTCCCCCCAAAACAGTACTTCTGTCTTGTCAGGATTCAACCTCAATCTGCTAGCCACCATCCATCCTCCAACCGCCACTTCTGGTTGCTGCGGACCACGCAGCCTAACTTTTTGCTTCCAACAGCTGGGGAAGGGGTTCTTTTTAGAGGAGGGGGAAGCTGGATTTGGTGGGAGAGTCACACACATATATATTTAACGAATTCCTTCGACATTCCTCACATTTCTGGGAAGGCTGAAGCACTCGGGCCGTTCCCGTTTACAGCCGAGCGAGATATCCATTTCTCTCGAACTCTGGATTGTGGGGAGCTGATTGCAGTTCTTGGCTCACCGCTCAAGAATGTAGGTGCGATTGTAATGGAATTTTATTCTTACGGTCACAGACCAGTTCCGGCTCGCTTGCAATATCTGGAAAAGCATAAAACGCAACAGGAATACATGGAATTGCAATTGGGTATAACAGAGACAATACAGACATAGCGGCAGTTAAAAATATACATTGAAATAAAATATAACCTAAAATTGTCATTTAAAACATGAATCCTTTTGGTTGTACAGCTTGTTCCCTAGGTTTTATGGCAGTCACACAGAATTTGGCCACCCTTAGCATGATCGCTTGGGACACGGGTGGCGCTGTGGGTTAAACCACAGAGCCTAGGACTTGCCGATCAGAAGGTCGAATCCCCGCAATGCGGTTCGAATCCCCGCAATGACGGGGTGAGCTCCCATTTCTCTGTCCCTGCTCCTGCCAACCTAGCATTTCGAAAGCACCTCAAAGTGCAACTAGATAAATAGGTACCGCTCCGGCGGGAAGGTAAACGGCGTTTCCGTGCGCTGCTCTGGTTCGCCAGAAGTGGCTTAGTCCTGCTGGCCACATGACCCGGAAGCTGTACGCAGGCTCCCTCGGCCAGCAAAGCGAGATGAGCGCCACAGCCCCAGAGTCGGCCACGACTGGACCTAATGGTCAGGGGTCCCTTTACCTTTACTTTACTTATCTCTGGATATTGCTTGACTACATATCCCATCGTCCCTGAGCTGGTGGGATGGGGAATGGATAGGAACTGGGGTCCCCACGACATCCTTTGCCGCCCTTAAGAGGGGATGCCTTTTCAAAACGGAGATATTCTCCCCCCTCTCGCACGCAGGACGGCTGCCGTAACGGAGACAGCTTTTCGAACAGTCTCCTAGGGCCAGCCCCACACCACCCCCCATTGTAGTAGTCAAGCCCTTCTGGGTTGCAAACGGCCGCATTCACAGAAAGGAAACCTTCTCGGCGTCCCCATTTAGATGTCCCGTCCCCCCCTCCCCTTGAAAGGAAGAGAAAAAGAATCTCTTTGCATGTACGAAACGCAGCTTGGCCGTGTGGTTTTATTTTTAATGACTGGTGCAGCCCCAGCGCACCTGCTTGTTTCTGTGGCGACTCATTTAACGGGTTCGCCTGGCCTGCAAGCAGTTGCTTTCGGTTCCTCCATTTCTGTTATCTTCTTTTTGCCACTCCTCCCTCCCGATCCGCCGTGTCCTCAAGTCCGGTGGTTGCAGCGTTTCGCTGCAGGCAGCATTGAGCCTCTTTCTCAAAAGTGATGTTGTTGTTGTTGTTTCTCTGCTTCTCTCCTGAGCCGGGCGAGCATGAAACCCGGGAAATTTAAGGGACATCATCAATAAGGGACAGCAGCGGGACACAGCGCTGGGATAAGGGAGTTTCCCGCCAAATAAGGGACACTTGACAGCTATCCTCTTTGGCCGCCGTTCGAATGTGTTCCTGCGCCGTAGCTGGATGTAGCCAACTCGGGCAGGGCAGGGGGAATAAATAGAAGCGAGACCCCGGGGGCTTGGAAACTCCGCGCGGGGCATCTCGGCTTCCGACTGACGTGACACGTACAGGTTTCAGGGAGGACCGGCCAGGAGGTCAGCAACTGGTGCCAGAGAGAGACATTCCTGTTGACAGCTGCCTATTAATAGCTGGGAGCAGGGGCACCCAGTTTCCGCCCACCGGGGAGCCCAGCGATGGGAGAGGCAGCTTGCCAAGGGGGAGAGGCGCGTTGCCGTCACACGCCGGAGGTCATCGCGATTCGGTCAGCGGGGTGCCAGAATCTCCCTGCGTCAGATGGGTTCACATATCGTCTCCTCCTGCGCGCGTGTTCAGCACGGTTGTGTTGTGCGCAATTTCACTTACCCTTTTTTTTGCTCTATAAGACTCACTTTTTCCCTCCTAAAAAGTAAGGTGAAATGTGTGTGTGTCTTATGGAGCGAATGCAGGCTGCGCAGCTATCCCAGAAGCCAGAACAGCAAGAGGGATTGCTGCTTTCGCTGCGCAGCGATCCCTCTTGTTGTTCTGGCTTCTGAGATTCAGATTTTTTTTTCTTGGTTTCCTCTTCCAAAAACGAGGTGCGTCTTATGGTCTGCTGCGTCTTATAGAGCGAAAAATACGGTGCATGCTTTCAACAGTTGTAGGCGGGCTGGTTGAGACTGGCACGGTTTAAAAGCGAGCGAGGCGGAGACCTTAACCCTTTTGATGTTTTATTGCTTTATTATTTTTATTATTAATTTTATTAATATTCTGTTGGGAGCTGCTCAGAGCAGCTGGGGAAACCCAGACAGATGGGCAGGGGATAGATAGAACTCGGGTTGCGAACGTGATCCATGCGGGAGGCACGTCTGCAACCTGCAGCGGCGCGTCTGCGCATGCAAGGGTTGCGTCCCACCTAATCAAACTGATTACCAGCCGCTTAATTGCTGCGCATGATAAGTTGCTGTTGGCACCCTTCTGTCCCGGGAGACGACAGAAACGCCTTTTATGTATCTATAGAGAAATGTTGGGGGTTCGATTGGGATGTGTATTCCTAACATTTCTGAGATTCAGAAAATGTCAGAAAATGGTCAGAAAAGCACCCTCAACCCCAAAGACTGGTCTCTGTGGGAATGCAGGGGAGCCGGCGAATTGCTAATTTCCCGAGGTTCCCCAGGAAAGAGACTTGTCAGGTTTGCTTCAGCCTTGGTGGTTAGGCAGGAAGATGTGTTCTTTAAAGGCAGAGGCGCCCGGCTCGAGGCAAAAGGGAGTTGGGGACCCGGGGATGGCTGGAGACTTTTGTTTTTGAAAACCGAACCAAGCCCAGCCCTGTAGCTAATGAGAGGCTCCGCGAGCAGAGAAAACTGCAGGGTCAGCAGCTCTGCAAAAAAGCACAC
Organism: Podarcis bocagei; assembly: GCF_964188305.1. Taxonomy (NCBI): domain Eukaryota; kingdom Metazoa; phylum Chordata; class Lepidosauria; order Squamata; family Lacertidae; genus Podarcis; species Podarcis bocagei. The sequence goes on along the minus strand of NC_138144.1, from coordinate 2,187,682 downwards.
AACGTCCAGAGCCCCATGTCGTCCCGCTGCGGGCGACAGAGAGGTGTGCCGTGTAGAGGAGCAGTCAAAAAGCACGGGCGAATTAGCAAGCTGTTGCTCAATTTCCCATGCTTTGAACCTACGAACAGCCCTGCGGCTGGATCAGGCGCAACTGGGAGCCACCTGACGCAGGATCCTGTCCTCACCATTGACCACTAGATCCCCCAGAGGGAATCTATACAGTGGTACCTTGGGTTACATACGCTTCATTTTTGGAGGGGAAAAAGTGCGTCCTATAGGGCGAAAAATACGGTATATCCCAAACTCTATATTTTAACTGGAAAGGTTTTGGGGGAGTCGTCTTATACGCCCAGTCATCTTATATGCCGGAAAATACGGTAATTGGGAACTTGGTTGTAAATTTATCGCTTTGCTGCAGACTTGATTGCAAACCTTAAAAATACCAAAAGCGAAAACGAGATTTCTGGGTCTCGGGGCTGAGAGTTAGGGTGGCGTTTTCGCGTCTCCCCATTGGAAACGGTCTCTGAATAACGTGTATCCTTCGTCTTATGTCGCCTGCAGCTGTATGAACTGGACGGAGACCCGAAAAGGAAGGAATTCCTGGACGACCTTTTCAGCTTCATGCAAAAGCGAGGTGAGTAGACAACCCACCCCTTTCTCCCTCCCTGCCTGTGTGCCTGTCTGTCTGTCCGGCAAATCTTTTGCAACGCATGCATTTGCAAAGCCAGCTTTGGGTAATCTTCCTCTGTGCTTGCTAAGGTCACACACATACACACAGCGAGGGGTGTGCCGGCTTGCAGAAAAATACTTCTGTTGCATCATTCTCTACTCCTCCTCTGATGAAAAAAGGCAATTATAAAATATTCGTTTATGTGTTTTTTCCAGTTTTACATTTACACGTCACGTCAACACCCTTATACAATATTTTACATAGACCAGGGGTCAGCAGACGTTTTCAGCAGGGGGCCGGTCCGCTGTCCCTCAGACCTTGTGGAGGGCCGAACTATATTCTGAAGAAAAATTATATGAACGGATTCGTACGCCCCACAAATAACCCAGAAATGCGTTTTAAATAAAAGCACACATTCCACTCGTGTAAAAACACTGTCCACGGGACGGATTTAGAAGGCGATTGGGCCGGATCCGGCCCCCAGGTCTTAGCTTGCCTACCCATGACATAGACCCTGGAACTAGGTCTATGTAAAATAGGTAATTTCCTACCTAAGTGGTGGAGGTGCAAAAAAGCTTAAGAGATTATTATTATTATTATTATTATTATTATTATTATTATTTCAACTTATACACCGCCCTATACCCAGAGTTTCACAACAAGACCACAACATATAAAATCAAACAAAACGCAGTAACCCAAGCCACATTCTAAAAGGGCATAGGGTGTAAATCGGATCGACCAAAGGTCTGGTTAAAAAGGAACATTTTTCCCGGTGCCCAAAGGTGTATAATGAACGAGTAAAGACGGTAATTAAAGAGCAATTAGGTTGGGTCCGTGATATAGAGACCGCATCTTTCAGGTGCCCTTAAAATTAATCGATAAGGAGAATCGTTTATCTCACCCATTCCAATTCAAAAGCAAAACCTGCGATGTTTTCAAAGATTGTCTGGGGAAAGAATTAAAAGAATTGCTTTGTGGGAGTCGCAAGGGTCGGGAGAAGAGACGGTTGGTGGTGTCACGGGTTCGGGCCAATACGCCGAGACTCCTGCTGCTATGTTGCTTAACATGGTTTTTACTAGGCAATAAAAACCCGCGCTGGCTGGCAGCTGAAGGGAGTGTCGAGAAAAGCGGTGGGAAGAGAGATTTACCTTAAGTCAAGGAATCCGATTGGGGGGGTGGCGGTTGTGGGGGGGGGGGAAGCAGATGGTCTTGTCCTAGGAGCTTTGCACGACCGGAATCTGCATCTAGAAAACGATTACCGTGGGCAAGGATGGGCGTAAAGGAAATTGCAAGGTGCTTTTGTGGGTTTAAGGGACGCGGGTGGTGCTGTGGGTTAAACCACAGAGCTTAGGGCTTGCCGATCAGAAGGTCGGCGGTTCAGATCCCCGCCACAGGGTGAGCTCCCATTGCTCGGTCCCTGCTCCTGCCAACCTAGCAGTTCGAAAGCACGTCAAAGTGCAAGTAGATCAATAGGTACTGCTCTGGCGGGAAGGTAAATGGCGTTTCCGTGTGCTGCTCTGGTTCGCCAGAAGCGGCTTAGAAGCGGCCACACCACATGACCTGGAAGCCGGCTCCCTTGGCCAGTAAAGCGAGATGAGCGCCGCAACCCCAGAGTCGGCCACGACTGGACCTAATGGTCAGGGATGTTGTTGTTTAGTCATTTAGTCGTGTCCGCCTCTTCGTGACCCCCTGGACCAGAGCACGCCAGGCACTCCTGTTTTCCACTGCCTCCCGCAGTTTGGTCAAACTCATGCTGGTAGCTTCAAGAACACTGTCCCACCATCTCATCCTCTGTCGTCCCCTTCTCCTTGTGCCCTCCATCTTTCCCAACATGAGGGTCTTTTCCAGGGAGTCTTCTCTTCTCACGAGGTGGCCAAAGTCTTGGAGCCTCAGCTTCAGGATCTGTCCTTCCAGTGAGCACTCAGGGCTGATTTCCTTCCGAATGGAGAGGTTTGATCTTCTTGCAGTCCATGGGACTCTCAAGAGTCTCCTCCAGCACCAGAATTCAAAAGCATCCATTCTTCGGCCATCAGCCTTCTTGATGGTCCAGCTCTCACTTCCACACATCACTACTGGGAAAACCAGAGCTTTTACTATACGGACCTTTGTTGGCAAGGTGATGTCTCTGCTTTTTAAGATGCTGTCTAGGTTTGTCATCGCTTTTCTCCCAAGAAGCAGGTGTCTCTTAATTTCCAGACTGCTGTCACCATCTGCAGTGATCATGGTACCCAAGAAAGTAAAACCTCTCACTGCCTCCATTTCACAGGCTGTAAATAAACTGCCCATTTTACAGTTAGGATAGTTAAGGCTGCAAAAAGACCTCTCCTCCTTCCCACCCCCCAAGACCCCCCCAGCATCCTCCCTCAAAGTCTCCCTCTCCTGGGATCCAAGCCATAGGCCGACCGCCCCATCCTCTGGCCGGACACCGTTTAATCCCGGAAAATGACCCATTCCTTCCTGCAATAAAACGTTCGGACGACTGCACCACCGCACAAACGTCTTCTGGCTGCCGTCGGCGCTTGTTTTCTCGGCCCGATTGTTCCTTTCAGCTTTAAGGAAGCAATAAATCAATTAGAGGGGGAAACGGGGTGGTTTGTTTTGCCCCCCTTTTGAAAGCCGCTCCTTTTGTCCGCTAGCTAGGAGTGTCCATACCCATTTGTGTGCCAAAGTGGTGGTTTTTTTGTTCATGTGCTACGATTCAGTTTCCTCAGGTTTTCGCTGCTTGTTCGGGTTTCTAGACCTCATGACTGCATCATCAAAATCATCATTATTACTATTATTATTCTTGTTAGGGATGCCCTGCCTTTTTCCTTCCAAGGAGGTCAGGGCTGGTGCCCCTGATTCTCTGCCTCCCCACCCCGTTTTGTCCTGACAAGAAACCTGTGAGGTAGAGGAGAGAGAGAGAGAGAGAGAGGTTCTGTTCCCCGAAATCACCCGATGAGATTCGCGGCTTGAATCGTCGCGGGATGTAAACGTTTTGAGGCGAATGAAAAACGTTGGACCTGCAGAGAGTTAAAAGCGCCCTTTCTTTCTTTCTTTCTTTCTTTCTTTCTTTCTTTCTTTCTTTCTTTCTTTCTTTCTTTCTTTTTTCTCTCCCCCCTCCTTTCTCTCTCTCTTCCTCTTTCTCTCTTTCTTTATCTCGCTCCTCTCACTCCTTCTCTCTCTCTCTCTCTTTCTTTCTTTCTTCCTTTCTTCCTTCCTTCCTTCCTTTCGCTCTCTCTCTCTTTTTCTCTCTTTCTTTATCTCTCCTTCTCTCTCTCTCTCTTTCTCCCCCTCTCTTTCTTCTTCTTTCTTTCTTTCTTTCTTTCTTTCTTTCTTTCTTTCTTTCTTTCTTTCTTTCTCTCTTTCTCTCTCTCTCTCTTGCTCTCCCCCCTCCTTTCTCTCTCTCTTCCTTTTTCTCTCTCTCTCTTTCTATCTTTATATATATATAATCTTTTTCTCTCTTTCTCTCTTTCTCTCTTTCTTTCTTTCTCTCTTTCTCTCTCTCCTTCTCTTTCTTTCTTTCACTCTCTCTCTCTTTCTCTCTTTCGTTATCTCCTCTCTCTCTCTTTCTCCCCCTCTCTTTCTTCTTCTTCTTCTTCTTCTTCTTCTCTCTCTCTCTCTCTCTCTCTCTCTCTCTCTCTCTCTCTCTCCTCTCTTTCTTCCTCTCTTTCTTTCTCTCTTTCTCTCTCATTTCGGCCCTGAGCACATGCAGAAAGGGCGCGATTTGAATCCACCAGACCTTTCAGAAAAAAACAGCCTGATGCAAATTGGAGGCTCTGTGGCTTGTCTTTGGTCAAAGGTGTTGAGGAAGCGGGAACAGAGTCTTGTTTGCTTTCTGAAACCTGCCAGGGTGTTTGTTTCAGAATAGGCAGGCGTGCAAACATAGCACATCCGACGAAGAGAGGCAGCGCGGTGTAACGGTTAGAGCCGCTGGTCCTGGGAGAGACCAGGGAATCAAATCCTAACCCCCCCAAAAAAACAACAACCCTCTGCTTATGAAAAAATAGCAGAAAGCGGTGAAATAATGTGGTCGGTTCTGTCAAGCACTGAACGTTGAATGAAAAACTTCACGCAACTTTCAAAATAACCCAGATCTACACTATAAACCAACTTGGGTCCCTAATAGGGGAGAAAGGTGGAATACAACTAATAATAATAATAATATGTTACTTATATGCCACCCATCTGACTGAGTTGCCCCAGCTTCTCTGTGCAGATTCCAACAAGTTAAAACACCCAACACAATAAAACATAAAACTTTAAGAACTTCCCTGTGTTTCAGGGTCATCGTGGAGATTAAATTTGGAGCCAGGACAGCAGGGGGGAAGAATAATGAGCCCCGAAACACAAAGCACTCCAGTTTTGAGAGTTAATAATAATAATAATAATAATAATAATAATAATAGCAATAATTTTATTATTTATACCCCGCCCATCTGGCTGGGTTTCCCCAGCCACTCTGAGCGGCTTACAGTGTATATAAATAAAGCATCAACCATTAAAAACTTCCCCAAACAAGGCTGCCTTCAGGTGTCTTCTAAAAGTTCTTTATCTCCCTGAGACTTGATGGGTGCCACCACCGAGAAGGCCCTTTGCCTGGTTCCCTGCAACCTCGCTTCTCACAGGGAGGGAACCGCCAGAAGCCCCTCGGAAGTGGACCCCGGCGTCCGGGCTGGACGATTGTGGTGGAGACGCTCTTTCCAGGGTCATTTGGACAGACACAGAATACACATATACCCAAAAAAGCATCCAGTGGTGGTCTATGTTAATCACTGCAATGCCTCCCTAATCCTTATAATTGTCTAATTATATCAGGAAGGGAACCTGCCCTTCTGATTTTGCCACTGCACGCCTGGTTCTGCCGGCGGAGACTGTGCCCCGCGGCTCAGAAACTCGAGGGGCGAGTCAAGGGAGCTGCCAGTTCGAATGCCGCCTCGTAACCCGAACTTGCTGGTCCGGTCCGTCATAGCAGCAGCAATTGTAATAAAAATAAAAAGGAAAGGAACTTTAAAGAGCTTTGATGGAATCATTTCACTCAAGCTTCCGTTGCATTCAGATTTCCAACATGGGTTTCGTGCCTGTGAGCCACTTAGGACTATATATTAACAAGGTAAAGGGACCACTGACCATTAGGTCCAGTCGTGACAGACTCTGGGGTTGCGGCGCTCATCTCGCTTTACTGGCCGAGGGAGCCGGCGTACAGCTTCCGGGTCATGTGGCCAGCAGGACGAAGCCGCTTCTGGCGAACCAGAGCAGTGCAAGGAAACGCCGTTTACCTTCCTGCCGGAGCGGTACCTATTGATCTACTTGCACTTTGACGTGCTTTCAAACTGCTAGGTGGGCAGGAGCAGGGACCGAGCAACGGGAGCTCACCCCGTCATTGCGGGGATTCGAACCGCCGACCTTCTGATCGGCAAGTCCTAGGCTCTGTGGTTTAACCCACAGCGCCACCCGCGTCCCGATAAGGGAAGTAATAGTCTCACTCTATTCTTGCTTCTGGAGTCCTGTGTCCAGTTCTGGGCACCGCAATTTAAGAAGGGTGTTGAGAAGCTGGAAGGTTTGCAGAGGAAGAGATGATCAAGGGTCTGGAAACCAAGCCTGATGAGGAACGTTTGAGGGAGCGGGGGATATTTAGCCTGGGAAATAGGAGATAATAATAGTAATAATAATTTATTATTTATACCCTGCCCATCTGGCTGGGTTTCCCCAGCCACTATGGGCGGATCCCAATCAAGTGTTGAAGATATTTAAAACTTCCCTAACATTCTAGCTGCAGTTGTGGCATACAAAAAATAGTCTAACATCTTTCTTGGGCACTTCCAAACCTCTGGTTTCTTAATAAATGTATATTTCAACATTTTTTCCAATTCATTACAGTGGTGCCCCGCAAGACGAATGCCTCGCAAGACGGAAAACTCGCTAGACGAAAGAGCTTTCCGTGTCGGAGGTGCTTCGCAAAATGAATTTCCTATGGGCTTGGTTCGCAAGACGACAATGTCTTGCGAGTTCCTGCTGGTTTTTCCCCCCTCCCCCCCTTTTCTAAGCCGCTAAGCCGCTTATCAGCTGATCCGATCAGCAGATAAGCCGCTAAAAGCCGCTAATAGCGCTAATCCGCCAATGGGCTTGCTTCGCAAGACGAAAAAACCGCTAGACGAAGAGAATCACAGAACGGATTCTTTTCGTCTTGCGAGGCACCACTGTATATATCTTCTCCCAGAAGTCTCAGAAAGCACAGAGACTTTGGTTGTTGCCGCCGTCGCCGGCGAGCGGGGCTTCGATTCGGCCCCCACCGAACTGCTATTTTTGTTTCTTTCTCTTTTCGTCTGCAGGGACACCGGTCAACCGCATTCCGATCATGGCGAAGCAAGTCCTCGATCTGTACATGCTCTATGTCCTGGTGACCGAGAAGGGCGGCTTGGTGGAGGTGATCAACAAGAAACTCTGGCGGGAGATCACAAAGGGTCTGAACCTGCCCACGTCCATCACCAGTGCGGCCTTCACCTTGCGCACTCAGTAAGTAATAAAAATAAAAATAATAATTTATTATATACACCCCACCCATCTGGCAGGGCTTCCCCAGCCACTCTGGGCGGCTTCCAAAATAATAATAATTAAAATACTGTAATACATCAAACATTAAAAGCTTCCCTAAACAGGGGTACCTTCAGATGTTTTCTAAAAGTCTGGTAGTTGTTGTTCTCTTTGACATCTGGTGGGAGGGCGTTCCACAGGGAGGGCGCCACCACCGAGAAGGCCCTCTGCCTGCTTCCCTGTAACTTGGCTTCTGCTAGGTTGGCAGGAGCAGGGACCGAGCAACGGGAGCTCACCCCGTCATTGCGGAGATTCGAACCGCCGACCTTCTGATCGGCAAGTCCTAGGCTCTGTGGTTTAACCCACAGCGCCACCCGTGTCCTGCGCCACCGGCACCATGAGTAAACTGTAGTTCCCAGGATCCTTCCCCCAGCCCTGATCTCCATAAGAGGCACGCCATGCTCCAAAGAGGGGGTGCCTCTATCATTCCTCAACTTTTCACGCAGCAAAGGTAAAGGACCCCTGGGGTAGGCAACCTAAGGCCCAGGGGCCGGATCCGGCCCAATCTCCTTCTCAATCCAGCCCACGGACGGTTCAGGAATCAGCGTGTTTTTACATGAGTAGAATGTGTCCTTTTATTTAATTTGCATCTCTGGGTTTTTTGTGGGGCATAGGAATTTGTTCATTTTCTTTCTCCAAAATACCGTATTTTTTGCTCCATAAGACTCACTTTTCCCCTCCTAAAAAGTAAGGGGAAATGTGTGTGCGTCTTATGGAGCGAATGCAGGCTGCGCTGCTATCCCAGAAGCCAGAACAGCAAGAGGGATTGCTGCTTTCACTGCGCAGCGATCCCTCTTGCTCTTCTGGCTTCTGAGATTCAGAATATATTTTTTCTTGTTTTCCTCCTCCCAAAACTAGGTGCATCTTGTGGTCTGGTGCGTCTTATAGAGCGAAAAATACGATGTATACAGTGGATCAAAGGCTCTTTGGGAAGAAATTACATATAGTTCTATATGGAGACGCACCCTTGAATTTTTGGAAGCAGGGGAATGGGCTCATTCTGACCCCATGCTTTCTCCCCCTCCTCTCTCTCTCTCTCTCTCTTTCTCTTTCTCTCCTCTTCTTCCTTCTCTGCCATTCGCTTCCCCCACCTATTACATCCACCCTAATCAAGGCTAATGTTAATTAGTCTGGAATTCAGAGGACCAGGTGGCGGAAAAAGGATTTGTGGGTGGGGAGGGAGGGGTGGGCCGGTGGGGGGGGGGAGGTGAGTGGGTGGAGGGCTTTTAACTCCTTCGTAGCTGTAAACCCGACTTCCTTTCTCTTAAAAAAAGAAGCAGTGTCTTGCCTGTCCTTAAATGCTGCCAGAAGATTCGAAAAAGCACCTGGTTTTGTGTTTGTGTGTGCAGAACACAAATAAAAACACAATAAACCATCAAACATTAAAAAAAAACCTTCCCTATCTCCTTGACTTGGGGGTTGCATAGCTCCATCCCCTCCAACGTTTCTCTCCTGAAAATATGGACGTCCTATTCCATCCCCTCCAACGTTTCTCCCTTGAAAATAGGGATGTCCTATTCCATCCCCTCCAACGTTTCTCCCCTGAAAATAGGGATGTCCTATTCCATCCCCTCCAACGTTTCTCCCCTGAAAATAGGGACGTCCTATTCCATCCCCTCCAACGTTTCTCCCCTGAAAATAGGGACGTCCTATTCCATCCCCTCCAACGTTTCTCCCCTGGAAATAGGGACGTCCTATTCCATCCCCTCCAACGTTTCTCCCGTGAAAATAGGGACGTCCTATTCCATCCCCTCCAACGTTTCTCCCCTGAAAATAGGGACGTCCCATTCCATCCCCTCCAACGTTTCTCCCATGAAAACAGGGACGTCCTATTCCATCCCCTCCAACGTTTCTCCTGTGAAAATAGGGGTGTCCTATTCCATCCCCTCCAACGTTTCTCCCGTGAAAATAGGGACGTCCTATTCCATCCCCTCCAACGTTTCTCCCCTGAAAACAGGGACGTCCTATTCCATCCCCTCCAACGTTTCTCCCCTGAAAATAGGGACGTCCTATTCCATCCCCTCCAACGTTTCTCCCCTGGAAATAGGGACGTCCTATTCCATCCCCTCCAACGTTTCTCCCGTGAAAATAGGGACGTCCTATTCCATCCCCTCCAACGTTTCTCCCCTGAAAATAGGGACGTCCCATTCCATCCCCTCCAACGTTTCTCCCATGAAAACAGGGACGTCCTATTCCATCCCCTCCAACGTTTCTCCTGTGAAAATAGGGGTGTCCTATTCCATCCCCTCCAACGTTTCTCCCGTGAAAATAGGGACGTCCTATTCCATCCCCTCCAACGTTTCTCCCTTGAAAATAGGGACGTCCCATTCCATCCCCTCCAACGTTTCTCCCATGAAAACAGGGACGTCCTATTCCATCCCCTCCAACGTTTCTCCCCTGAAAATAGGGACGTCCTATTCCATCCCCTCCAACATCCAATAGGGACGTCCCATTCCATTGGAATAGGGGGCCAACTCTGTCCATCTTGGCAGCGTGCGTTGAATCGGAACAAAGCGCGAGTGGTTGATTTTTGTGTGTGTGTCTTTTTCCCTGGAAAGGTACATGAAGTATTTGTACCCGTACGAGTGTGAGAAGAGAGGTCTGAGCAACCCCAATGAGTTGCAAGCCGCCATTGACAGCAACCGCCGTGAGGGTCGCCGGCAAGGCTTCAGCGGCTCCATCTTCACGTACTCTCCCAGCAGCACCCATGGCATGCTGTCCTCGCCCAAGCTCCAAGTGCCAACGCTGGGGTTGGGGTCGACCACTAATGGCAGCTCCTTGGCCTCCGTCCCGAAAATCAAAAAAGGTACGGCAGCCGATTGCCTCGCGCGTTTTGTGCCCCTCTCTTCAACCTAAAAGGTCTCCAGGGTTGGCTTAAAAAGGTAAAGGGACCCCTGACCATTAGGTCCAGTCGTGGCCGACTCTGGGTTTGCAGCGCTCATCTCGCTTTACTGGCCAAGGGAGCTGGCGTACAGCTTCTGGGTCATGTGGCCAGCTGGACTAAGCCGCTTCTGGCGAACCAGAGCAGCGCACGGAAACGCCGTTTACCTTCCCGCCGGAACGGTACCTATTTATCTACTTGCACTGGCGTGCTTTCGAACTGCTAGGTGGGCAGGAGCAGGGACCGAGCAACGGGAGCTCACCCCGTCACAGTGCAAGTAGATAAATGGGTACCACTCCGTTGGGAAGGTAAACGGCGTTTCCGTGCGCTGCTGTGGTTCTCCAGAAGCGGTTCAGTCCTGCTGGCCACATGACCCGGAAGCTGTACGCCGGCTCCCTCGGCCAGTAAAGTGAGATGAGCGCCGCAACCCCAGAGTCGGCCACGACTGGACCTAGTAGTCGGGGTCCCCTTTACTATCTGAACGATAGTCTTGGTCATTTGATTGCTTGTTTTATGTTGCTATGGCCGTTGGCTAATGCGAATAAAGTTTACAGTGGTGCCTCGCAAGATGAAAAGAATCCGTTCTGTGATTCTCTTCGTCTAGCGGTTTTTTCGTCTTGCGAAGCAAGCCCATTGACGGATTAGCGGATTAGCGCTGTTAGCGGCTTTTAGCGGCTTATCTGCTGATCAGATCAGCTGATAAGCAGCTTAGCGGCTTAGAAAAAGGGGGGGGGAAGGAAAAAACCCCCGCAGGAACTCGCAAGGCATTGTCGTCTTGCGAAGCAAGCCCATAGGAAATTTGTTTTGCGAAGCACCTCCAAAACAGAAAACTCTTTCGTCTAGCGGGTTTTCCGTCTTGCGAGGCATTCGTCTTGCGCGGCACCACTGTATCTCTCTATCTAAAAAAACAAAACAAAATCTCCCTGCATCGCTCTCTCCGTCTCACCTGCTTGCACCTCTTTGCGCTAAAGGAGCTTTCCTTTTTGTTGTTGTTCTTGCAACCCCTGCAGAGGAGGAGACGCCCATCCCCATCGGTGTGCCCGGCCGCCTGCCCGTCTCGCTGGCGGGCCACCCGGCCATCGCGGCCCAAGCCGTCCAAGCTGCGGCGGCCCAGGCGGCGGCTGTGGCTCAGGCGGCAGCGCTGGAGCACCTACGGGAGAAGCTGGAGTCCGGGGAGCCCCCGGAGAAGAAGATTGCTCTCGTGACGGACGAGCAGCAGCGGTTGATGCAGAGGGCGCTGCAGCAAAATCTCCTGGCCATGACGGCTCAGCTCCCCATGAGTATCCGTATCAATAGCCAAGGGACTCGCTCGCCAGGTACCCGTGATCTCTGGCCACGCCTCTTGCCTTGGAGCGAGTTACAGATAGGTAGCCGTGTTGGTCTGCCATAGTCAAAATAAAAAAAATTCCTTCCAGTAGCACCTTAAAGACCAACTAAGTTAGTTCTTGGTATGAGCTTTCGTGTGCATGCACACTTCTTCAGATACACTGAAACAGAAGTTGCCAGATCCTTCGATATAGTGAGAAGGTGGGGAGGGGTATTACTCAGAAGGGTGGTGGGAATGGGAGATTGGCAGATAGCTGAGATGGATTCTTATCCCATTATACATGACTAAGCCATTTCTCACCTTCTCACCCCTTGCCTTTTCATGTAAGACCTATTGCAGTCGTTAAGAGTCGTCAACAGGCTCATCTCAGCTATCTGCCAAACTCCCATTCCCACCACCCTTCTGAGTAATACCCCTCCCCGCCTTCTCACTATATAGAAGGATCTGGCAACTTCTGTTTCAGTGTATCTGAAGAAGTGTGCATGCACACGAAAGCTCATACCAAGAACTAACTTAGTTGGTCTTTAAGGTGCTACTGGAAGGAATTTTTTTATCTTGCCTTGGAGGTTAGAGAGAACGATCTTGAAAGACCTCCATTGGCTCCCAGGACGTTTCCAAGCACCATTCAAAGTGTTGGTGCTGACCGTTAAAGCCCTAAATGGCCCGGTATCCCAGGAGGAGCCTCTCTACCCCCATTGTTCTGCCCAGACGCTGAGGTCCAGCTCCGAGGGCCTTCTGGCGGTTCCCTCCCTGCCAGAAGCCAAGTACACTGAGCATGGACCACCATATAACACCGGTCTTGAAAGACCTACATTGGCTCCCAGAACGTTCCCGAGCACAATTCAAAGTGTTGGGGCTGACCTTTCAAGCCCTAAACGGCCTCGGTCCAGTATATCTGAAGGAGCGTCTCCACCCCCATTGTCCAGCCTGGACACCGGGGTCCATCTCCTGAGGGCCTTCTGGCGGTTCCCTCCCTGCGAGAAGCCAAGTTACAGGGAACCAGGCAGAGGGCCTTCTCGGTGGTGGCGCCCTCTCTGTGGAACGCCCTCCCACCAGATGTCAAAGAGAACAACAACTACCAGACTTTTAGAAGACATCTGAAGGCAGCCCTCTTCAGGGAAGCTTTTAATGTTTGATGTATCACAGTATTTTAATATTTTGTTGGAAGCCGCCCAGAGTGGCTGGGGAAGCCCAGCCGGATGGGTGGGGCATAAATAATAAATTATTATTATTATTATATAATGATCTGTGTGTGGACATTAGGCACCTGTAAAGATAAAGGTAAATGGACCTCTGACTGTTAGGTTCAGTCATGGCCGACTCTGGGGTTGTGGCGCTCATCTCGCTTTATTTGCCGAAGGAGCCGGCGTACAGCTTCCTGGTCATGTGGCCAGCATGACTAAGCCGCTTCTGGCGAACCAGAGCAGCGCACAGAAATGCCGTTTACCTTCCCGCCGGAGTGGTACCTATTGATCTACTTGCACTTTGACGTGCTTTTGAACTGCTAGGTTGGCAGGAGCAGGGACCGAGCAACGGGAGCTCACCCCCTTGCGGGGATTCGAACTGCCGACCTTCTGATCTGCAAGCCTAGGCTCTGTGGTTTAACCCACAGCGCCAACTGCGTCCCTTAGGCACCCTGTACAGGTGTGGAAATTTGCATGTCTCCCCCGCCCACTTTTGCCCCTGGCCCCGCCTCCCGGAAGGAAAATGGCTGTCTGCCGGCCTCTGTCTTACCTCTGTCTTTTTTGCCTTCCAGAAAACCGCCAAGACTCCGCCATGAATTTGGCCACCAACGGGACGAATAGCATCAACATGTCGGTTGAACTCAACGGCATCGTTTATACAGGTAAACTCCGGTTGAAGGGACCTGAGAAAGGAGGTTTCGGACAGCGTCACAAAACCAGTCTTTTTTTTTTAAAAAAATCATTTTTATTGATTTTCCAATAAAAACCATCCAATTAATAAATCCGATCGTAATACTACTCCAATTAAAATAAAAAACTAAAATAAAAAAGACCAAATTATAGCCCAGTCTTAAGTTTGCTAAGGTCGCAAGCTCAGAAGGTTGCAAGATTACCTTACCTACACCTGTAAGGTGAAAGGTGAGGACGGGTTTTTGCATTTTTTTAAAAAAAAAAGTTTGCAAAAAGAAAATACCTGAAACTGGTGCAAACATTATTATTATTATTAATAATATTTGCAGCCTCAAAGGACAAAGTACAAAAGTTCTGCTGCAAAGGGATAGTAAAGTTAGTAAATCACCCAAATGTTCCCTTTGCAAATCATAAAGCTATAAATATAAAAATGGAAGCGTTCTGCACCTGTGAGTTGCATCGCTATTGAGAATCAAAGCTGAATGTAGTCTTAATTGAGCCAGAATTTCCATGTATTAGTGACACCACGTGCCTCAATGTTTATATAAGAAATAAAATTCCTTTTTTTAATGGCCGCTTTTAAGAGATTAAAAATAAAGCTCTTAACTTTTCAAATCCATAAGAAGTTTCAAGAGCGCCTGGTGGGAAAATGGCACCATAGTTTGCTTATACAGTGGTACCTCAGGTTAAGTACTTAATTCGTTCCGGAGGTCTGTTCTTAACCTGAAACTGTTCTTAACCTGAAGCACCACTTTAGCTCATGGGGCCTCCTGCTGCCGCCGGAACATGATTTCTGTTCTCATCCTGAAGCAAAGTTCTTAACCCGAGGTACTATTTCTGGGTTAGCAGAGTCTGTAACCTGAAGCGTATGTAACCTGAAGTGAATGTAACTTGAGGTACCCGAGGAAATCTCTGCAAACGCCTTGCTCCAAAATTCATGTGCCTTTGAGCAGCTCCACCACAAAGGCTGATAGGTGCCACCTAAGGGTTGAAAACGTGTTTGCAGGCACGGCAAATGAGCCATTCCCCTCCCCTTCTTTAGCATCTGTTGCGATGGGTGGAAAGCCCATTGCAGAACCCATATTTCTCACTGCATAATAAAACTGCAAGGGAAGCGGGTGGTGCTGTGGGTTAAACCACAGAGCCTAAGGCTTGCCGATCAGAAGGTCGGCGGTTCGAATCCCCGCAATGACGGGGTGAGCTCCCGTTCCTCAGTCCCCGCTCCTGCCAACCTAGCAGGTCGAAAGCACGTCAAAGTGCAAGTAGATAAATAGGTACCACTCCGGCGGGAAGGTAAACGGCGTTTCCGTGCGCTGCTCTGGTTCGCCAGAAGCGGCTTAGTCCTGCTGGCCACATGACCCGGAAGCTGTACGCCGGCTCCCTTGGCCAGTAAAGCGAGATGAGCGCCGCAACCCCCGAGTCGGCCATGACTGGACCTAATGGTCAGGGGTCCCTTTACCTTTACCTTTACCCTATCTCCTCTCAAAGCAATTGCTGAAAGGCAGCAGCCCCGGCTTTTGTAGGGTCTCTTAATAATAATAATAATAATAATAATAATAATAATAATAATAATAATAATAATAATTTATACCCCGCCCATCTGGCTGGGTTTCCCCAGCCACTCTGGGCGGCTTCCAACAGAGTATTAAAATACAATAATCTATTAAACATTAAAAGCTTCCCTAAGCAGGGCTGCCTTCAGATGTCTTCTAAAAGTCAGGTAGTTGTTTATTCCCTTGACATCTGAAGGGAGGGCGTTCCACAGGGCAGGCGCCACCACCGAGAAGGCCCTCCGCCTGGTTCCCTGTAACCTTGCTTCTCGCAGTGAGGGAACCGCCAGAAGGCCCTCGGAACTGGACCCAGGTGTCCGGTCTGGGCGATGGGGGTGGAGACGCTCCTTCAGGTATACAGGGCCATTTAGGGCTTTCAAGGTCAGCCCCAGCACTTTGAATTGTGCTCGGAAACGTCTAAGGCAACCGGGATTAAGGGACCAGTCGGGTGTTTAGGTTGGTGAGAATGAACAGGTCCAGGGTTCTGGTGGCCCACCAAGTGTCTTCTTCCATCCTCGTCCAGGTGTGCTGTTTGCCCAAACTCCGGGGCCGTCGTCCTCCCTCAGCAAAGGAAACTCCAACAGCGGCCGCGGCGCCTCGCAGGGCGGGCAGGCCACCGCCGCCAGCGCCCCGCAGACTGCTTTCCCCGCCGCGCCGACGTCTACCTCAACCAATTCCTCGTCGCCTTAAGGAAACCCTCCCCGCTTCTCCTCTTCGTCCTGCCAAAGCCGAAAGCCCCCGGCGACGCACGGTCGGCGAGAAAACATCCCCGGTTTGGACCCTTATCCACCTGTCTGGACGGGAATTTCCTGGGGGCGTTTTTCCGGAGAGAGGGGAGAGATGGACCCGCTGGATCTTAACGCACGCGCCTTGTTTGTTCCCAGGGGGGCAAGGGGGGTCTGGAAGGTGCCATCTTCTGTCCCCCAAATCCCCCCCCCCCGAAAAAATAAAGGAACCTCTTTGCCATTGCTGCAGGGAGAAGTTTTGATCCTGCCCCAACCGGGAACGGAGGGAGGTATCCCAACCAATTTCAGCTTGACCCCAAAATAACCAAACCTTTTTGGGGGGAAACAGGTGGGGGAGCCACTGGGTCCTAATCTCTCCCCCCTCTTTCTCTCCCCGCTTCCACCAAATATTCCCCCCATGCCCAGCATTAAAGATATCAATAGGAGAACCAAAAAACGGAAACAAAGCTTTTTCAGCCTGGATTTTGGAGGGCAGGGGGTGGCGCGCCGAGCGCCGACGATTTCTGAGCCAGATGGAAAACACTGTGTGGTTTTAGCTCTTTTGTTTTTTTTTTGACGTAATGCATTGTAGACACAGAACTCCTTACCTCATGCGAACTCACACTTTTGCACTGTGTGTTGTTTTTATTTTTAATTTGTCTGGGGCGGTGGCGGGGAGACGCCTCTCGTCAGGCGGTCTCAGAACGAAATCCATTTTTTAAACCGCACCCCAAACAGCATTTACAAAAGGGGGCAGGGGGGGGGAAAGGTGGGTGGTGGGAAAGCTTTTAGCTATTGCGTTTTTGTTTTCTTTCCTTTTTTACAAAAAAAAAACAACCGCTCTCAAAACATATATAAGGAAAATTCAGGGGTGGGTGTGTGTAAATAGAAACTTCTTTTGTTTTCGGGATACGATTCTCAACAGACAACCAAAAAAAGGAAAAAGCGAAAGCAGATCTATAGAGCAGATTCTGTAAGTTTTTATTTTGGCGGTTATCCTCTTAACGCGTGTTGCTTCACGGGTGTTTTCCGTTGGCGATACGGCTGCACTTTTCCTCCCGAAATCTTTTCGTGTAACACTGGCAGGGGCTTTTTTTGCAAGGGGGGGGTCTCGGGGAAAATTGTCTTTGACGAACGAGCTCAGGTGGGGTTTTTTTTCTACATATTGGGGTGGGTCGGGGGCGGCGCGCAAGCAATTGCTTTGGGATTTCACGGGATGATATTTTTGTACGGGGATTTCTTTGCGTGGAAATTGGAGGGTCGGATGGGGCAGCCTTGCCTGCGTCTTAGCGCCTCACTCCCCTGACCCTCAAACTTTTCTCCTTTGCGATGGCAAAACAACGACACCAAAAAACCCACTGGGTTGTTTTTCCTCGCCTCCACCCCCCAAATAATTTAAAAACCGCAGCGTTAACCTCTGCAAAGTCTGCGGGGCTTGTCGTTTCCCCAATGCCCAGGAAAACTGGGGACCTCAGACGTCACCATTTCCAGAACTGGCTCTTGCCAGTACAAAACCCTTTTTTTAACATCGCATCCTCCAAATGCATTTGAAGCACGCGGCTTCCCTGCAAATAATCCCGGGAAACTTAGTTTGCAGAGGGTGCTGGGGACCTCAGACGTCCGACTGGCTTTTGCCAGGACGAAACCATTTTTTAAACTTGGCTTCCAGACATCGCATCTTCCGTGTGCATTTGAAGCGCGGAGCTTCCTTGCAAATAATCCCGAAAACCGTAGTTTGCAGAGGGCAGGCAGTTATTTCAAATTTCCCTCAACGGTGCGTTGCCGAGGAGTAGCGTGGCGAACTGGGGGTTTTGGCAGAGTTTTGGGAGCACAACTGGCGGAGAGGATAAAATTTGGGGTTGTGGTTTTTCTCCCCCTGCTCCCACCAAACTCACTTGTGGTTTCCTTTGAACATAGGGTAAGGGGGCACGTCCTTGACTTTGGCAGGAATCGGAGAGGTTGTGGGTCACGCACACCAGGCGGGGGGGGGAGCCCACCATTTCAGATGCAGACGAAGAGGGGGTCCAAATATTTGCCGCTAGCCGCTAGAGAACCCCCTCGACTTAACAACGACAGTTTGTTGTGTTGGCATATCTACCTCATCGTACCCCTTTCTCCTCCTTTCCCGTTCCCCCCGGGGTGGGCAGATTGGAGAGGATTCTTGAATCAGAATATCTCCCCCCTCCCACCAATGTCTTCTCTTTGCCGGACCCCCTCCCGGGAAATATTTCTAGAAATTCAGTTTTCCTTTAACGGAACGCAGCAAAACGCTCAAAGTAAACAACTACTACTAACATGGGCTCTCAAAACATCTATCCATCACTCCCTTGTCCTCTCATGTTCTGGTTTTAATTTCTTAACTGGGGTTTGGGGGGCTGGGAGAAGACGACCACTGCCCCCCCCTCAACAAAACAGATTATTGTGCCCCTAAAGGAGACCCCATTTTGATCCAGTCCTGTTTTGTTTCAGCCGGCACCGTTAAGCGGACGGTTCCTTTCTGGAACGAACAGAAGGTTTCTCCCTCCCTCTCTCTCTCCTTATATTTTTAAAAATGATTTTTAGAATTTGTCGCTTTTCTGGGATCAAAGAGCGACAACTCTCCCTCTCTCTCTCTCTCTTTCTCGGGGTTAATATTAAGGTTGTAGAACCCAGACTTTTGCTTGGGAACGTTTTTAAATTTTCTGTTCAAGGCTGTAGGAAATTTTACAGGGTGCATCTCCTCGCTCCTATTTTCCCCAAACTCACTAATATATCTTCCATTGGGTATCGACCTGGTGCCCTCCGGACTTTGGGTTTCGTGCCCTCTGGGAGTTGTAGCGCAACACATCCGGACGGCTTCTAGATTGGCGGCGATCCCTGTAGACACTGAGCGCCTTCGTCCCCTGCGCTGCGATACCCCTTGAAACCGTTGTGGTTCCTGGGAGCTGTAGTTTTGTGCCGGGTGCTGAGCGTTGTAAGGCGAGCGCCTCGTTCCCCCTCGCCAGAGCTACAGTTCCCGGGGCTCACCGGGGAAAGAGGGGTTGATTGCTATGCCCTTCTTAAGATGTTATAGAGGGGAATTTCCTGGGTCTCCTGACAGCTCCCGGCGCCCGTAACAAAACTATAGCTCTCTTTGGGGAAAACCACGACGGTTTCCAGGAGCTTGACTCTTCCGGAGCCTATTTTGAGGCCTGTTGTCAAAGAAGTCTCCCCTACCTTATATTTAGATGCTGGCAGAGGAACAGACAAAGGGATATCTCTTCTCCACGAACCCCAAAGAATGCTGCCACCCAGAAAAACAAAAATCCATTTTCTGCCCACATCGTTCCCGCTTTCAGGAACGTGGCCAAAGTTTTGGAGAGCACAACCGAGAATATCTTAAGGTGGTTTTTGTGGGTTTTTTAAGGCTGCATTGTTAAATTAAAAGCACACAACGTTCCCCTCCCCAACCTCGCAGGAACTGTAGTTTGCCCAAGGCGCTGGGAACTGTAGCGCCGCGAGCGTTTTTTCGTTTAATTATCGATTCTGCTTTTTTTTTTAAAAAAAAAAATGCGCTTGCCAATTTCTGGAATGGGAATTCCAGCCCGAGGGCCGTTGATAGCCTTTAAATTCGGCGTCCGGGTCCTTTTATTATTATTATTATTGTTATTAAATAATAATAATAAAGCTCTCTCAGATCCCGTCGGGAATAGCTCTTTGCTTCCCCGCTCCTCTTTTTTCAAAACGGGCGCTCAGCAAACAGATGCAGATATCCGTAAATCAGATTTTATACTCCTTTGCGGAACTGCTTTGGGCAGTTTTTCGGCGCACCTCAAAACCCTTTGGAGCCAGCAATGTAGTTCCGGCTATTTTGTGCACCCTGAATACGTTGGGTCCCCACTTCCAGCGTGGTAGCAGTTAACATCCCACCCCCCTCTGAAATGGCCCCCATTCTGACTATTTCTCTAGGAAAAAGAGAAGGGCACCATTGCCGTTGAGTCTCCCTATAGTGAATTTAAGGACTTTGCAAGTGAACCCCGGACTTGGGGTAGTCTGGGCATGTTGGATCCAGCTTACCTCCTCCTCTGAGTAGACCCATTGAAGCGAATGGGCCCCAATTGGCGGCTGACATCAGTGGGGAGAGACAAGGCAGCCACACCCCTCATCACCAAAGCAAGGTTGCATTTTGCGGCTGCGTTAAGACGGTTCCCGGAATCCAGCCCCCAAGCTACCCAGCCCGGAAATATATAGAAATATTGCTTGCAAGATCCCACCGCTGCCACCAATCCTCTTGTATCGCAAACAGGTCTCCCCCCCCCCTTTTTTTATTTTTTGGAAAGCTTACTAATCGAACCATACGGGTACCGCGGATCACAAAAGTGTCTGCTTTGAGTTGCGGGTGAAATGGCCTCGCACGGACCCAGGGGGTCCGTCGGCCGTGGGGCAGGTATGGATCTAGGGAGAGGAGAGGGGGCGAATTGTTCCTTCAACATCTGCCTAGTATTTTTGTTTTTTAAACTCCGTTTTCAGGTGCGTTGACCCACCTCAAACCAATCTCTCTTGTGGCTCTCTATGTGGGTCTTCCCCTCGCAGACTTTCCTGCCTTCCCCACCCCTGAAAATAATTTCTTTTTAAAAAATCTACCCATTGGGCAAGCCTGCCTTTTCTTTTCGGGTCCTCGAGCTGCCATGCCGAATCCTGGGCGTGAAACCCTCCCTTTCTGCCTGGAGACACAGAGATGGGTCAAAAATCGGTTTACGAACCCGCAAATCTGGCTCTTTCGATGGGACCCGGTTAAACCACATCTGCCTGTGTTCAGACTTGGAAACTATAGGATATACCTCTGTTATTAAGGCAGTATATGCACCATCCCTTTTTAAAAAACACCCCCCAAAATCCTGAGAATTCTAGTTTGAGGGTCTTTGGAACTATAGCACTGTCAGGGGGTAAACTACAGTTCCCGGAATTCCTTTATTTTTGGGGAGCTGCTTTGAAGGGATGTTGCGTACGTTGCTTTTAACTATGATTTGAAGTCGGTTGGGTGAATCGCCGCTTGTCCAAAAAAAAAAAAAAAAAGAGGGTCTTGGGTTCAAGGTGAAACGCAGAACTTTCCAGTTAGGCGTTTTTGCGGTCTGGGTTCGGAAGTAAAGCCCCGTAAGCCGGTACAATCACCTGAATTTTAAATGCCCGGCTTTGGGCATTGTGGGGTGTGCACAAGACCAGTCTGATAATAATAATTTTGTTATTTATACCCTGCCTCGCACACTCGCCCTGTCCTCGTGTCGACAGCTCCGCGTCTGTGAAAGGGCCGGAGTCGTCGGGACTCGAACCCAGAACCTCCGCCCGCCTTCCCCTAAAGAAGAGACCCTTCCTCTCTGACGTGCAACCCCCTTTCCTCGTTGGAAGGAGTTGTTGTTGCTGGGTGTGTGTGTGTGTTGTGTGTGTGTTTGTGTGAATTTCCCCCCACCCTAGACATATTTTAAAAAAAGAGAGAGAAAGAGAAAAAGAGGGGAGTTTTTAGTGTAGGTGGGCGAGAAAGAAATTCTATATCCAAATTTATATAAATATATATAAAAGTGTGTATGTTTGTGGGTTGTTGTTTATTTAGGGTGTGCGCGGTGTGTGTCTGTCTCTCAAGGAACGTGGCAGAATTCCTTCATTCTCAGGCCAGAATTTTTGCTTTTTAAGGGTTCGATGGCGACTCAGGGGCAACGTGGAAAATGCTATCGGGATCCTGATTGTATTCTGGAGGGGCTGCGAGGGTCGGGGTGGCGGGTGGGATACGGGTTTGGGTTGGGTGTACAGGAAACAAACCAAAATAAAATTAAGATTTGCTTGCAGGGATGGTGGCTGAGGGTGGGCCGGATTCGAATTCCGACCCAGGGCTTTCCGCGTTCCCAAGAACGGGGCGACGCTTGGGGAGGGGGAAACCCCTTTATTTTATTTTATTTTATTTTTTGGGAATATTTCACCGCTCGATCGCACCCTGCTATCAAGAAGAACGTTTCCCGGGTTCTCGACTTCTGCGCAAATTTTCACAAAAGAGACTCCGTTCGAGGCAAGATTCGCGGGAGCGAGGTTCCTGTTGCAGAGGTTGGTTTTGCGAACCCCCCAAAAAACTTTAAAAATAGCTGCAGGATTTGGGGGTTTTGTTGTTTTTTCAACGACGCCTTTCCCACAAAAGCAAGGATTTTCCGTGCGGCCCCCAACTCGCAATCCCGTTTTACGTCTAATTTGCTTGCGAAAAGCGAAAACGGGAAAACTTTAGGTGGTAGTAAAAGGATTTGTGTTACATTTGTACAAACACTTGTGGTTTTTTTTTGCGGGGTGGGTTCTGATTTCTTTTGGGGGGTGTGCAAACTCGGATCCCCTTCTTCCTTTCTCTCTCTCTCTCTGCATATCAAGTTTTTAAATAAGATGTAATTTCAGGGTGTGTTTTTTCTCCCCATTTCTGGGGTTATGTTTGTTTTTTTTCTTCTTCAAAGGAAATAATCAAATTTGAACGAGCAGCAAAGATATGCAATCTGTACAGCGTAGGTAGACTTTTGACTCAGGAAAGAAAATAAAAATCGAAAAATAAACCACATTCTACCTCTGAAAACAGCAGCGGGCTGCCTTTCGTCACGGCGGGGGTATTCGTTTTTTTGGGGGGGGTTAAGGCAGCCTCTGCGTTTTGCGCTTTTTATTTTTCGTTTTGTTTTTTTCGTTTGTTTGTTTTGTGTGTTGTTGTTGATTTTTTCCCCCCTTAAGAAAGAATATCACGTTTTCGCAAAACATTCAGGTATTATTAACCTTTGTGACTTAAGAGAGAAATAAAATAATAAAAAAAAACACTGAAAAAGTTTACATTTTATAACATTATTATTACAGATTGTATTTAAACTTCAGAAATATTTAAAACGATTGTAACCTTGTAAAGTTGGAGAAATATTAAAAAGGAAAAAAGAAGAGAAAAGGAGATTCATCCGGAGGTTGTCTTTTCATCTGTGTCCGTGTGTGTTTTGTGTGTCTGGTTTTTTGGAAACGTATGAAGTTCCCCGATCCCGTTTACAGTGGTACTTTGGTTCCCAAAATTACTCCGTTCCGGGAATCCGTTCCAAAACCAAAGCGTTCCAAAACCAAGGCGCGCTTTCCCATAGAAAGTATTGCAAAACGGATTAATCCGCTCCAGACTTTTAAAAACACAACCCCTAAAACAGCAGTTGAACATGGATTTTACTGTCTGATGAGACCATCGATCCATAAAGTGAAAGCAATAAACAATGTACTGCAGTCGCACAATCTTTTTTTTTTTAAAAAAAATATTTATTGCAGGTTTTAAACAAAAAACAACCACCAAACATATATAATACCATCACCATATAACAAACAAAGAAAGAAAAAAACAGAGAAAATTTAGAAAGTAAAATTAGAATAAAAAAAAAAGTACAACAAAGACAGTTATCCATAAATCATATTTTCATAATCTTTGGACTTCCTCACATCGCCCTTTCCTGCGTTCTCAATCACATAATTATAAGCAGCAATTTATTACCTTATTTCAAATCTTATTTTGTAGTTCTCAAATATTATGTCCCAAATATTTTTTATCATATACTAAACCACTTAACTTAACCATAATATTTACTTCAAATTTCATCATTTTCTTAAACATCACTTATTCTCATATATCTTACGACTAAATTGCTGATGCCATGTTATTTTCAATCGTGCATTTTCTTAGCATTCATACAGCTTATAATGTTTTTGTAGATAGTCTTTAAATTTTTTCCAGTCCTCTTCCACCGTCTCTTCTCCCAGGTCTCGAATTCTGCAGTCGCACAATCAATCCGTCAGTAGCTAGACTGGGTTCTGCACAGTCACAGAAGCAAAACGAAAAAGAGCCGCGAAAACGAAAATGCAAAATAAATAGCAAAAGCAGACGGACCTCAGCGTAACACTCAAAACAAAAGCGTGGCACTCAAAACGGAAGCATAAAACTCAAAACGGAGCATGTTCGGCTCCCGAAAAAAGTTTGCAAACCAGAACACACACTTCCGGGTTTGCAATTCCCAATGCATCTGGGAATTGTAGTTGGATCAGGATGCTGAGAGTCGATGGGAGAGAACAGTTCTCCAGGAAGAGGGATTGGTTGTTGATTTGCTCTGGGAATTGTAGTTCTGGGAAGGGAGTAGGGGGTCTTTGCAACACCGCCCAGCACCCTGTAAATGTAAAGGGACCCCTGACCATTAGGTCCAGTCGTGGCCGACTCTGGGGTTGCGGCGCTCATCTCGCTTTACTGGCCGAGGGAGCCGGCGTACAGCTTCCGGGTCATGTGGCCAGCAGGACTAAGCCGCTTCTGGCGAACCAGAGCAGCACACGGAAACGCCGTTTACCTTCCCGCTGGAGCGGTACCTATTTATCTACTTGCGCTGGTGTGCTTTCGAACTGCTAGGTTGGCAGGAGCAGGGACCGAGCAACGGGAGCTCACCCCGCCATTGCGGGGATTCGAACTGCCGACCTTCTGATGGGCAAGTCCTAGGCTCTGTGGTTTAACCCACAGCGCCACCCGCGTCCCTGATTTAAGTCATAAAGGTAAAGGGACCCCTGACCATTAGGTCCATTCGCGGATGACTCTGGGGTTGCGGCGCTCATCTCGCTTTACTGGCCGAGGGAGCCGCCGTACAGCTTCCGGGTCATGTGGCCAGCAGGACTAAGCCGCTTCTGGCGAACCAGAGCAGCGCACGGAAACACCGTTTACCTTCCCGTCAGAGCAGTACCTATTTATCTACTCGCGCTGGTGTGCTTTCGAACTGCTAGGTGGGCAGGAGCAGGGACCGAGCAACGGGAGCTCACCCCGTCATTGCGGGGATTCGAACCGCCGACCTTCTGATCGGCAAGTCCTAGGCTCTGTGGTTTAACCCACAGCGCCACCCGTGTCCTGCGCCACCGGCACCATGAGTAAACTGTAGTTCCTAGGATCCTTCCCCCAGCCCTGATCTCCATAAGAGGCACACCATGCTCCAAAGAGGGGGTGCCTCTATCATTCCTCAACTTTTCACGCAGCAAAGGTAAAGGACCCCTGGACCAGGGGTAGGCAACCTAAGGCCCAGGGGCCGGATCCGACCCAATCTCCTCCTCAATCCAGCCCACGGACGGTCCAGGAATCAGCGTGTTTTTACATGAGTAGAATGTGTCCTTTTATTTAATATGCATCTCTGGGTTTTTTGTGGGGCATAGGAATTCGTTCATTTTCTTTCTCCAAAATACCGTGTTTTTTGCTCTATAAGACTCACTTTTTCCCTCCTAAAAAGTAAGGGGAAATGTGTGTGCGTCTTATGGAGCGAATGCAGGCTGCGCAGCTATCCCAGAAGCCAGAACAGCAAGAGGGATTGCAGCTTTCGCTGTGCAGCGATCCCTCTTGCTGTTCTGGCTTCTGAGATTCAGGATATTTTTTTGTTTTTTTTGTTTTCCTCCTCCAAAAACTAGGTGCATCTTATGGTCTGGTGTGTCTTTTAGAGCGAAAAATACAGTAACACTCATACCTCTTCTTGCGAACGCTTCACGTTGCGTTTTTTCTTTTATTTCTTATTTCTTTTTAAAAATTTTATTAGATTTTATCAATAAAAAATTCGAAAGAATACAAAAACAGAAAAATACAAAGTTACAAAATACAAAAATACAAACAAAAATACAAACATTAAACACAAAAAAGACAAGAATAAAGGGAAAAAAGAAGCACATAAAAAAGAAAACAAAACTCCCTCTTTTTAAATTTCTCACCTTTAGTAAACTTATTTTCCTGACTTCCTCACGCCTCCCTTTTTTGTATCCCTTTTAAAATTTAGTTCAACAAATTCATATCCAATTTAACTTATCTATTATCAATCCCATCTTACATTTTACCTTGTTGCTACACGTTGCGTTTTTTCGGGTTAAGAACACAGCAAACCCGGACGTTCTGGGTTTTGGCGCAGACGCAGAAGTGTTCTGCGCGGTTCGCACATGCGCAGAACTGCTCTATTGCGCTTCACACATGCGCAGAAGCACTGCTCTGGTGACGGACTTTTCAGGGTGCGAATGGCACCCAACTGATCGTGTGCGCAACCAGAGATACCACTGTGTAGTCCGGCCCCCCACATGGTCTGAGGGACAGTGGACCGGCCCATGGCTGAAAAAGGTTGAGGACCCCTGTCTTGCATGGTTCAGTCCAGTCAAAGGTGACTCTGGGGTTGCGGCGCTCATCTCGCTCTATGGGCCGAGGGAGCCGGCGTTTGTCCGCAGACAGCTTCCGGGTCATGTGGTCAGCAGGACTAAGCCGCTTCTGGCGAACCAGAGCAGCGCACGGAAACGCCGTTTACCTTCCCGCCGCAGTGGTACCTATTTATCTACTTGCACTGGTGTGCTTTCGAACTACTAGGCTGGTAGGAGCTGGGAGAGAGCAACGGGAGCTCGCTCCTTCGCGGGGATTCGAACTGCCGACCTTCTGATCGGCAAGCCCTAGGCTCTGTGGTTTAACCCACAGTGGTTAAAGGTAAAGGGACCCCTGACCATTAGGTCCAGTTGTGGCCGACTCTGGGGTTGCGGCGCTCATCTCTCTTTACTGGCCGAGGGAGCTGGTGTACAGCTTCCGGGTCATGTGGCCAGCAGGACTAAGCCACTTCTGGCGAACCAGAGCAGCGCACGGAAATGCCGTTTACCTTCCCGCCGGAGCGGTACCTATTTATCTACTTGCACTTTGACGTGCTTTCGAACTGCTAGGTTGGCAGGAGCAGGGACCGAGCAACGGGAGCTCACCCCGTCATCGCGGGGATTCGAACCGCCGACCTTCCGATCGGCAAGTCCTAGGCTCTGTGGTTTAACCCACAGCGCCACCCGCTCCCCTAAGGTAAAGGTAAAGGACCCCTGGACGTTTAAGTCCAGACAAAGACAGCTATGGGGTTGCAGCACTCATCTCGCTTTCAGGCCGAGGGAGCCGGCGTTTGTCCACAGACAGCTTTCCGGGTCGTGTGGCCAGCAGGACTAAACCGCTTCTGGCGCATGGCGGAAACCAGAGCACACGGAAATGCCATTGACCTTCCCGCCGCAGTGGTACCCATTTATCTACTTGCACTGGTGTGCTTTCTTTTTTGAATTTCATTTTAATTCTTTGCTGATTAAAAATGTACCTACCTATACAAACATGATGTGCTATCTCTTTACATATGAAGAAAAAAGGAAATGATGTAGGGAATAGAAAATATTTAAAGGAACAAAAAAGAGGAAAAGGAAAAAAATAAAGATACGAAGTAAAAAAATTCAAAAGAGGAAAAGAACAGAACATTATTTACACAATGAGGGG
The DNA here is from genome assembly GCF_964188305.1 of Podarcis bocagei. NCBI lineage: Eukaryota > Metazoa > Chordata > Lepidosauria > Squamata > Lacertidae > Podarcis > Podarcis bocagei. Next base: position 2,160,801 of record NC_138144.1, on the reverse strand, counting down.
CAGTATTTCCATAATAATAATTGAAAATCTGGACACAGATTTTAGTCCTTTTGTTTTGTTTTATTTCTTTTATTTTTAGTCCTTTATTTTATTTTATTTATTTTATTTTATTTTTGTCCTTTTATTTTATTTTTGTCCTTTTATTTATTTTATTTGTTGATCTGTTATACATATATTATTTTGAAAGGGGGGGGGAAATGACGTTTCTGTGGTATTTTCAAGGAAACCCGCCCCAAATCTGCATTTCCGGCACTGGCTGCCAGCCGTCCGGATATCCCCGGGCACTCTCCGCGAATCCCCGGGCGCCGTCCGGGAACATCCGGACGCGCGGCCCCATCTGCGCATGACTATGGGCAACCCTCGCTTCGAGAGGAGTCCATCAATTCCCCTCACACACACAGGAAATCCCGCCTCCGCGACCGGAAGCAGCCGCTCTAGGGCAACTGCGACGGAGGAGGAAGTGCTACGTGCGCTTTGCCGCCTGATGCTTTCCGGCCCTCGCCGGCCGCCGTCGTCCCCGTCCCCACGCGGTGACGTCGTCGGGGGCGGGGCTTGGCCTCCCGTCAGGGAGGAGGAGGAGGGAGGAGGGGACAAGATGGCGGAGGCTTCGCCGCAGCCGGGCCGCTACTTCTGCCACTGCTGCTCGGCCGAGATCGCCCCGCGCTTGCCGGTGAGTCCCGGGGGGCCGCGGGACGGCGCTTCCCCTCCCGCTCCGGGGACGGAGGAGCCGCCGCTCCGCAAGGCCCGGCGGGGGAGGCCGGTAGACTGCGCTGCCCGGGGGAGGCTCCACTACGGGAGGAGGGCGCCTGGGCCTTCTAGGCCCCAAGCCCCCCCCCCAATTATGAGGAGGGGAGGGGTAGACTGCTCTTTGCCCAGGGGGCTCCTCTCCTCCTCCCCTTATATGAGTCCTTTTCTGGGGGGGGGTCTCTCCCAAGCCCCCCCAATTAAGAGGGGGTCTTCTCTCCCAAGCCCCCCCCCAATTAAGAGGGGGTATTCTCTCCCAAGCCCCCCCCAATTAAGAGGGGGTCTTCTCTCCCAAGCCCCCCCCCCCAATTAAGAGGGGGTCTTCTCTCCCAAGCCCCCCCCAATTAATAGGGGGTCTTCTCTCCCAAGGCCCCCAATTAAGAGGGGGTCTTCTCTCCCAAGCCCCCCCAATTAAGAGGGGGTCTTCTCTCCCAAGCCCCCCCAATTAAGAGGGGGTCTTCTCTCCCAAGCCCCCCCCAATTAAGAGGGGGTCTTCTCTCCCAAGCCCCCCCCCCAATTAAGAGGGGGTCTTCTCTCCCAAGCCCCCCCCAATTAAGAGGGGGTCTTCTCTCCCAAGCCCCCCCCCAATTAAGAGGGGGTCTTCTCTCCCAAGCCCCCCCCCAATTAAGAGGGGGTCTTCTCTCCCAAGCCCCCCCCAATTAAGAGGGGGTCTTCTCTCCCAAGCCCCCCCCCACAATTAAGAGGGAGTCTTCTCTCCCAAGCCCCCCCCAATTAAGAGGGGGTCTTCTCTCCCAAGCCCCCCCCCACAATTAAGAGGGAGTCTTCTCTCCCAAGCCCCCCCCCAATTAAGAGGGAGTCTTCTCTCCCAAGCCCCCCCAATTAAGAGGGGGTCTTCTCTCCCAAGCCCCCCCCCAATTAAGAGGAGGGGAGGGGTAGACTGCTCTTTGCCCTGGGGGCTCCACTCCTTCTCCCCTTATATGAGTCCTTTTCTGGGGGGGGTCTTCTCTCCCAAGCCCCCCCCCAATTAAGAGGAGGGGAGGGGTAGACTGCTCTTTGCCCTGGGGGCTCCACTCCTTCTCCCCTTATATGAGTCCTTTTCTGGGGGGGGTCTTCTCTCCCAAGCCCCCCCCCAATTAAGAGGAGGGGAGGGGTAGACTGCTCTTTGCCCTGGGGGCTCCACTCCTCCCCTTATATGAGTCCTTTTCTGGGGGGGTCTCTCCCAAGCCCCCCCCAATCAAGAGGAGGGGAGGGGTAGACTGCTCTCTCACCTGGGGGCTCCACTCCTTCTCCCCTTATATGAGTCCTTTTCGGGGGGGGGTGTCTCTCTCCCAAGCCCCCCCCCCATCAAGAGGAGGGGAGGGGTAGACTGCTCTCTCACCTGGAGGCTCCACTCCTTCTCCCCTTATATGAGTCCTTTTCTGGTGGGGGGGGTCTCTCCCAACCCCCCCCATCAAGCCTTGTAAAGAGGAGGGGAGGGGTAGACTGCTCTCTCACCTGGGGGCTCCACTGCTGTGCGTTGCTTCATCCCATTTATATAAGTCCTTTTGGGGGGTGTTATTTAGGGGGGGGCAAGTTTGCAGCGGAGGGTTTTCCCCATCAAGATATTTAGGTATGTGCCTTGTCATTTTTTTCTTTGGGGGGAGGATAGTGTAGGCTCCCCTCCTTCCCCCCCCCCTTCCAGGTGCCACTGCCAGGCGTTGCTTTCTTCTCCCCTTATATAAGTCCTTTGCGGGGGGGGGCATGTTTGCAGCGGAGGGTTTTTCCCATCAAGGTAAAGATGGGTTGGGTGGGGAGGTGTTGCCCTCCCCCCTTTTCTCCCTCTTTTTTGTGTGGGGGGGTAGACCGCTCTCCCCCTTTCTTTAGGGCAGGGAGGTAGACTGCTCTCCCACCTGGAGGCTCCACTACTGGGCGTTGCTTCCTCCCATTTATATAAGTCCCTTTTTGGGGGGGGGGGTTGCCCATCAAGATAAAAATGGGTTCGGATGGGGAGGTGTTGCCCTCCTCTCCCTTCTTTTTTGTGGTGGGGGGGGAGACTGCTCTCCCACTACGGGAGAAGGGCGCCCGGGCCTTCTTGGGGGGTGGGGAGGCAGGGGGGGTTCTCCCCCAAGCCCCCCCCCACAAAAAAGCCTTGTAAATAGGAGGGGAGGGATAGACTGCTCTCCCACCTGGAGGCTCCACTTCCGGGCATTGCTTATATAAGTCCTTGGGGGGGCATGTTTGCAGCGGAGGCTTTTCCCCATCTAGGGGGTAGACTGCCCCCCCATCTCTAAGCCTTGCTGCTGTATGTGGGTTGGCTGGGTGGATGTTACCCACCTCTCTTCTCCCCTCTTCCCCCCCAGTTTGTCAAGCAAGGGTAGACTTCTCTTTCCCGCAGAGGTTCCACTTAATAAGGGCATTGATTACACACCAGGCCACCTATCAGGAGTCCTGTCTCGCCTACTGTTTTTAAGTTGCATTTCAACCAATTGCTTTTTTTACTTGAGCCCCGTCTTGGCTGCGGAGGGCGGGGTATAAATACAATTTATTATTATTTATTATTACGAGCAGTGCCTGAAAGGAACAGCTTCCCCTCTTTGCCTGCCAGCAGCTGGTATCCAGGGATAGACTATGCTGGAACACAGAGGTTCCATTCTGCGTTTGCAGATGAAATCGACCCAGGCAGCATGACTTCGGTCTTTTCCAAGGCTTGCTTTCTCTTTCTCTTTCGCTATCTCTTTCTCGGCCTTGCCCGCCCATGTGTCTTTCCTCAACTGCTGGCTGAGAAGAAAAATCCCGGAACGTTTTATCCTTTTCTCCCTCTGCCACCCCCCTCCCCCGGCAGTTGTGCATGGAGCTGTGGCCGTGCCGAAATATATTTATTTTCGCAGAATTAGAACGGGGGCTCTGGAAAGGTCCCGGCCGGTCATCCGGTCCCAAGCCCCTTTGAACACATTTTATTTATTTTGAAAAAGCGCAGGCGGATTGATTGAACGGTACCCAAAGTGACCAATGTTGAACCTGGGGAACTCCTCGCCTTCTTGGGTGGGGGCCAATGCGACTGACAGCGTGCAAAACAACGCGCTGTAGAGAAAAGTATATTTTCCCTGCCTTCCTCATAACACTAGAATTCATGTACGTCCAAGGAAGCTGATTGTCATGAGATTTTTGGGACGGCTAAAAGGGAAGTTCTGCTCCAGGTAGCAGTGAGTTGAATTCCTCAAGAGGTGTGCAGGGTGGCAACACAAGAACGGGGCCTTCTCTGCAGTGGCTCCCCGTCCATGGAATGCTCTCCCCAGGGAAGTTCATCTGGCGCCTTCATTATACACCTTTAGGCACCAGGCAAAAATGTTCCTTTTTAACCAGGTCTTTGGTTGATCCGATTTACATCCTATTAAAATGTGGGGTTTTTTTGTAGGAGCGGGGCTGTTGGGTTGTTGCTTTTACGTTTATTACGTCTTTTTATATCTTGATTTTATTCCGTGAACCGCCCTGAGACCCCTGTCTATAGGGCGGTAAAGGGACCCCTGACCATTAGGTCCAGTCGCGGCCGACTCCGGGGTTGCAGCGCTCATCTCGCTTTACTGGCCAAGGGAGCCGGCGTGCAGCTTCCGGGTCATGTGGCCAGCAGGACTAAGCCGCTTCTGGTGAACCAGAGCAGCACACGGAAACGCCGTTTACCTTCCCGCCGGAGCGGTACCTATTTATCTACTCGCACTTTGACGTTCTTTCGAAGTGCTAGGTGGGCAGGAGCGGGGACCGAGAAACAGGAGCTCACCCCATCATTGTGGGGATTCGAACCGCCGACCTTCTGATCAGCAAGCCCTAGGCTCTGTGGTTTAACCCACAGCGCCACCTGCGTCCCATATAAGGCGGTAAAGGTAAAGGTACCCCTGCCCGTACGGGCCAGTCGTTCCGACTCTAGAGTTGCGTGCTCATCTCACTCTAGAGGCCATGAGCCGGCGCCGTCCGAAGACACTTCCGGGTCACGTGGCCAGCGTGACGAAGCTGCAGCTGGTGAGCCGGCACCAGCGCAGTGCACGGAAACGCCGTTTACCTTCCCGCTATAAAGCGGTACCTATTTATCTACTTGCACTTAAGAGTGCTTTCGAACTGCTAGGTGGGCAGGAGCAGGGACCGAAAGACGGGAGCTCACCCCGCTGCGGGGATTCAAACCGCCGACCATACGATCAGCAAGTCCTAGGCACTGAGGTTTTACCCACAGCGCCACCCGCGTCCCTTATATAGGGCGGTATATAATAGCAAAAACCTACGGAACTCGCTGCCACAGGACCGATCCGAGGAGGAGGAGGCAGGCAATGGGTACCAGCGATAATGGCTGTGTTCTCCTTCTGAATACCAGTTGGGAGGTGTTGCAGTTTTGCTCAGGCCTTGCTCAGGGGGCTTCCCATCTGGCTGCCCCTGCAAGGACAGGCAGCTGGGCCCGATCCGGCTCGCAGGCCTTTCCCGATGTTCACGCGTCCAGGATGATGGGAAACGTAGTCCTCAACTAAGGCTGCCGTGTTTGCAAAAAAGCGAAAATCCGGACGCAAAAACGGCCGAGGTTCTTTGGGTGCCTAAGTTGTTGAGCTCGTTTTGCAAAACCTCAGAGGTTATTGAGCCGGGCATTTGGACTGATTTTCTAAAATTCCACCCGGGCGCTTTTTCTGCTGAACGGATCCCAAATACGTCCGGGTAGTTCTGGACGTGCGGCAGCCAGCATCAGAAATTTGCCTGGCGTGTTTTGCGTCCGACGCGGGCCCGCTTGCGGCCATGTGAAGAACTCTGGGTGCCATGTTCTTGTGACGGACATTTCCTTCTGACCGACTCCCCCTCCAGATTTCTTAAGCATTTAAGCAGAAGAGCTTCTTTAAGGAAATAATAATCTGTCATCGTCTTCCTTGCAGCGCTCAATTATGTGCTGGAGATAATAGTCTTGTTTAGATTTTGTTTTCCATAAAGGGCATAATTTAACCGCACCGAGAGTACAAGTTGTGACGGCTGTTTTGCCTTAGTCTGGTTGGGCAATGGGGGATTGTCTGTAAGGTATGGGAGAAGCAATCGAGTTACGGGGGGCGGGGGGAGAGCAGGCCTGTTAGCATAAAGCCCCCTTCCTCTCTCTGGGACTTAGGCTACGTATAAGTAGCTGCTCGCCTTCGGGTGAGTACAGAACGCTTGCAGGCGACTAGCCAAGGTGGATCTGTGCACCCCGGCGTCGCATATGTTTAATGCAGCCCTGTATACAGTCATGGGAGGGACGCGGGTGGCGCTGTGGGTTAAACCACAGAGCCTAGGGCTTGCCGATCAGAAGGTCGGCGGTTCGAATCCCCGCAATGACGGGGTGAGCTCCAGACTTTCGGTCCCAGCTCCTTCCCACCTAGCCTTCCGATTAGACCTGAGAACATTTTAAACATGAGGATGTAGCCGAATGGCGGCTTCCGTACTTTGTAAAACTTCCTTCCCAGACAAAAAGGTTGGGAGATAAATTCCATAAAGGAGCTATTCTTACCTGCGAAATAGAGACGTCGGACCGCAACTTGGCACCCGAAAATCTTCCATGTGGTCACAATTGTACCTGCGCCAGTATATTAGTGGGTGGCTGGGCTACGGAGGGAGTGGGCTTCTGGCGGTTATTTGGGGAATGAGGAGGCTTTGCGCGAAACGCCGACGATTCGCCGTATATAGCCTGATCTGAAATTCCAAAATCAACACTGCCATGTAGATTTCGAATGATTCTCCGATGCATCGCCCAGCCCTCTACTCCCATCGTCCAGCCCGGACACCGGGGTCCAGCTCCGAGGGCCTCCTGGCGGTTCCCTCCCTGCAAGAAGCGAGGTTACAGGGAACCAGGCGGAGGGCCTTCTCGGTGGTGGCGCCCTCCGTTCAGATGTCGAGGAAATAAACAACTATCTGGCTTTTAGAAGACATCTGAAGGCAGCCCTCTTTAGGGAAGCTTTTAACGTTTGGAGTTTTATTGTATTTTTAATATTTTGTTGGAAGCCGGCTGGGGAAACCCAGCCAGATGGGCAGGGTATAAATAAATTATTATTATTATTATTATTATTATTATTATTATTAGTATTACTGCTGTAAGCATTTGCAAGGAAGTTCCTTGCAAAAGGAAGAAGGAGCTCAGCCCTTTAAAGGGAGAAGCCTTGGTCACGGCAAACATCAATACTTAAATTTGGGTTACATCTTGCAAGCGCCCCATCTTTCTCTGGTGCGAGAGAGTCCCAATTGCATGCATTTATTGTTGTTGTTTTCTAAAGCTAATTTGTACTGTCTTTTCCCCCCTCCTGCAGGACTACATCTGCCCGCGGTGCGAATCTGGCTTTATCGAAGAGTTGCCGGAAGAACCTAGGTAAAGCCCAACTCTTTGGGGACAAAATGAGATTTTTGCCAGTTTTCAGTTTGGGGTCCGGGGCGGGGTCTCCTTTTCGGGCTGTGGGGGCCGCATTCTGGCAGCGGGCAGACCCCCAAATGGCCACAGCCTGCGGGCAAAAGCCGGCCTGTAGGGGCAAGTAAGAGGAACGACAAGTCCTTAATTAATGCCCCCACTGTTGTCAAGTACAGACCAATCGTGGATTGAAGGGCACAGGTTCACCACAAGTAGCTAGTCCACATTAAGGAATCGGCAGCCTTGAGAGAGACAAAAAAACCCCCAGATTTGTTCAGAGTTTCTCCTGCCTTCGAGGTGGTTTTTTAAGTGCCGTCGCTGCTTCCTTGCCTGCTTGCCTTCAGCTCGCTCTTCTATCTCGAAATCTTTTCAGGAACGTCGAAAATGGATCCAACTCTTCGGCGTCGACCAGCGAGCAGAGCAGGCTCCCGTTCGAGGTGAGGAGCCAAGTGTGGCAGGCCGATTCTGCACTGTCGCGTTTTTGCCAGAATTTGGAAGCTGGGAGGGAACGGATGGAGTTGGGTTGCTGGCGAAATAGCCACTCGACTTTGGGCAAGTTGGGGTCGATTCCAGGCGACTAGCTTTGCCCGGCGGAGGTTATCTTTGGCTGGAAGCAGAGGCTTCTGCCTGATCTTTTTTGTGAACCGCCCTGACTGAGACCTCCAGGTATAGGGCTGTATATAAATTACCGTATTTTTTCCTCTATAAGACTCACTTTTTCCCTCCTAAAAAGTAATGGAGAATGTGTGTGCGTCTTATGGAGCGAATGCAGGCTGCGCAGCTATCCCAGAAGCCAGAACAGCAAGAGGGATTGCTGCTTTCGCTGCGCAGCGATCCCTCTTGCTGTTCTGGCTTCTGGGATTCAGAATATTTTTTTTCTTGTTTTCCTCCTCCAAAAACCGTGCGTCGCGTGGTCTAGTGCGTCTTATACAGCGAAAAATACGGTATCTACTTGCACTTTGACGTGCTTTTCAACTGCTAGGTTGGCAGGAGCAGGGACCGAGCAACGGGAGCTCACCCCATCACGGGGATTCGAACCGCCGACCTTCTGATCGGCAAGTCCTAGGCTCTGGTTTAACCCACAGCGCCACCCGCGTCCCTTATAGGGCTGTATATAAATTCAATAAATGAATGAGGGCAGCGTACCTTTCTGGGGCGGGGTGTCCCAGCAGTGGGCGGGGCCAGAGGCAGGAGTAGGCGGAGCTAGAACCTCGCACCTGTACACAAGGCGTCTTCCCAACGCCCCTGACTCTCTCCCCTTCCGCTCCAGAACGCCGACCAGCACTTATTCACCCTGCCCCAGGGCTACGGGCAGTTCGCCTTTGGGATCATCGACGACACCTTCGAATTCCCGGCCTTTGGGTCCAACGCTCAACCCGAGGACAACCGGGAGGCGGAGAACCGGCGCGAGAGGGAACACCAGTCCCGACACAGATATGGCACCAGGCAGCCCCGGGCGCGCTTCACGGCGCGGAGGACTGCTGGCAGGCACGAAGGCGTCCCCACGCTGGAAGGGTGAGAGGACACGACTCCGGCATAGCTGCCAACCGTCCCTTATTTGGCGGGACAGTCCCTTATCCCAGCGCCGTGTCCCACTGCTGTCCCTTATTGATGATGTCCCTTAAATTTCCCGGGTTTCAAAGGAAGCAGCTCCCCTCCCTCCCTCCCTGTCGGCCAGGGAGGAGGGAGGCTCCAACTGTGTTGCTTGGCTGCCCGGCCCGCCCCCCTCCGGCCTCCTCTCACCAGCCTCGGCCCCTGAGAGCCCCTTCCCGCCAGGACTGGTGGGAGCCTCGGGCCCTTCCACGTCCATCCTCCTTGCGGCCGTCGAACTGGGCATCTCTGCCTGGGGCCTCCCCTCTGTCCATCGCCACCGCTCCCACTAGGCCATACTGCGGCCGAAGGACCCGGATGAGATGGGCAGCTTGGCGCGGCCGATGAATTGCTGAGGAGCCTTGAGAGGAGAGCGAGGGCAACCATAGAGGAAGCAGTTCAGAGAGAGAAGGAGGAGGAGGCGGAGGCGCGGGCAGGTGTTTCCAAGGGCTAACCATATTGGGGGAAAGCGGAGAAAGGACTGCAAGCACTTCTCCCATAGATTTGTAGTGGTAGACTAGCATAGATGGTCTAATAATAATAATAATAATAATAATAATAATAATAATAATAATTTATTATTTATACCCTGCGGGTTTACTTCGGGCGCTATTTCCCCCCTGCCTTCCTCCCCGCCTGATGGAACTGAGAGCTGCAGATAGAGCATGAGAGAAAAGATACAGGCACGATGGTCAGGATTGGTGCTGGGTCGGATTCCCAAAGCCTTGAGGAGCGGCGTTTGCGAGTTTTCCTCTTTCTCCCGGCAGTCGGCTCACTTTTCCTTCTCTCCACCTCCCTCCTCTTTCTGCAGAATCATTCAGCAACTGGTCAACGGCATCATAGCCCCCACCACGATACCGAACCTAGGCGTGGGGCCTTGGTGAGTTCACAACGCCCACGCCCCCCCACTCCGTCCTTTTTCCCAGAGGCCTTTTGGTCCCGGTGGAAATCTTAACCCTTCCTCTCTGCTTCTCCCCTCCCAAACCCCATTTATCGTTACGTTCTTGAAGGGGAGTCCTGCATTCGAATCCGATGGACTACGCCTGGGGAGCCAACGGCTTGGACGCCATCATTACCCAGGTAAAACCTCTCTGCCCTTCCGGGGGGAATCGTTGGTTTCAAAATCTGCGTCGCTTCCGTCTTCTGCGCAGACACTGTCCGCATTTCCAAAACTAAAATAAAAATTACTGTGTTTTTTGCTCTATAAGACTCACTTTCCTCCTCCTAAAAAGTAAGGGGAAATGTGTGTGCGTCTTATGGAGCGAATGCAGGCTGCACAGCTATCCCAGAAGCCAGAACAGTTTTTGGAGGAGGAAAACAAGAAAAAACATATTCTGAATCTCAGAAGCCAGAACAGCAAGAGGGATCGCTGCGCAGCGAAAGCAGCAATCCCTCTGCTGTTCTGGCTTCTGGGATAGCTGCGCAGCCTGCATTCGCTCCATAAGACGCACACACATTTCCCCTTATTTTTTAGGAGGGGAAAAGTGAGTCTTATGGAGCAAAAAATACGGTATTTTGTGTGTTTTTTTATATTGTAGGTTTGGTATTCCCTGTTTAGGGAAGCTTTTATCATTTGGACTACTGTATTTTAATATTTTGTTGGAAGGCGCCCAGAGTGGCTGGGGAAACCCAGCCAGGTGGGCGGAGTATAAATAAATTATTATTATTATTTATTAGAGGTTACAATCAGAGGGTGTTTTTGGTAGTCCCGCCCTGTGGAACGCTCTCCCAGCAGATGTCAAGGAGATAAACAACGATCTGACTTTTAGAAGACATCTGAAGGCAGCCCTGTTGAGGGAAGCTTTTAACATTAGATGTTTTATCGTGTTTTTAATATTCTGTCGGGAGCCACCCAGAGTGGCTGGGGAGGCCCAGCCGGATGGGCGGGGTACAAGTAATAAGTTATTGTTATTATCTGGAATCCCCACCCCTTTGCAACAAGGCAAGGACTCGAAGCATCTCGGGGCTTTTGCCTCACTCTCTCCCGCATCCCCGGACGCGGGTGGCACTGTGGGTAAAACCTCAGCGCCTAGGGCTTGCCGATCACATGGTCGGCGGTTCGAATCCCCGCGGCGGGGTGAGCTCCTGTCTTTCGGTCCCAGCTCCAGCCCACCTAGCAGTTCGGAAGCACCCTTAAGTGCAAGTAGATAAATAGGTACCGCTTTATAGCGGGAAGGTAAATGGCGTTTCCGTGTGCTGCGCTGGTGCCGGCTCGCCAGAGCAGCTTCGTCACGCTGGCCATATGACCTGGAAGTGTCTCCGGACAGCGCTGGCCCCCGGCCTCTTTAGTGAGATGGGCGCACAACCCTAGAGTCCGACACGACTGGCCCGTACGGGCAGGGGTACCTTTACCTTTACCTCCCGCATCCCTGTTCTCTTCCAGCTTCTGAATCAGTTTGAGAACACGGGGCCTCCTCCGGCGGACAAGGAGAAAATCCAAGCGCTCCCCACGATCCACATAACAGAGGAACACGTAGGTTAGTCTCTCTTTTTCTTCCGCATTTCTTTTCTCCTCTCCCTCCCTCCCCCCAAAATATACCGTATTTTTCATTCCATAAGATGCACTTTTTTATCCTCCTAAAAAGTAAGGGGAAATGTCTGTGCGTCTTATAGAGCGAATGTGTGGTCGATCGCTGGCTCCCTAGCCCAGGCCTCCATTGCTGAATGTTCTGCAGACGGAGGCTGTTTGTCTCTCCCCAGCGACATGTGACTGGCTGATTAGATTATCTGTCTGGGAAGAAGCTGCAGAACTGTGAGCTGAACGCCATAAAAACAGGATTTTTTTCCCTTTGCAAAGGAAGCTCAACAACTTTGAGCTGATCTTCAAAAAAGGGGGCTTTTCCCCTTTGCAAAAGAAGCCACACAACTGTGAACTGATCCCCCCCAAAAACGGGTCTTTTCCCCTTTGCAAAAAAGGTGCACAACTTTGAGCTGATCCTAAAAAAAAAGAGGCTTTTCCCCTATGCAAAAAAGCTGTGAACTGTGAACTGATCCCCCCAAAACCAGGGCTTTCCCCCTTTCCTCCTCTAAAAACTAGGTGCGTCTTATGGAGCGAAAAATACGGTAGCATCTCATGGCATCGCTTGTTTTTATGCTTGATTTTGCTGATTTCTTCCTCTTGCCCTTTGAGATAGATAGATAGATAGATAGATAGATAGATAGATAGATAGATAGATATGGCGTTTGCAACTTCAGACAGGGTCAACGTGGGGGCATCCTTCTGGGAAGGGTGGAAAGGGGCATAGCAGAGCTAGTTTCTGCACAAAAACAGACTCGCACCCCCTTTTCTAAACCCTTCATCCAGTCGAGCTGGCGGCACGGCCAGAGGCCAGGGACCAGGGGTCGAAACGTTGGTTGTGCAAACGACGCGATCAGTGCCGGATTTACGTAAATATAATATAAGATAAAAACAAAATAAAACCTACATACAACAACAGTGTTTTGTGTTGTGTAGGCTCCTGTGATATAAGTCATAGGCCCCACCTGCTCGCCTGCTCCCGAAAACAGGCATAGGCCCTCCAGATGTTGTGGACTACAATTCCCATCATCCCTAGCTAACAGAACCAGTGGTCAGGGATGATGGGAATTGTGGTCACAAACATCTGGAGGGCCAGGGTTCACCCATGCCTGCCCTAAAATATCACTGGTTTGCTCATTTCCATATATAGGGTGCCTACATTCTGTATGTGCAAATGGCTTGAGATACCTATTAGGTCCATAAATTACCTATAACATATATTCAGCACAAAAAAACAGTGACCGTTTGTTGTGGTCAAAGGACAGCTGGACATATAAAGGGCCCCCTTACCTTCAGGAGCTTAGGGCCTCATCAAACCTAAATCTGGCCCTGGATGCGATCCTACTGAATATAAAAAGGTAAAGGGACCCCTGACCGTTAGGTTCAGTCGTGGCCGACTCTGGGGTTGCGGCGCTCATCTCGCTTTACTGGCCGAGGGAGCCGGCATACAGCTTCCGGGTCATGTGGCCAGCAGGACTGAGCCGCTTCTGGCGAACCAGAGCAGTGCACGGAAACGCCGTTTACCTTCCCACCGGAGCGGTACCTATTTATCTACTTTCACTTTGACATGCTTCCGAATTGCTAGGTTGGCAGGAGCAGGGACGGAGCAACGGGAGCTCACCCCGTCACGGGGATTCGAACCGCCGACGTTCTGATCGGCAAGCCCTAGGCTCTGTGATTTAACCCACAGCGCCACCCGTATCCCTGTACCGTATATAACTCCAGTTAAATTCAAGTAAATTCATGGTAGGGGCCAGAGAGTGTTTCACTTGACTGTTGTGGAAATTCCGGGGGAGCAGGGCTGTAAATATTTTTTAAGGATCACAAATCTCCCAGCCCACGTGGAAGGAAAAGTGTGCCCACAACCGCACAAAACGTCGTTGCTTCTTTTGCCAGGTTTTTCCCCTCCCCCCTTTTTATTTCTTTATTGCAACGTGGGCCAGTAAATCAACCCAAGGTTCCTTGTTCTGCAACCGCAGGTTCCGGTCTGGAGTGTCCCGTCTGTAAGGAAGATTACGAAGCGGGCGAGAGCGTTCGGCAGTTGCCCTGTAATCATTTGTTCCACGACGGCTGCATAGTTCCATGGCTGGAGCAGGTGAGTTGCGAAGAGAGAGAATTTCAATACAGTGGCACCTTGGTTCTCAAACTGAATCGCTTCAGGAAGTCCGTTCCAAAACCAAAGCGTTCCAAAACCGAGGCGCGCTGCTTTCCCATAGAAAGTCATGCAAAACGGATTATTCCGTTGCCGGCCTTTCAAAAACAACCCCTAAAACAGCAATTTTACATGAGTTTTACTATCTAACGAGACCGTTGATCCATGAAACGAAAGCGAGAATCAATGCACTGTGCTATAAAATAAACAAGACAAAATTAAAACTAGTTTTCCCCCTTACCTGCACTGATGATGGTCATTGTTTGGATGGGGCAAGTGTGGGGTCCAGCGCCGAGGGCCTTCTGGCGGTTCCCTCGCTGCGAGAAGCAAGATTACAGGGAACCAGACAGAGGGCCTTCTCGGTGGTGGCGCCCGCCCTGTGGAACGCCCTCCCATCAAATGTCAAGGAGATAAGCAGCTATCCTATTTTTAAAAGACACCTGAAGGCAGCCCTGTTTAGGGAAGCTTTTAATATTTGACGCTGTATTGTTTTTAACACTCAATTGGAAGCCGCCCAGAGTGGCTGGTGAAATAAAAGGAGACCTGACCATTAGGACCAGTCGTGGCCGACTCTGGGGTTGCGGCGCTCATCTCACTTTACTGGCTGAGGGAGCCGGCGTACAGCTTCCGGGTCGTGTGGCCAGCATGACTAAGTCGCTTCTGGCGAACCAGAGCAGCGCACGGAAACGCCGTTTACCTTCCCGCCAAAGTGGTACCTATTGATCTACTTGTACGTTAAGATGCTTTCGAACTGCTAGGTGGGCAGGAGCAGGGACCGAGCAACGGGAGCTCACCCTGTCATCGCGGGGATTCGAACCGCCAACCTTCTGATCGGCAAGTCCTAGGCTCTGTCGTTTAACCCACAGCGCCACCCGCGTCCCATTGGGCGGGGTATAAATAATAAATTATTATTATTAAAGTCAAGTGCCAGTGTTAGAAATTAGACCGGGCGTCTACGGAAGCGACGGCCCGACTCAATTTCTCCTTTTCCGCGTTTCGTTCCAGCACGACACCTGCCCCGTCTGCCGGAAGAGCCTCAGCGGCCAGAACACTGCCACCAACCCCCCGGGACTCTCGGCGATGAACTTCGCCTCCTCGTCTTCCTCCTCCTCCTCCTCCTCCTCTAGCTCGCCGAGTAACGAGAACGCGGCGAACAACTCGTGAGAGCGGAACGGCGGGGCGGGAGGTTGCCGCGGGGGGGGGGGTCGGTCGGAAAACGAAACACGCCTTTCGAAAGCAAGCAAAAAACGAAACAAAAACGTCGCTGCTCTCGCGCCCCTTTTGTCGCCTTCCTCCCCACCTGGCGAAAATGGGGGCGGGGGCGGGCGGGTGTCTGTGGAGGGGGGGGAATGGGAGAGGAACCCCCCCCAGCCCTGGAACACGGATCAAAGGGGGCAGGGTGTGGGGCAGGGGAAGCAGAACGCGACCCCCCCCCCACCACCGACACATTTCCCCCTTGAACACACAAACTCACCCTTGTCTCTTTGACCCCGCAAGGGTATTTCGGGCGCTCTCCCGTTTTGTTTCCTCCGGGGTGGGTATGAGGGAAGCCCACCCTTTTTAAAAAAACGCGGACTCTTTGAGGAAAAACCCGGCAAAGGAACATGGAAGCACTGAAGTGAGACTTTTTGGGGTTTTCTCCTTTTTTTTTTTGAGCGGAAATCGTTTCTGTTAGTAGCTTGGTTTGTTTTTTTTTAAAGCATTTTGGCCATCTTTTTTGGGGGGGGTCTCTTTTCAGTTCCTCAAGCCTTTTGACGTTCCCTCTTCCCTCCTGTCCCAACCTAATGGATTTTTCTACTTCCTAGCTGGGAGAAAGAAAGCCAGCCAAGGAAGGGGTTTTTTTTGGGGGGGGGACAGGTCGTGTGCTCATACCCTAACGACCGGACCCACATTTTCAGACTCGTTAGTTTCCTCTCCTGTTTTAACATCACCCTTCCCCCCCCCTTTTTCTTTTTTGGGCAGCCCGGTGTTGAGAAAGGGGTTTTTATAATGTTAAATTATTACTGCTGTTGAAATAAACGGACATTTCAGCTCGGATCCTGTACACGCATGTTTGGGTTCGTCCCGCACCTTCGAGATATAGACGCCTGATTTGACATGGTGGCCCAATTTTATCGACTGCTTGGGAGAAACCCTCAGTCGGTGGAGCGTGAGAGTCTGAATTTTGGGGCCCCATGTTGGGCGAAAGATTACCGCGTTGCAAGGCATTTGTGGTTCCTTCCAACGCTATGCTCTATGAACTTGTCCTGGAATGGAAGAATCGGGCCTCAGATCTAAGTCGGGGGTGGCCAACTTGACATCTTCTTGATCCCCCGCTGTCATCCATGTTGGCTAGAAACAATAGGAGTTGAAAATCCTTCTACATCTGCAGGGATGTCCCGGTTCTTAGAAGAAGCAATTTTTCTCTTCCGGAGAGAATGTCTCTACAGTGGTACCCCGGTTCTCTTAGGTTTCCTGTTTAAATTGCTCCTTCACAGGGACTAGAAACTTGAGCATCTTCGGTTAGGGCTGCGAGAGATTCACCGTCCATGTAGAAAAATACTTTATTAAAAATAATAATAATCAGTAATAAAAAAGTTATTGAGCTTTTTGGGGAGAATTTACCCCCCAAATGCAAAAATTGATACCCAAACACACGCTTCCTGGTTCTGTTAGCAGAAACCCCAGACGCTGTGCCGATTATTCCAAATTCCGCCCCCCGGGTCCTATTATCGCTGTTTGAATCCCGAGAAATTCCGGACGTATGGCAGCCCTCCCCTGTGGGGGATAGAGCCAGGTTTTTTCCCTCCTGCTCCGGAGGGGAAGACCCGAACCAACAGAAACCGATATATCACGATGTCTGAAATAAGGGCAGAGCTATGCAAAGGAAGGGACCCGGGTGGCGCTGTGGGTTAAACCACAGAGCCTAGGACTTGCCGATCAGAAGGTCAGCGGTTTGAATCCCCGCAATGACGGGGTGAGCTCCCGTTGCTCGGTCCCTGCTCCTGCCAACCTAGCAGTTCGAAAGCATGTCAAAGTGCAAGTAGATAAATAGGCACCACTCCGGCGGGAAGGTAAACGGCATTTCCGTGAGCTGCTCTGGTTCGCCAGAAGCGGCTTAGTCCTGCTGACCACATGACCCGGAAGCTGTACGCCGGCTCCCTCGGCCAGTAAAGCAAGATGAGCGCCGCAACCCCAGAGTCGGCCACGACTGGACCTAATGGTCAGGGGTCCCTTTACCTTTACCTATGTAAAGGAATCGGCTGGCCTCACGGTTTTCCCTGCATTGTGATTTTTGCCAGTGCGCGCTCTCGCGATTCGCTGCCCCATGCAAGAGGCTGGGTGTTTGTGTGTGGAGCTGAGCCGGCGAAGTTAACGGGCTGCAGGAATCGAGAGAAGCATTGGCTGCCTTCAAAGGTCCCCCCCCCCACACACACATTGTGATTTTTGCATAGCGCACAAATGCACATCACGTTTTGCAATACAGTCAAACCTCGGTTGTCGGACGTGCTGCGTTCCAGAAGCCTGTTCGGCTTCCGAAACGTTGGACGACCGATGCTCTGCTTCCAATGGGTTGCAAGAGCTTCCTGCCCTCAATCGGAAGCCGCGTCGGCTTCCGAAAAACGTTTGAAAACTGAAGCATTTAACGTATTTTTTGCTCTATAAGACGCACCAGACCGTAAGACGCAGCTAGTTTTTGGAGGAGGAAAACAAGAAAAAACACACATTCTGAATCTCTGATTGCTGCTTTCACTGCGCAGAGATCCCTCTTGCTGTTCTGGCTTCTGGGATAGCTGCGCAGCCTGCATTCGCTCCATAAGACGCACACACATTTCCCCTTACTTTTTAGGAGGGAAAAAGTGAGTCTTCTAGAGCAAAAAATACGGTACTTCCGGGTTTTTGGCGTTCGGGAGCTGCGGTTCGACTGTATACCGCCAGCTCGAAAACTACCGATATCACGATACGGACCGATATCACGATACGGACTTCGAACTGTTGCTGGACGATATATCGCCCAGCCCTATTACCTCCTTCACGGAAGGTTTTTAAACAGAGCTTGGGTGATCCTGCCGCTAGTCCCTTAGGCCCTCCATCCAAAGTCTTGCAGCACCTTTCCCCGAAACATTCTGGTGGACCTGCAAGGCTGTAAACAAGACTTTGTCCTTGCTGAGCTCCGAACACAGCAACGAAGGCGATGCCAACAAACCACCTGGGATTTTCCATTCGGCGTCGAACGCCGGCTTGCCTTTATTTTTTCGTACAAAAATAATAAATAACCCCCCCTCCCACCCGAAAGTTTCTGTTGTTTTTAAGTACTCAATATAAGAAGGCGTTTGATGAGCAATACGAGTCCGTTGTGTGTTGCCCACTCTCCGTCAGGAGACCAGCATGGGCAGAAAGTGCGCAGAGAGCTGCTGTCTCCTGGTCTTGGGTCCCTTTCGCGGAACGCCCTTGGCGTTGAGGGAGAGGAACATGGGGCGTCCCTCATGCTGCCAGAGGAAGGAAGCATAAGTGTTATAGCCGTTCTCTTCGATCCGCTCCACGAAGTTGCAGCTGGGGGTGTACGCTTTCTGCAGAGAGAAAAGGAGGACGGAGGTTGGTTTTGGCCTGGCGGACGCAGCTCGGACGTTAGGACATCTGCCTTTGCAAGCAGGGCCGCATTTAGGTTTGATGCGGCCCTCCGCTCCTGAAGGTAATGGGGCCCTTTATATGTCCAGCTGTCCTTTGTCCACAACAAATCGCTGCTGTTTTTTGTGTTGAATATATGCTATGTGGAAAAGGGACGCGGGTGGCGCTGTGGGGTAAACCACAGAGCCTAGGACTTGCCGATCAGAAGGTCAGCAGTTCGAATCCCCGCGGCGGGGTGAGCTCCCGTTGCTCGGTCCCTTCTCCTGCCAACCTAGCAGTTCGAAAGCACAAAGTGCAAGTAGATAAATAGGTACCACTCCGGCGGGAAGGTAAACGGCGTTTCCGTGCGCTGCTCTTGTTCGCCAGAGGCGGCTTAGTCCTGCTGGCCACATGACCCGGAAGCTGTATGCCGGCTCCCTCGGCCAGGAAAGCGAGATGAGCGCCGCAACCCCAGAGTCGGCCACGACTGGACCTAATGGTCAGGGGTCCCTTTACTTTTTTATATGCTATGTGGCAGGGGTGGCGAACTCCCAAGAGACTGTGATCTACTCACAGTTAAAAACTGGCAGTTATCTGCCCCCTTTTTGGGGTTCAGGTCAAAGTTGTTGAACTTTTCTTAGAAAGGGAAGCCCTGTTTTCCTGGGCTCAGGTCAAAGTTACTGAGTTTTTTTTTAGGAAGGAAGGCCCTGTTTTGGGGGGTTAAGGGCAAAAACGTTGAGCTTTTTTCAGGGGAGCCAAAGTGGTTGAGCTTCTTTGGGTGGGGGAGACAGTGATCTACCTGTGATCTACCACAGACGTCCAGTGATCTGACGGTACATCACGATCTTATTTGTTGGCCGTGCCTCCTATATGGCAATTTATGGACCTAATAGGTATCTAAAGCCATTTGCACATAATAGGAGCCTACACAACACAAAACACCTGTTGCTGTATGTAGGTTTTATTTCATTTGTGTTTTATCTTATATTTTGGAAATGTACATCCAGTTGGTTCTTTCCCTTTAAATTTTTTTGGGGCGCCCCAAGAGAGTGGGGACCTGAGCTAGAGCTTGTTTAAAGGTAAAGGGACCCCTGACCGTTAGGTCCAGTCGCGGCCGACTCTGGGGTTGCGGCGCTCATCTCGCTTTACTGGCCAATGGAGCCGGCGTACAGTTTCTGGGTCATGTGGCCAGCAGGACTAAGCCGCTCCACCCCCATCGTTCTGCCCAGAC
Source organism: Podarcis bocagei (assembly GCF_964188305.1). Taxonomy (NCBI): domain Eukaryota; kingdom Metazoa; phylum Chordata; class Lepidosauria; order Squamata; family Lacertidae; genus Podarcis; species Podarcis bocagei. Next base: position 2,141,645 of record NC_138144.1, on the reverse strand, counting down.
ACTGAGGTCCAGCGCCGAGGGCCTTCTGGCGGTTCCCTCATTGCGAGAAGTGAGGTTACAGGGAACCAGACAGAGGGCCTTCTCGGTGGTGGCGCCCGCCCTGTGGAATGCCCTCCCTTCAGATGTGAAGGAAATAAGCAGCTATCCTATCTTTAAAAGACATCTGAAGGCAGCCCTGTTTAGGGAAATTTTTAATTCTGTATTGTTTTTAACATGTGATTGAGAGCCGCCCAGAGTGGCTGGGGAAACTCAGCCAGATGGGCGGGGTATAAATAATAAATTATTATTATTAATACATGGCTTCCCCCGGTTGACCCATTGGGGACGGGGGAAGGACTCTGCAGAGCTAAATCCTGCCCCATCGCGTCAACTGGTGTCGCCCGCCCATCAGGGTGACAGCAGCCGATTGACAGCAGGGCGCCGTTTTGCAGGAGACGCCGCCATGAATATTTACCGTGCCGTAGAGTTTCCCCTTTCTGTTCATCGCTAAGTAGAACCCTCTATGGACTGACCGGATGGCCACGATCCCCGCACGCACCGATCGGATCTCCACGATATCTGGAAGAGACGGGGAAAAGCCCTTAATTTATTTCTGTTTTTTTAAAATTGCACTTAAAATTCCTTCTCCTTTACGACAACCTAGTGCCCTAGTCTCCCCATACGTAACTTTTCTTCGATTCAGCTCTCTGAACATCTGCAGCGATTTGTGGTTTTATTTTTAAAATATCCCCGCGGAAATCCTTCGGCGTTTCAGTTTGAATTCATCCCAATAAAAACACTTTTTTTTTGTTTGCAGTTTTACCTAATGGTCATATTGTGGCAAGCAGTTTAACCCAACACAGTGCAAAATAGTTTTTGGTATGGTATATTCACGATTATATTCATTTTTGTGGACACTTGCCTAAAATACAGTGGTACCTCGGGTTAAGTACTTAATTCCTTCCGGAGGTCCGTTCTTAAGCTGAAACTGTTCTTAACCTGAAGCACCACTTTAGCTAATGGGGCCTCCTTCTTCTGCTGCGCCGCTGGAGCACGATTTCTGTTCTCATCCTGATGCAAATTTCCTAACCTGAAGCAATATTTCTGGGTTAGCGGAGTCTGTAACCTGAAGGTAAACGGCGTTTCCGTGCGCTGCTCTGGTTCGCCAGAAGCGGCTCAGTCCTGCTGGCCACATGACCCGGAAGCTGTACGCCGGCTCCCTTGGCCAGTAAAGCGAGATGAGCGCCGCAACCCCGGAGTCGGCCACGACTGGACCTAATGGTCAGGGGTCCCTTTACCTTTTACCTTACTCTGAGGACAGCTTTAGGAAGATATTATTGCTGCAAAGTTGTTGTCGGTGATTATGCATTGTTGCAAAGTTGTCATTAATGACTATGGCTGTGTTGTCCTTTCTTAAAGCATTGTCATCTTGTAGGCAACCGACAAAAGAGCGAGACTTCTTAACTCCCTAAAAATGCACACAGAGTCTTGCAGGTGAACACTAGTGAGGGATGCCTCTCGGAAAGGCAGCGTGGTGTAGTGGTTAGAGAGTTGGGAAAGGACCTGGGTTCAAATTCCCACTTTCCTGGGTGACCATGGAGCAACCGCTGTCTCTCTCAGCCTGAACTACCTCAGAAGGTTATTTGGGGGATAAAATGAGAAGGGGGCGGGGGAAGGAACCAGGTATGTTGCCTCAAGCTCCTTACGGAAAATGGTGGAAAATAAATGCAATTAAAAAGCAAAAAACTCCCTGCTTTGCGTTTATTTCTCGTGGCAGACAAGCAGAGTTTGACGCCTCTGGTTAGGGCTGGGCGATAATCTGGCTTTCAGATTTGTGATCTATCCCCGGCTGAACGCGGCGGTATACCGATATATCACAACGTCTGGAATAAGGAGGGAACTTCGTAGAGGCGTTGGCAGGCTTCACGGTTTTCGTGAATCCTTTGCACACACGTATAACGATTTGCAGTATATTGGCAGGTCGGAAATGATGGAACCAGTATCACAACAGGGACCTCAAAGCGGTTTCGGACAATATATTTATAGTTAGCCCTCGTTGCGATTGCAGACAAATGGGCCAGGAATTACTGTCTTTTTCGCTCTATAAGACGCACCAGACCACAAGACGCACATAGTTTTTGGAGGAGGAAAACAAGAAAAAAAATATTCTGAATCTCAGAAGCCAGAACAGCAAGAGGGATCGCTGCGCAGTGAAAGCAGAAATCCCTCTTGCTGTTCTGGCTTCTGGGATAGCTGTGCAGCCTGCATTCGCTCCATAAGATGCATACACATTTCCCCTTACTTTTTAGGAGGGGAAAAGTGAGTCTTATAGAGCAAAAAATACGGTATACAGAACAACTGGGGTTTAATCACAACAGCTCAGGCCCTTTGGGAACTGAGAGCTTTGACCTACAACTTAGAGCTTAAGTCTGCTCCCCAACCCAGTTTTGGATTCTGCGCTCTCTCTGAAGCATGAAAAAACGCAGTCATTGTGATGAGAGGACCTCTGAGGTCATACAGACTGCAATATTCTAAAAACAAACAAACTCTGAATAATCGGTCACACGTCTCTGCAGAACCGCCAGGACTTGTGCAACTTCCTTATCCGTAAAAACCGACACTAAACTGATTTGGCAACTTGGAAGTTTCGCCCGTTCAGAGTGCATTTGCTAACGGTGTCGACTCGGAGGTGAACCCCAAAGGAGCTTACTCCATTGGTTTAGGATGCTAGCTTTGCTTCACCAGTGAGAATCGGAATCAACTAGCCCTCTTCTCAAAGCAGGAAACTTGTCAGGATTCGAACACAAGATCACTCTCCTTTGGTTTCGGCAGCCACGATTCAGAAGCATCGCTGCGTCTGAAATTAGGATTCTGCTCTCCTAAAGCTGGCATCGGGAACCTGTAGTGCACCGGGCGCTGCTGAACTACAACTCCCAGGGAGGATGTGAGGCAGGCAAAATCTGGAACACCAAAGTTTTCCCCAAACGTCCCTGACTCTTTCCCCCCCAGGCTTGCTTTGTTGGGGACGCTAGTGCACTTTTCTGCTTTAATGAGGACTAGAAGATTGCTTCCCCTTCATGGATCCCTGCCTTGCCGTGGCAAAGGGGCTTGAATAACTCAGAGAAGCTATGAACTATGCCGAGCAGGGCACCCAAGATGGACAGGTCATAGTGGAGCGTTTTGATCAAACGTGATCCACCTGGAGGAGGAACCGGCAAGCTGAGAGATTTTACTTTCTTGGGCTCCCTGATCATTGCAGATGGTGACAGCAGCCACGAAATTAAAAGACGCCTGCTTCTTGGGAGAAAAGCAATGACAAACCTAGGCAGTATCTTAAAAAGCAGAGACATCACCTTGCCAACAAAGGTCCGTATAGTTCAAGCTCTGGTTTTCCCAGTAGTGATGTATGGAAGTGAGAGCTGGACCATAAGGAAGGCTGATGGCCGAAGAATGGATGCTCTTGAATTCTGGTGCTGGAGGAGACTCTTGAGAGTCCCATGGACTGCAAGAAGATCCAACCTCTCCATTCTGCAGGAAATCAGCCCTGAGTGCTCACTGGAAGGACAGATCCTGAAGCTGAGGCTCCAAGATTTTGGCCACCTCATGAGAAGAGAAGACTCCCTGGAAAAGACCCTGATGTTGGGAAAGATGGAGGGCGCAAGGAGAAGGGGACGACGGAGGACGAGATGGTGGGACAGTGTTCTCGAAGCTACCAGCATGTTTGACCAAACTGCGGGAGGCAGTGGAAGACAGGAGGGCCTGGCGTGCTCTGGTCCAGGGGGTCACGAAGAGGCGGACACGACTAAACGACTAAACAACAACAACAACAGAAGCTTGCTTTCAACCCTATGTTCGAAAGCATCAAATGCAAGCGAGACTTACTGTCTGGACACTCGACCCGACGCGTGCCGTCAACTTTGCCGTCCCCGCCGATGCGCAGGAAGTAGTGAGTGGACGAGTAGAGCCGCCTCCTCCGCGCGTCGCCCTGGAGGTGGGGGTAGCTGCGGGCGGGCCTGCCCCCCCTTGGCCACCAATACCCGCCGTGTGGCTGCAAAGCCGTGTCTCCGTGCCCCAGGGCGGAGTTGGCGAGCCAGACCAGCAGCAAAAAACACCAGGCGGCGTGGGCAGTCGGTGGGTCCTGGTGACCCATGCCAGAAAATTTCGCCCGGCTCTCGGGCGACGGCCACCATGGGGCTTCAGAAGGCTGCCCGGCGAGGATTCGGCGGCGAGGCCCGAGGTCCCACGGGTCACCGTTGGGCGCGGTCAACATCCTACGAATGGCGTCATGGCGCTCGTAGAGGGTTGGACTAGATGATATTTGGAGATCCCTCCTTCCAGCTCCGCAGATCTGTGATCCTGCTGTTGTTTCACCGGTCTCGATCAGAGAATTCGGCAGCAGACCTGAAGCTGGCAGCGGTTTCCTTGAGGTCTAGCACCTTGCCGCGCCTTCCAGAAGCTGGCAGCGGTTTCCTTGAGGTCTAGCGCCTTGCTGCGCCTTCCAGAATCCCCGACTCAGAAGCTCGAAGCTCCTCTTTCAGTTTCTTCTCGATTTGCCAAAGCTCCCGGGAGAATCTAGCTTTGACAGGAGAGAGAGGTGCGTGCGAGCCTCGCGTGAACCCAAACAGCTCTCTCATTGACAAGAATTTCAGCTGTACATTCCCTCCTTCTGACAAGGAAGCGTGGCATTGGCTGGGCCTGCCCCCCGACAGCCAATCGCCGAACCTTCGAGGCGGAGCTAAGGTGTGGCTGTGAATGGAATTTTATTCCCCATTCATAAATCTGTTTTGGAGTTGGCCAGATGTTCTGTGCCTTTGGCACCGGACGGCGCTTTGCAAATCCCATCCTGTTTTGGTTCGGCGAGGCTGACACACACATGCAAAATGAATAGGTAAAGGTTTATGTTAAGAACACACACACACACACACACACACACACACACACACACAACGTATTTTCCGCTCTATAAGACGCACCAGACCACAAGACGCACCTAGTTTTTGGAGGAGGAAAACAAGAAAAAATTATTCTGAATCTCAGAAGCCAGAACAGCAAGAGGGATCGCTGTGCAGCAAAAGCAGCAATCCCTCCTGCTGTTCTGGCTTCTGGGATAGCTGCGCAGCCTGCATTCGCTCCATAAGACGCACACACATTTCCCCTTACTTTTTAGGAGGGGAAAAGTGAGTCTTATAGAGCAAAAAATACGGTAGTTTTTATTTTAGTTTTGGAAATGAGGACAGTGTCTCCGCAGAAGACGGAAGCGACGCAGATTTCGAAACCAACGATTCCCCCCGGAAGGGCAGAGAGGTTTTACCTGGGTAATGATGGCGTCCAAGCCGTTGGCTCCCCAGGCGTAGTCCATCGGATTTGAATGCAGGACTCCCCTTCAGGAACGCAACAATAAATGGGTTTTTTTGGGGGGGGGAGAAGCAGAGAGGAAGGGTTAAGATTGCCGCTGCGACCAGAAGGCCTCTGGGAAAAAGGACGGGGAGAGGGGGCGTCGTGAACTCACCAAGGCCCCACGCCTAGGTTCGGTATCGTGGTGGGGGCTATGATGCCGTTGACCGGTTGCTGAATGATTCTGCACAAAGAGGAGGGAGGTGGAGAGAAGGAAAAGTGAGCCGACCGCCGGGAGAAAAAAGAAAACTCGCGAACACCGCTCCTCAATGCTTTGGGACTCTGATCCAGAACCGATCCTGACCATTGTGCCTCTATAGCAGGCACCCCCAGACTCGGCCCTCCAGATGTTTTCGTGCAAAACGAAGATGCTGCTGCAGTTCTGTATCTTTTCTCTCGTGCTCCATCTGCAGCTCTCAGTTCCATCAGGCGGGCCGGGAGGAAGGGGGGGGGAAATAGCGCCCGAAGTAAACCCGCAGATCAGATCAGCTCTGGTCAGACCTCACCTGGAGTACTGTGTCCAGTTCTGGGCACCACAGTTCAAGAAGGACACTGACAAACTGGAACGTGTCCAGAGGAGGGCAACCAAACTGGTCAAAGGCCTGGAAACGATGCCTTATGAGGAACGGCTAAGGGAGCTGGGCATGTTTAGCCTGGAGAAGAGGAGGTTAAGGGGTGATATGATAGCCATGTTCAAATATATAAAAGGATGTCACATAGAGGAGGGAGTAAGGTTGTTTTCTGCTGCTCCAGAGAAGCGGACACGGAGCAATGGATCCAAACTACAAGAAAGAAGATTCCACCTAAACATTGGGAAGAACTTCCTGACAGTAAGAGCTGTTTGACAGTGGAATTTGCTGCCAAGGAGTGTGGTGGAGTCTCCTACTTTGGAGGTCTTTAAGCAGAGGCTTGACAACCATATGTCAGGAGTGCTCTGATGGTGTTTCCTGCTTGGCAGGGGGTTGGACTCGATGGCCCTTGGGGTCTCTTCCAACTCTAGGATTCTATGATTCTACGACCATCTATGCTAGTCTACCCCTACATATGCAGTTGCAATCGAAACGATTCAAACCCCATTTCAAATTGGGTTCATGATCAAAAGGTACAGACTATTAGCTGTTTGCATGTTTGTATTTTACAATGTAGATTGTTCCTTGCTTCCCGGACTTTGGGATGGAAGTTCAAAGGCTCCAAGATGCTCCCATTGACCTAATCCCCGCATAAGCTGCGAGTTACCTGCACTTGATCAAATTTCAGGGGATTGAAAGACAGCTTGTTTCTAACTACAGGAACCGGAGAGATCAGTGGCCTTGCGCCAGCCCTGCAGTGCGGTCTGACCAGTGCCGGATTCACGTATAAGCTAAACAAGCTATAGCTTAGGGCCCCGCTCTCTTAGGGGTCCCCAAAAAAATTAAAGGGAAAAAAACCTGGATGTACATTTCCGAAATATAAGATAACAAATAAAACAAAACCTACCTACAGCAACAGTGTTTTGTGTTGTGCAGGCTCCTAGGATGTAAGTCATGGGCCCCGCCTGCTCCCTAAAATATCCCTGGTTTGCTCCTTTCTATATATAGGGTGAGGGATGCGGGTGGTGCTGTGGGTTAAACCACAGAGCCTAGGACTTGCCAATCGGAAGGTCAGCGGTTCGAATCCCCGCAATGACGGGGTGAGCTCCCGTTGCTTGGTCCCTGCTCCTGCCAACCTAGCAGTTCGAAAGCACGTCAAAGTGCAAGTAGATAAATAGGTACCACTCCGGCGGGAAGGTAAACGGCGTTTCCGTGCGCTGCTCTGGTTCGCCAGAAGCGGCTTAGTCATGCTGGCCACTTGACCTGGAAGCTGTCTGTTAACAAATGCTGGCTCCCTCGGCCCATAAAGCGAGATGAGCGCCGCAACCCCAGAGTCGGTCACGACTGGACCTAATGGTCAGGGGTCCCTTTACCTTTACCTATATATAGGGTGTCTACATTCTGCATGGACTGGTTGCAGGGCAATGTGTGCAAATGGCTTGAGATACCTATTAGGTCCATCAATGGCCATTCAACACAAAAAAACAGCGACCGTTTGTTGTTGACAAAGGACAGCTGGACATATAAAAGGCCCTGTTACCTTCAGGAGCTGAGGGCCTCATCAAACCTAAATCCGGCCCTGGGTGTGATGTTGCGAACGCAATGCAAATTAGGACACAGCCCTATAGGGTTAGGGTTAGCCATCGTGCAGAAGGATGGCTAGCGACACACGTTCCACTGACAGTTTTTGCTGCTCCTCCAAGCTCGGCAATGACCCAAATTCTTTCCCCCAAGAACCTTGGCCTGCGGGGAATGCGGCCGTTCCAGTCTCCTGCGTCATTTGAGGCCACGCCGAACCCGTTTGCTCTCAAAACGGTGAGAACGCACCGCCCTGGGAGGAAATATTTGCCCTGCTTTCTTTTGCAAACATTTCTGGGAGGTGGAAACCTCGGGACAGATATAGCAGCAATGGTGCTGCAGGAATCTCACACAAATGTTGTTTTTTAGTCGTGTCCGCCTCTCCGTGACCCCCTGGACCAGAGCACGCCAGGCCCTCCTGTCTTCCACTGCAGTTTGGTCAAACTCATGTTGGCCACTTCGAGAACACTGTCCCACCATCTCGTCCTCCGTCGTCCCCTTCTCCTTGTGCCCTCCATCTTCCCCAACATCAGGGTCTTTTCCAGGGAGTCTTCTCTTCTCATGAGGTGGCCAAAGTCTTGGAGCCTCAGCTTCAGGATCTGTCCTTCCAGTGAGCACTCAGGGCTGATTTCCTTCCGAATGGAGAGGTTTGATCTTCTTGCAGTCCATGGGACTCTCAAGAGTCTCCTCCAGCACCATAATTCAAAAGCATCCATTCTTCGGCCATCAGCCTTCTTTGTGGTCCAGCTCTCGCTTCCGTACATCACTACTGGGAAAACCATAGCTTGAACTATACGGATATAATTAAGACGGCCCTTGTTGTGGACCCTGGGATGCTGTGAAAGGTGGCCAGGGGTTCCGCAGGCAACGCTGGCCTCTGTCCCTCTTTCCTTCGCTCCCTCCTCAGATGCCTTCTTGCATCTCTGCCTCCCAAAGTCTTGCACAGCTGTTTGTTGCAGTAGCCTTGGCTACAAGCTCCGCAGTCAAATGGTGCCTCTGGGGCCGGGCAGGGGCTGCTTCCTAAGCCCCTGTGGGGCAATGTGAAGAGGCACCCCTCTTTGGGGCAGCTCAGAGACCGGGGGGGGGGGCAGCTGCGGCTGTCCAGAGGACCCCAAAGAAGAGCTGGTCAGGGGACCTGTGGACCCGAAAAAGTTGGAAACCTCTGTTCCATGGGGCCCGGGGGCATAGGCGCCGACTCCATGGGGCTTGAGGGGGCCCGAGCCCCCTCAAAAATTCGTTTGGGGGGGCTCTGCCCCCCCAATAATCTCCGGCGCCCCTCCAGCAGAGCGCCATCGCCGCCCCTCCCCCAGCCCAAAATACACAGGGTCGGGCTGCATGCCTCCTGCCCTCCCTCCCGAGCAAAAGCTCCACCCACTTTATTTGCATATTCATGAGCTTATTTATTATTCATGAGCTTTCCCGGGCCCCCCCAATATTTTTTATAAGTCCGCGTCCCTGCCCGGGGGCCGGATCCGTCCCAATCGCCTTCTCAACCCGGCCCACGGATGGTCCGTGAATCGACCTGTTTTTACATGAGTAGAATGTGCCCTTTTATTTAAAATGCATCTCTGGGTTATTTGTGGGGCATAGGAATCCGTTCATTATTATTTCCCCCCCAAAAAAATATAGTCCGGCCCCCCACAAGGTCTGAGGGACAGTGGACCGGCCCCCTGCTGAAAAAGTTTGCTCTGTTCTATGGGATTCATAGCATGCTAGAAGCATCTTCTCCGTGTGTTTTGACTCCTGCTTACCTGGGAAGATTTGCCATAACAACAACCAGAAGGATGGCATTTCTTTAAAATGACAAGGTGCTTGGCACAAGCGTGCAAAGGGTTATCTCATCCTCTGTTTTGGGCTTCCTTGTGGTGTTCTGCCCGTGTGGAATGGTGTCATCGTCGTCTCTGACCTGTTTTGTTGGTTCCCCACAAACAGGTGATCCACCTGTGCTTTGGTTTCGCAACAGCTAGGCTTGACGTCCAATTCCATCATCGTCATAATTTTGTTCTTTGCACCTCGTCCATCTGACTGGGTTGCCCCGGCCGCTTTGGGTGGCTTCCAACGTATAAATAATAATAATAAAATGTTAAATTTTAAAAACACTTCCCTATACAAGGCTGCTTTCAGAAGTCTCCTAAAGGTCCTGGGCTCGGGGGTCAGATAACGTCCTATTCCATCCCCTCCAACGTTTCTCCCGTGAAAATAGGGACATCCTATTCCATCCCCTCCAATGTTTCTCCCGTGAAAATAGGGACGTCCTATTCCATCCCCTCCAACGTTTCTCCCGTGAAAATAGGGACGTCCTATTCCATCCCCTCCAACGTTTCTCCCGTGAAAATAGGGACGTCCTATTCCGTCCCCTCCAACGTTTCTCCCGTGAAAATAGGGACGTCCTATTCCGTCCCCTCCAACGTTTCTCCCCTGAAAATAGGGACGTCCTATTCCGTCCCCTCCAACGTTTCTCCCCTGAAAATAGGGACGTCCTATTCCATCCCCTCCAACGTTTCTCCCCTGAAAATAGGGACGTCCTATTCCATCCCCTCCAACGTTTCTCCGCTGAAAATAGGGACGTCCTATTCCATCCCCTCCAATGTTTCTCCCGTGAAAATAGGGACGTCCTATTCCGTCCCCTCCAACGTTTCTCCCCTGAAAAGAGGGACGTCCTATTCCATCCCCTCCAATGTTTCTCCCGTGAAAATAGGGACGTCCTATTCCATCCCCTCCAATGTTTCTCCCCTGAAAATAGGGACGTCCTATTCCATCCCCTCCAATGTTTCTCCCCTGAAAATAGGGACGTCCTATTCCATCCCCTCCAATGTTTCTCCCCTGAAAATAGGGACGTCCTATTCCATCCCCTCCAACGTTTCTCCCCTGAAAATAGGGACGTCCTATCCCATCCCCTCCAACGTTTCTCCCGTGAAAATAGGGACATCCTATTCCATCCCCTCCAACGTTTCTCCCGTGAAAATAGGGACGTCCTATTCCATCCCCTCCAACGTTTCTCCCCTGAAAATAGGGACGTCCTATCCCATCCCCTCCAACGTTTCTCCCGTGAAAATAGGGACGTCCTATTCCATCCCCTCCTACATTTCTCCTGTGAAAATAGGGACGTCCTATTCCATCCCCTCCTACATTTCTCCTGTGAAAATAGGGACGTCCTATTCCATCCCCTCCTACATTTCTCCTGTGAAAATAGGGACGTCCTATTCCATCCCCTCCTACATTTCTCCGTGAAAATAGGGACGTCCTATTCCATCCCCTCCAATGTTTCTCCAATGAAAATAGGGACGTCCTATTCCATCCCCTCCAACGTTTCTCCCCTGAAAATAGGGACGTCCTATTCCATCCCCTCCAACGTTTCTCCCCTGAAAATAGGGATGTCTTATTCCATCCCCTCCAACGTTTCTCCCCTGAAAATAGGGACGTCCTATTCCATCCCCTCCAACGTTTCTCCCCTGAAAATAGGGACGTCCTATTCCATCCCCTCCTACATTTCTCCGTGAAAATAGGGACGTCCTATTCCATCCCCTCCAACGTTTCTCCCCTGAAAATAGGGACGTCCTATTCCATCCCCTCCTACATTTCTCCGTGAAAATAGGGACGTCCTATTCCATCCCCTCCAATGTTTCTCCAATGAAAATAGGGACGTCCTATTCCATCCCCTCCAACGTTTCTCCCCTGAAAATAGGGACGTCCTATTCCATCCCCTCCAACGTTTCTCTGTATATGCTGTATATATCATTTTATTTTACTTGTAATAATTTTTATATTATATATAAAATAAAAAATTCACACACACATACACACAAAGTCCTTTCCTCATCCAGAGAACGTTCTCGCATTTCATTTGCCTTTTTTCTGCAGCCTCTTTTTTAAAAATAAAAAAATAAAACCATTACAGGTACTTGGTACTTGCCTGCATTTTAAAATTCCTGATTCATTTCCTGACATCATTCCTAACCATTCCTGGGAGGGAGAAGAACTAGCCTAGATACATAACTTGGCCAAGTCAACAATGCTGACTCTACAGATGTCCAGCCAAACAAACAGGAAACTCTCTTTACTTCCGCCACAGATCTGCATAATATTTGCAAGACCGGCTCCAATTTCTCCTGCAAAATCTCTTTTTTGCCTGCAGAAGGCAGGTTCGATCGCCAGGGGAATATCCAGATAGGGCTGGCAGAGAGAGACACCCCCCCCCCGGCTTGAAACCTTGGACAGCAGCTGCCAGCCAGTGCAGGCATAATCTGGCTCTGTATCCAACGCTGCTGCTGCAGCCCTTTATTCAGAAACCAATGAGGACTGGGGTCTTATTTATTGATATTTATATTTACAGTCAAGGGACGCGGGTGGTGCTGTGGGTTAAACCACAGAGCCGAGGACTTGCCGATCCGAAGGTCTGCGGTTCGAATCCCAGCGACAGGGTGAGCTTCTGTGCTCAGTCCCTGCTCCTGTCCACCTAGCAGTTCGAAAGCACGTCAAAGTGCAAGTAGATAAATAGGTACCGCTCTGGTGGGAAGGTGTATATATATATATATATATATATGTAGGTTTTGGTGTCTTCGGGTGTCTTCCCGTGTAAGAGTTGGGGTGTCTAGGCGACGTTTCGACGAGGTCTCACTCGTCATCTTCAGGCTGGTGCTTTCGGCTTCTTGTTACTAGAACAGAGCAGGATCTCAGTGTTTGAGTTCCTATAAATACTGTTGAGGGGGTGTGGTGTATAGCCTCCAACGTTCTGGGCAGAGAGGAAGTTCCTAGGTTAATGTGCCTTTTCTTCTTTTGTTCATTAATTACTTGAGGGATATCTTGAGTGATTACTTGAGTGATATTCTGAGTACCACTTAGGAGGGTCATTAGGTGTGGATTAGTTGCTAAAGCTTTCGTGTCTTGACCTCTTGACCTTGTAAAGAGTTTTTCTGAGAAGATGGCTGTACTGCACTTAGTTGTGCTCTGGCTTGGCTACGTGTATAGGGGCGAGCTGTGGTTTTGTGCCCCTATACACGTAGCCAAGCCAGAGCACAACTAAGTGCAGTACAGCCATCTTCTCAGAAAAACTCTTTACAAGGTCAAGAGGTCAAGACACGAAAGCTTTAGCAACTAATCCACACCTAATGACCCTCCTAAGTGGTACTCAGAATATCACTCAAGTAATCACTCAAGATATCCCTCAAGTAATTAATGAACAAAAGAAGAAAAGGCACATTAACCTAGGAACTTCCTATCTGCCCAGAACGTTGGAGGCTATACACCACACCCCCTCAACAGTATTTATAGGAACTCAAACACTGAGATCCTGCTCTGTTCTAGTAACAAGAAGCCGAAAGCACCAGCCCGAAGATGACGAGTGAGACCTCGTCGAAACGTCGCCTAGACACCCCAACTCTTACACGGGAAGACACCCGAAGACACCAAAACCTACATATATATATATATATATATATATATATATATATATATAAAACCATGATTCCACCCACCACTCGGGAATCCTGGGAACCGTAGTTCTGCCCAGGGTGCCGGGAATTGTAGTTGGGGAAAGCTACAATTCCTGGAATTCTTTAAGGAGGAGTCATGCGCTTTCAAAGTGTTTTCAGCCCTGCGTTTGGACTGCAAAGGAGGCGTCCTCTGCAGCCTGAGTCCAGAGGGCAGGATTCTACCCCGTTACATCAGCCGACGAGCCGGTTTGTGCCTTCGTCATTTTAAGCCCTTTAACATAATTGCATTATTTTTGTATTTTCATTTCCCCATGAGCTCACGCTTGTTTACCTTTCCCCCTCTCCCTGCGCATCATGCAGATGGATATTTACGATGTCTGGGTGTTAGTCATACTCAGAGTAAGCCCATTGAAATGAATGGGCATGACTAAGGCACATGGATTTATTTTCTTTTTTAAGTTTCTATTTATACTGGTCTTTTTTTTATTTTATAAACATTTATTAAGTTTTCACAAATTTTAAAAACACATACAATACACAAAATGCAAAAATATACATACAATAACAAACAAACACGTATAATTTCAACTCCTTTTTTTCCTTAAACTTATTTCATCGACTTCCCCATACCTCCCCTTTCTGCATTCCAATTCCCAAAATTATTTCAGCAAATCCTTCCCCTTAATTTTATCCGATTTTTTCCTTTCCTTTTCTTTTACCTAATCTTTAACAGCTGTAATCCCTTACTTTATATAACCACAACATTTTAACATTCATTAATTATACTGATCAGGCGTATACATTCGTTTGGCAATCATTTTCACGTTGCAAAGTTTGACTTCCTTCCCCCCTCCTTCCGCGGTTCCTTAAATTTATTTTCAAAAATGCCTTCTGCATATGCAAATTCGTTTAATCTGCTGATTTAATAATATTATTAATAATAAATTTTATTTATATCCCGCCCTCCCCAGCCGAAGCCGGGCTCAGGGCGGCTAACAACAATAAAATAGTGCAACATTCTAGAAACATTTCATTATAAAAATTAATTAAAATCAACTCAAATGAATTATCCACTTTAAATATATACTCTTACGAAGCTTAAGGTTGTTACAGTCACCCTGCCAATGTTTTTCTCCGTTTGCAATTTATCTGTAAATATTCAATAAACCATTTCCATTCTTTTATAAAAAGTTTATCGGGATTTCTTAATTCTTCCTGTAGGTTTTGCACATTTCTGCATATTCTATAAGTTTTTTTAAAAAATCCATTCTTCCTTTGTTTTTTTCCATTTTGGGGCGAGTAACCTTCTTGCTGCTGAAGTCGCAAACATAAATAAATTTCTATACAATTCAGGTAGTTCTGTCCGTATAATTCCCGAAAGAAAAGCGAAGCTTCGGGAAAAGGACAATAGGGATTTTTGGGGAAAAAATGGGAACCTTTTATATTACATCTGTAGAAAGAAAGAAAGAAAGAATATTGACCAAGAATATTGGTAGGGTTTAAACATTCACAACTTGATGGATAGGGAACAAATAATGTAATATAAGGAAAAAATACGATATTGGTAGAAAATAGCAGAATATATTAGTGAGGTAAATAAATCAGAAATGGAAGTTGAGGGATGTCCAAAATCGGGGAGGGAGAGATGCTGTGTAAGTTGTATGTTATAAGTATATTTGTAATGGGAGAAAAGAAAATTAATAAAAAATAAAAATGTTGGAGGGAACATCTTTCGGAGAGCAGAGAATGCCTCTTCTTTTATCCGCAAAGGGGAACTTGCATGCACCTAGATATTATTGGAGGGATGCCTCTATCCAGAAGAGGCTTTTCCTCCTGAGAAAAAAGGGAGCTGCAGTTTTTTCCCCTTGGGAGTTGTAGTTTTTTCTCTCCTTGGGAGCTGTAGCTCTTTCTTGGGAATTGTAGCGCAGCAGAATCTGCACATCTGCCAATTCCATCTCCCTGCAGCTAATATATTGCATAAATAAATTATTATTGTTGTTATTAATTTTTTTAAAAATAAAATTATTGCATTTTTTTAAATGACAGGGAAGGCAGGAATTGAACATTACACCCAAATCTTCCAAAAATAAAAGAAAAAATGCAAAAAAGTAAAAATATAAAATGAAAACAAAAAGAATAAAATGCTAATATATTGGGTTTTTATGTGCATTTAAGCCATATATAGGGTTAACAAAAGCTCAGCAACTTTTGTGTCCCTAGCGCTACTCTTCATTTTTTCCCCCTGCCTAGTATCTCTATGGTCCCATCGTTGCTATAGCGACAGCAGAGCAACCGGAAGCGTTGGCGCCTGCGCAGTCCGGCGCCGGAGAAACCCAAGAGCCGGCAGGGAGAGAAAGCCTGCGTCGGGAGAACGCATGCGCAGAGAAAGGAACCCCACGATAGCTTTAAAAAAAATCGCGCGTGCGCAGAACTGCCATTGCTGGCGCTCGTTGGGGAGACAGTGAAGTCTATGCGCATGCGTGGAGTCTACCGTCATAAAACGGCGCCCGGGCGACGCGCTTTGCGCAGGCGTACTTTTGTCGGGTGCTTTGAAAACCTTATTGCGCCTGCGCAGCGCGTCCTTCGTGTTCTTCGAAGCTTCGCCGGGCGCCATGGACGACGAGGAGGAGACGTACCGCTTGTGGAAGATCCGGAAAACCATCATGCAGGTCTGGGCGGGCGGGCAGGGAGAAGGGGAGAAGGGAGCGGGGGTCGGAAGAGCCCGGGAACGGGGTGGGGGGAGGGGGCTGAAGAGGGGGGGCTCCCTTTTATAACGCATGCGCAGTACTTCGGAGGCCTACCTGGGAGGGCCGTTGTGCGAAGACAGTTCTGGAGGGGGAGAAAAGCAATGACAAACCTAGACAGCATCTTAAAAAGCAGAGACATCACCTTGCCAACAAAGGTCCATATAGTAAAAGCTCTGGTTTTCCCAGTAGTGATGTACGGAAGTGAGAGCTGGACCATAAAGAAGGCTGATGGCCGAAGAATGGATGCTTTTGAATTCTGGTGCTGGAGGAGACTCTTGAGAGTCCCATGGACTGCAAGAAGATCAAACCTCTCCATTCTGAAGGAAATCAGCCCTGAGTGCTCACTGGAAGGACAGATCCTGAAGCTGAGGCTCCAAGACTTTGGCCACCTCATGAGAAGAGAAGACTCCCTGGAAAAGACCCTGATGTTGGGAAAGATGGAGGGCACAAGGAGAAGGGGACGACAGAGGACGAGATGGTGGGACAGTGTTTTCGAAGAGGCCAAGATCAGTTTGACCAAACTGCGGGAGGCAGTGGAAGACAGGAGGGCCTGGCGTGCTCTGGTCCAGGAGGTCACAAAGAGTCGGACACCACTAACCGACTAAACAGCAACAACATCCCTGACCATTAGGTCCAGTCATGGCCAACTCTGGGGTTGCGGCGCTCTGAGGCATCTGAGGAGGGAGCGAAGGAAATAGGGACAGAGGCCAGCGTTGCCTGCGGAACCCCTGGCCACCTTTCACAGCATCCCAGGGTCCACAACAAGGGCCGTCTTAATTATATCCGTATAGTTCAAGCTATGCTTTTGCCAGTAGTGATGTACGGAAGTGAGAGCTGGACCATAAAGAAGGCTGATGGCCGAAGAATGGATGCTTTTGAATCCTGGTGCTGGAGGAGACTCTTGAGAGTCCCATGGACTGCAAGAAGATCAAACCTCTCCATTCTGAAGGAAATCAGCCCTGAGTGCTCACGGGAAGGACAGATCCTGAAGCTGAGGCTCCAAGACTTTGGCCACCTCATGAGAAGAGAAGACTCCCTGGAAAAGACCCTGATGTTGGGAAAGATGGAGGGCGCAAGGAGAAGGGGACGACAGAGGACGAGATGGTGTTCTCGAAACCACCAGCATGAGTTTGACCAAACTGCGGGAGGCAGTGGAAGACAGGAGGGCCTGGCGTGCTCTGGTCCAGGGGGTCACGAAGAGGCGGACACAACTAACCGACTAAACAGCAACATGACCTGTCCATCTTGGGTGGCCCTGCACAGCATAGCTCATAGCTTCTCTGAGTTATTCAAGCCCCTTCGCCATGACAAGGCAGGGATCCATGAAGGGGTATGACAAACCTAGACAGCATCTTAAAAAGCAGAGACAGGTTATCTTTGGATAAAATAACTGCTGTTTAGATTTTGGGAGCTAGCGGCTCTTTGGGGTTTTTTCCTCCCACCTCCCCCTACTCCACAGCCTCCCCAAGGAACCCTCTCTTCTCCTCATCCCTCTTTCCTCTTGTGCTGTGTCTTCCCTATCCTCTCTGTGCTCTGTCTGTTGGGCTTCCTGGATGAACCGACCTCTGTGAGAATGAAAGGCTCTTCCTTTGACCCGACTGCTGCAGGGCTCTCTATATCCCACGCTGGCTCTCAAGATGCCCTCTGAATAAATGGACCTCTCTCTCTCTCCCCTCTTGTTCTTCCTTACTTCCAAATCGCTCCAGCTGTGTCACGATCGAGGTTACCTGGTCACCCAGGACGAGTTGGACCAGACCCTGGAGGAGTTCAAAGCCCAGTTTGGCGACAAGCCCAGCGAAGGGCGACCCCGGCGGACGGACCTCACCGTGTTGGTGGCCCACAACGATGACCCCACCGATCAGATGTTTGTCTTCTTCCCAGGTGAGTCGATGGCATTCAGCAAAAGGTTTGATCCCCTTTCGACTGCTGGTTTGATTGTGTCATCTTCTTCTTAGGCTTGGCTAGCTTTCTCTTTTTTTCTTTCAATGGGATCTGCTTTAGTTTTTATTTTTGGAGCTTTTTATTTTGACAAAGTAATAATCATAAGTAAGAATAAAAATGTGCATCCCACCACTGAGACCATTCCGTTGTAACTGTCCAGCCTCCCAGAATTTCCGCACCTCTTGTGATGGTTTGACCCCTTTCCGTTTTAACAGCACCCATTCTACAAACACCCTCCATATCTCCTGAGTATTTTCCATCTTACCTTAATGGCACATGTTAATTTATCATTCATAGCTGTATCCCACACCTCTTTATACCATTCTTCCATTTTATATTCTGCTTGCCCCTTCCATCTTCCTAGCTATAATAATTCGTGCAGTTGTCAGTAAACATGTGAGCAAGTCCTTCATAGCCTGCAAACCTTCCATCCCATCATAAATTGATAATAATAATATTTTTTATTTATATCCCGCCCTCCCCAGCCGATGGTGGCTAACAACAATAAAATAGTACAATATTCTAAAATCATTCCACTATAAAATTAATTCAACTCAAAATGATGGCAACCGTTAGGCTAAAGTTCTGTGAAGATTGCCAAAGGAGGGAGTCAGGGTGTGCCCTGGCTAAAATCCTGGAGGAACAGCTCTGTCTTGCAGGCCCTGCGGAAAGATGTGAAGTCCCGCAGGGCCCTAGTCTCTTGTGACAGAGCGTCCCACCAGATCGGAGCCAAAGCCGAAAAAGCCCTGGTTCTGGTTGAGGCCAGCCTAACCTCTCTGTGGCCTGGGACCTTCAGGATGTTTTTATTTGCAGACCGTAGGTTCCTCTGTGGGGCATACCAGAAGAGGCGGTCCCGTAGGTACGAAGGTCCTAGGCCGTATAGGGCTTTAAAGGTTAAAACCAGCACCTTAAACCTGATCCTGTACTCCACCGGGAGCCAGTGCAGCTGGTATAGTACCGGATGAATGTGATCTCGCAGCGAGGACCCCATAAGGAGTCTCGCCGCGGCATTCTGCACCCGCTGGAGTTTCTGGGTCAGTCTCAAGGGCAGCCCCACGTAGAGCGAGTTACAATAATCCAGTCTGGAGGTGACCGTCGCGTGGATCACAGTGGCTAGGTCAGTGCGAGAGAGGTAAGATGCCAACTGCTTAGCTTGGCAGAGATGAAAAAAATGCTACATTTGGACTTTCGGTCAGCTTTGACCCAGTGATTTCTGCTCATTTGCCTTCAGTAGCAGTAAAGCTCTGCTGGATGAAATACAATTGCCTCTGGTCTATTTTTGGGGAATCCTGCAATGTGTTTAAGTTGTTACTCTGCTAACTTATACACTGGAATCCACTCTGGATCAATATTAAGTAGAATTTACATGACATTTCTCCCCGCCCCCCGCAAGAAAGATTTTCATGTATCATTAAGGGATGAGTTTTTGCTGGAAAGGGGACTCATTCTTCTCAGTTGTGGGGGGAGAAGGTCACCCCGAAATGAAAAGTTGGAATCATCGCATAGGTAACTCAGTGACTGCAGGAACTTGTCAGAAACCTTGCCCCCCCCCCAAAAAAAAACCAAAATAAGCATTGCAGGTATTGGAGAATCGCTGTTTAGGTTGTTACTCTGCATTGGAATGTACTCTGGATCAATATCGAGTAGAAGTTCAATGACAACGCTGTACGTGCAATTTCACAGGTGCCGCTTCGCCGTCACACTGAGGTCTGGAAGCTTGTCTTGTTTATTAAGAAACGAAAGTCTCGCCTGTTGGCTCTAGAGAGGGTGGTGGTGGGGACAAATTATTTCCTCACACCAACCGTGCCGTTTTCTGGTCCTGAATGTGGTCACTGTGCCCCTGAAGGACCAGATGCGCAGCCTGGGAGTCATTTTGGACTCACAGCTGTCCATGGAGGCACAGCTCAAATCCGTGTCCAGGGCAGCTGTTTACCAGCTCCATCTGGTATGCAGGCTGAGACCTTATCTGCCTGCGGACTGCCTCGCCAGAGTGGTGCACGCTCTGGTTATCTCCCGCTTGGACTACTGCAATGCGCTCTACGTGGGGCTGCCTTTGAAGGTGACCCGGAAACTACAACTAATCCAGAACACGGCAGCCAGACTGATGACTGGGAGCGGCCGCCGAGACCATATAACACCAGTCTTGAAAGACCTACATTGCTCCCAGTACGTTTCTGAGCGCAATTCAAAATGTTGGTGCTGACCTTGAAAGCCTTAAACGGCCCAGTAGACCCGAAGGAGCCTCTCCACCCCCATCGTTCTACCCGGACACTGAGGTCCAGCTCCGAGGGCCTTCTGGCAGTTCCCTCACTGTGAGAAGCCAAGTTACAGGGAACCAGGCAGAGGGCCTTCTCGGTGGTGGCGCCCTCCCTGTGTAACGCCCTCCCGTCAGATGTCAAGGAAATAAACAACTATCTGACTTTTAGAAGACATCTGAAGGCAGCCCTGTTCAGGGAAGCTTTTAATGTTGGATGTATTACAGTGTTTTAATATTTTGTTGGAAGCCACCCAGAGTGGCTGGGGAAGCCCAGCGAGATGGGTGGGGTATAAATAATAATTTATGATTATTTCTTCCCTTTCAGAGGAGCCAAAGGTTGGGATTAAGACCATTAAGATGTACTGCCAGCGGATGCAGGAGGAAAACATCACCCGGGCCCTCATCGTGGTTCAGCAGGGCATGACCCCGTCAGCTAAACAGGTAGCCAAGTCCGGCTGCGTGGTGTCCAGCCCAGAGGGCACAGTTGGCGCTAGTTTGGGCACGAGACGTTCGGTGGGCAACGAAACTTCACAGGCGAAGAAATACCGTACTTTTCTGTGTATAAGACGAGGGTGTTTTTTTTTACTCAAAAAAAGGTAAAGGGACCCCTGACCGTTAGGTCCAGTCGCGGACGACTCTGGGGTTGCGGCATTAGGGATGCGGGTGACGCTGTGGGTTAAACCACAGAGCCTAGGACTTGCCGATCAGAAGGTCGGCGGTTCGAATCCCCGCAATGACGGGGTGAGCTCCCGTTGCTCGGTCCCTGCTCCTGCCAACCTAGCAGTTCAAAAGCTCATTTTCCTTTGTTCGGCTTATCTACTGCCAAGGGGGTGGGGTGGGGGGAAGCTGATTCCCTGAAGCCTGACATTAGCTTAAGTCCCTTCTCCTCCCGCTCTTTTTCAGTCTCTCGTAGACATGGCTCCGAAGTACATCCTTGAGCAGTTCCTTCAGCAAGAGCTGCTGATCAACATCACTGAACACGAGGTGAGGCGTCTCCTCTGTTTGATTTAACACTGTGCAAATGCTGCTTTGGCAACAGAAAGCTTCCAAGATGAAAAGGAAACTAAACGGATGCTCTGGGGTGTTCTAAAATGGTGGTCCTGAAAGTGGGCGTTGGAAATTGGGGGGGGGGTGTTAAGTGAGGCTCCTTACGGGGTCCTTGCCGCGGGATCACATTCATCCATTGCTTTACCAACTGCACTGGCTCCCAGTGGAGTACAGCGTCAGGTTTAAGGTGCTGGTTTTGACCTTTAAAGCCCTATACGGCCTAGGACCCACGTACCTACGGGTCCGCCTCTCCTGGTCTGCCCCACGGAGGACCTTAAGGTCCACAAATGGCAACACTTTGGAGGTCCCAGGTCGCAAGGTGGTTAGATTGGTCTCAACTAGGGCCAGGGCCTTTGTTGGAAGCCGCCCAGAGTGGCTGGGTATAAATAATAAATTATTCTTAATCTTATTCTACCTTTCTTTCTTTCCGCCTTTGCAGTTGGTTCCTGAGCATGTTGTCATGACCAAAGAGGAGGTGACCGAGTTACTGGCCCGATAGTATCCTTCTTTTCGTTCTCCTGCGCTATCCTCATAGGTCTCAAAAGTCATGCTAAGTAAAGGTAAAGGGGACCCCTGACCATTAGGTCCAGTTGTGACCGACTCGGGGGTTGCGGCACTCATCTCGCTTTATTGGCCAAGGGAGCCAGCGTACAGCTTCCGGGTCATGTGGCCAGCAGGACTAAGCCGCTTCTGGAGAACCAGAGCAGTGCACAAAAACGCTGTTTACCTTCCCACCGGAGTGGTACCTATTTATCTACTTGCACTGGTGTGCTTCCGAACTGCTAGGTTGGCAGGAGCAGGGACCGAGCAACGGGAGCTCACCCTGTCATTGCGGGGATTTGAGCCGCCGACCTTCTGATCGGCAAGTCCTAGGCTCTGTGGTTTAACCCACAGCGCCGCCCGTGCCCCAAAGGTCATGTTACAGAAACACAAAATACATAAGGAAGATAATTAACGCTGATACTAATCCCCGTACCACGCAGCTTCTGTGTTGATTTCTCCATCCCCTTTTGCCCTCCGAATGTGGCCCTCCGAAGGGAGCGTGGCCCTCGGGCCAAAAGGGGTTGTCCCCCCCCCCACCGCCCTGCTCTGACGCTAGTTGCCACGAGCCAGGACTTGAATGAGTTCAGCAGCAGCTAAAAAAGCCAATGCAATTCTGGGCCGCATCAATAGGAGTATAGCATCTAGATCAAGGGAAATAATGGTGCCACTGTATTCTGCTCTGGTCAGACCTCACCTGGAGTACTGTGTCCAGTTCTGGGCACCACAGTTCAAGAAGGACACTGACAAACTGGAACGTGTCCAGAGGAGGGCAACCAAAATGGTCAAAGGCCTGGAAACGATGCCTTATGAGGAACGGTTAAGGGAGCTGGGCATGTTTAGCCTGGAGAAGAGGAGGTTAAGGGGTGATATGATAGCCATGTTCCAATATATAAAAGGATGTCACATAGAGGAGGGAGAAAGGTTGTTTTCTGCTGCTCCAGAGAAGCGGACACGGAGCAATGGATCCAAACTACAAGAAAGAAGATTCCACCTAAACATGAGGAAGAACTTCCTGACAGTAAGAGCTGTTCGACAGTGGAATTTGCTGCCAAGGAGTGTGGTGGAGTCTCCTCCTTTGGAGGTCTTTAAGCAGAGGCTTGACAACCATATGTCAGGAGTGCTCTGATGGTGTTTCCTGCTTGGCAGGGGGTTGGACTCGATGGCCCTTGTGGTCTATTCCAACTCTAGGATTCTAGGATTCTCCCCGAATCGAACCTGGCTCGTTACACTTGCCTTCTTTCTTCCCGGGGAGGTGAAGCGGATGGATTGCTTTCCCTTAACTGCTTTCCCCCAGTAAGCTCCGAGAGAACCAGCTACCCAGGATACAGGCCGGGGACCCGGTGGCTCGCTACTTTGGAATCAAGCGAGGCCAGGTAAGGACTTGCGGACAGGCCACACATGAATCGAAGGGGATGGGACCAGTTCATGCTCCATAGCAACTCCCAAGAGACTGTGATCTACTCACAGAGCTAAAAACTGGGGTTCAAGTCGAAGTTGTTGACCTTTTTTAGGGAGGAGGAAAAGCCCCATTTTTACCTGTTGGACATGTTTGTTTTACAGTCATGGGAAAGAGAACGTTACAGTAAATTTAAAGGGGGTGGGGGCTGTTTGACTTAGTCTCATGTTTTTTTTAACTACTGAAATTAGCTGCCATCACTGCTGCCAACAGATTCCAATACATGACGTGTGTATTGTGTGAAAAAGGCTACTGGCTCTCTGCGTGCCTTCTCCCAAATCAGTTCCCGATTTTGAAACCAGTACCTGCCTTCTCCCAAATCAGTACCTGATTCTGAAACCAGCACCTCCCTTCTCCCCAATCAGTACCTGATTTTGAAACCAGTACCTGCCTTCTCCCAAATCAGTACCTGATTTTGAGAACTGTCTGCTTCCAGGTGGTGAAGATCATCCGTCCCAGCGAGACGGCCGGACGGTATATCACCTACCGGCTGGTGCAGTAGCCGGCAAAACTACTTTGCAAGGTACTCTTATCTCCTTACCTTAAGAGGAAATGTGGGCGGCCTCATTTCAGAGAGATCTTCTTGGCTGAGAAACGCTTCTTTGACAGATTTTGAACCGCATACCTAACAAGATACCAACACTTCTCCTGTGCCACCTCGTGGCTCCGTCAATTTTTCGGGCAGCGCGTAGACGGCAAACCTGCCTTCCCAGTGACCGCAAGGATTGGAATTTGGGGCGTACGTGTTTGTGTCTCTTCTGGAAATCCCAGGTGGGTGGGAATCTTCTTGGACATACGATTGCTGCTTCGAACCACCCAAGCTTCGAGATCTCAAGATCTGAAGTGGAACCAGTTGCTAACGCCACAATAAGCACCCTTCAGATAATTCCACCCCCAACTGAACTGGGCCTGGGTATATTTTCCTTACGCTGATGGGGTGGAAGCAGCTTTTGGCTGTGTGTTTTGGAAGAAGAAGCGTGATGGAGGACCTATGTAGAGGCCTCTCTGCCTTTAGAGTTTGTGCTTGCAGTAAACCGTTTGTGAGAAAAAGGGTTTTCTGGACTCCTGAGAACATCCCTCTTCCTTTCTCTGTTTTGCTGATCACTGCTGGGGGGAATCCGCCTCTCTCAAAAGGAGCCTCGACTGTCTTAATAAGGTTATCATTTCAATAAAGCATTGGAACTAATAATTTTTTTTATTAGGATTATTATTGAGCACTTGCAAAGTGCCTAACGTTTTGTAGGAAAAAAACTGAAAGGGGAAACCATAGATGGAAAGATGGCCCCAGTTGTGTAATAATAATAATAATAATTCATTATTTATACCCCGCCCATCTGGGTGGGTTTCCCCAGCCACTCTGGGCAGCTTCCAACAGGATATTAAAAACACAGAAAAAGATCAAACATTAAAAACTTCCCTAAACTGTTTATTTCCTTGACATCTGACGGGAGGGCGTTCCACCACCGAGAAGGCCCTCTGTCTGGTTCCCCGTAACCTTGCTTCTCGCAGGGAGGGAACCGCCAGAAGGCCCTCGGAGCTGGACCTCAGTGTCTGGGCAGAATGACGGAGGTGGAGACGCTCCTTCAGGTATACTGGGCTGTTTAGGGCTTTTAAGGGGAGCACCAACACTTTGAATGGTACTTTCCCTCCCTATAAAACTTCAAACATTAAAAAACTTCCCTAAACAGGGCTGCCTTCAGATGTCTTCTAAAAGTTAGATAGCTGCTTATCTCCTTGACATCTGAAGGGAGGGTGTTCCACAGGGCGGGCGCCACCACCAAGAAAGCCCTCTGTCTGGTTCCCTGTAACCTTGCTTCTCGCAGGGAGGGAACCGCCAGAAGGCCCTCGGAGCTGGACCTCAGTGTCTGGGCAGAATGACGGAGGTGGAGACGCTCCTTCAGGTATACTGGGCCGAGACCGTTTAGGGCTTTCAAGGTCAGACCAACACTTTGAATTTAACAACACTTTGTTATTAACCAGCGAGGTATTACAGGTATTTTGGAGACTTCTTGCTAACGCCATTTCCAAGGTGGTTGTTAATTGTTGCAGGAGGGTGGGAAGGAAATTGACACAACGCCATTGGATGGTGTACGCTTACTTTATTTTCATACCTAACGAAAGCATCAGTCCAGGATTGCGAGTGCAGCAGTTTAAAAAGCAAACCAGCGAGCTGCCAAACAGGTAGGCTCTCCAACACAGGGAGGGGTACCTTATGTACAAATAATTAAGAAGCCGAGGTTATTAAGACCTGAACCTCCACACTCTTTCTTCTCATCCACCCTTGACATATGAAACAAAACTCTCACACACGGTACCGTTCCTGCCTTCTCTGGAAGCTGAGATTTCTTTTGCCTCTGTTCCCATTAAAGGTAAAGGGACCCCTGGCCATTAGGTTCAGTTGTGGCCGACTCTGGAGTTGCGGCACTCATCTCGCTTTACTGGCCGAGGGAGCCGGCGTACAGCTTCCGGGTCATGTGGCCAGCAGGACTAAGCCGCTCCTGGCGAACCAGAGCAGCGCACGGAAACACCGTTTACCTTCCCGCCAGAGCAGTACCTATTTATCTACTTGCACTGGTGTGCTTTCGAACTGCTAGGTTGGCAGGAGCGGGGACCAAGCAACAGGAGCTCCCATTGCGGGGATTCGAACCGCCGACCTTCTGATCGGCAAGTCCTAGGCTCTGTGGTTTAACCCACAGCGCCACCCTTTGCTGGGAACAGCCGTCCCATTAAAGCACGACGGAGTCTCGAAAGAGGCGCCTCGGTTCTTCGGAAGCCCTTGCCACTAGGCAGCGCCGTCGTGCTCAGCTTCTGCCAAGACACTGCGAGAACGGGGCGCTGGATTAGATTAGGTGGGTCTCTTTGGCCAGAACCAAATCAAAGCTCTCCTTAACGATGCTGAAAGTGGCTTTTGCATAGGATTTGGCAGGTTAGTTGGCCTCACGGAAGAGAAAGCTTTCTCCCCTGTTGCTGTCTTACATTTGCCGCAGGACTGTTGGCATTACCGGGAAGTGGATCGGGGCCCCCTGACACCCACACCTTTTGCCCTGGGTCCCAGACCTGCCCCCTTTTTAAAGCAATATAATAATTATTATTTATATGCCACCATCTGACTGGGTTAGTTCAGCCACTCTGGGCAGCTCCCGACAAAATGCTAAAAACATGTATATATATATATATAAAACACTTCTACAGGGTGACTGAGTGTGCATAGAGCTGGGCAGATATATCCATATATCGTCCAAAGCGGTTTGAAGTCTGTATCGTGGTGCCACTTTCGTAATTTTTGACCTGGCAATACATCGCGGATCGTGATGTTTGTGTACGCAAAAAATCACAATTGGGGAAACCGTGAAACCGGCCGACGCCTCTACATAGCTCCATCTTTATTTCAGACGTGGTAGATCAGTAGATAAACGCAGTGTTTGGCCGCTGTGTTGAAAACTAGGTTTTGCCCAGCCCTAGTGAGAGCCACAGTCACTGCCCTCTCGTGTTTTGTTCAGAGGTAAATATTCTCTTGGGTACCTAGGAGTGGCGAAATCGGAAACTGCCTAATGCCAAGAATTTGTCCTGAATTGATTTAAAGTTGTATTATACTGAGCCTTGACCACTGCTCCATCTGGCTCAATTCTGGCCACACCAACTAGCGACAAGACTCCAGGGTTTCGGAGAAAGGGAATGTCTCCCAGTCTAAACTGGGAGATACCGGAGATCGCAGCCACCTGAATGCAAAACATGCTCTAAAGCGCAGAGCCACAGCATTTTCCCAGCAACGCATCTATTGTTAGAGTCGGGAAAAGCCGCCTGAAATCTGAACTAAGTGATCGACACACCCATCTTGTGTTCACAAAAGGATGCAGGTTACGCTAGCTTGAAATCATGAGCTGGGATCCGCTCGTCCAACAAACCAGTCTCTCTGGGGGAATAAGCCTCGTATAAGAAAGACTTTTGCTTATTTCTTTTTCTAGCTTAATGAGCTAGGAGTAATTTTGGAGGAGACTGCAGAGAGCAAACTGTGACCGTCGCCAGCAGGCTGCAATCGGCGCTTGTCTGTTCAGTCGCAAGTCCGCGACAGCGTTTGCTTCCCGGAAAGCGTGGATCACAACCTTTCGAGTACCTCGTGATCCAGCAGGCCTCCCCCACGGTCAGTTTGTACCCTGACTTGTTAAAAAACAACACAATGACATAGCTGAAGGGGCTGGCATTTAAAAACCCAACCCTAATCCGTTGCAAAATAAACAAAAAAGAGTTCTGCTTTGCTAAAGTGAAGGACCTTGAAATCAGTACTTTTATAAAGGGGCTGCTTTTCCAGGTAGTTTCTGGGAGAACCGAGAACCTCTGCAAACAAGGACAGGACGGTGCAAATATAATATTGTGACGGGGTTGTATCTAGGACTGTTCTTTTTTAACACGCCACTCATGCAAAAGAGGTTGGGAGCCTGGTAAACCACACGGAAACCTCGGCACGCTCCGGTTTCGCGGCCGATCCAAAAACAGGCGAAAGGATAAACAGGTTTGCGTTGAAAAGGCGGGTTAGATAGAACCCAAGAACTGGAGGACTTGGCTTTTCTTCGTTGGCGGACCGTTCTTTCCTTCCCGTTTTCGAGGCTGGGGAAACTACTCTAACTCCTTGTAGCCGAAAGGCGGTTGCGGAAACGCCACGTTGTTCGACTGGTTGGTGTTGCAAGCCTCCGGCGGCCTTATCACCTGCCCTTCCGCACTCTCCCCGTTGCCCTCTCTCCCGAAAACCGCATCTTCGTCCCCATCGCAGCGGCCTTCCTCCCGGGCCGGGCAGCGCTGCAGCGGAGAGACGTCTTCGGAGTCCGACTGACCGACGCTGTAAGTGCGGCTCAGCGTCCCTTCCTCGCTGGCTTCGTCCGCAGACGGGGTTTCTTCGTCGCCGCTGGTCTCGCTGCCTCGCCGCGGGGGGCCCTCGATGCCCGCCTCTGCGGAGTCTTCTGGATCAGAGTCGGAATCGATGAAACGGGTGCTTTCTTCTGTGTTGGGATAAAATGAAACTCATTACTGCCTTCCTTTCTCTACTCCCTTATGCTTCTGCCAAGGAGATCTGTGTGGGTTCCCCATTTTATCCTCAATAATAATAATAATAATAATAATAATGATACAGTGGTACCTCAGGTTACATACACTTCAGTTTACATACGCTTCACATTACAGACTCCGCTAACCCAGAAATAGTACCTCAGGTTAAGAACTTTGCTTCAGACGAGAACAGAAATTGCACGGCGGCAGCGGGAGGCCCCATTAGCTAAAGTGGTGCTTTGGGTTAAGAACAGTTTCAGGTTAAGAACGGACCTCCGGAACGAATGAAGTACTTAACCTGAGGTACCACTGTATATTATTTATACCCTGCCGATCTGGCTGGGTTTCCCCAGCCACTCTGGGCGGCTCCCAACAGAATATTAAAAACGCCATAAAGCATCAAACATTAAAGACTTCCCTAAACAGGGCTGCCTTCCAAGATAGTTGTTTATTTCCTTGACATCGGACGGGAGGGTGTTCCACAGGGCGGGCGCCACCACCAGGAAGCCCCTCTGCCTGGTTCCCTGAAACTTGGCTTCTCGCAGGGAGGGAACCACCAGAAGGCCCTTGGAGCTGGACCTCAGTGTCCGGGCTGAACGATGGGGGTGGAGATGCTCCTTCAGGTCTACTGGGCTGTTTAGGGCTTTCAAGGTCAGCACCAACACTTTGAATTGTGCTCGGAAACGTCCTGGGAGCCAATGTAGGTCTTTCAGGACTGGTGTTATGTGGTCTCAGTGGCCGCTCCCAGTCACCAGTCTGGCTGCCGCATTCTGGATTAGTTGTAGTTTCTGGGTCACCTTCAAAGGGAGCCCCACGGAGAGCGCATGGCAGTAGTCCAAGCGGGAGATAACCAGAGCCTGCACCACTCTGGACAGACAGTCTGCGGGCAGGGAGGGTCTCATCCTGCGTACCAGATGGAGCTGCCCTGGGCACAAAATTGACCTGCACCTCCATGGACATCTGCGAGTCCAAAATGACTCCCAGGCTGCACACCTGGTCCTTTGGGGGCACAGTTGCCCCATTCAGGACCAGGGAGACCTGCACACCTGCCCGCCCTCTGTCCCCCCCAAAACAGTACTTCTGTCTTGTCAGGATTCAACCTCAATCTGTTATCCGCCATCCATCCTCCAACCACCTCCAGGCACTCACACAGGACCTTCACTGGTTCTGATGTGAAAGAGAGGTAGAGCTGGGTATCATCCGCATACTGATGAACACCCAGCCCAAACCCCCTGATGATCTCTCCCAGTGGCTGCATGTAGATGTTGAAAAGCATGGGGGAGAGGACGGAACCCTGAGGCACCCCACAAGTGAGAGCCCAGGGGTCTGAACACTCACCCCCTAACACCACTTTCTGGACATGCAACCCATTACAGTGGTACCTCGGGTTAAGTACTTAATTCGTTCCGGAGGTCCGTTCTTAACCTGAAACTGTTCTTAATCTGAGGTACCACTTTAGCTAATGGGGCCTCCTGCTGCTGCCACCGCATGATTTCTGTTCTCATCCTGAAGCAAAGTTCTTAACTCGAGGTACTATTTCTGGGTTAGCGGAGTCTGTAACCTGAAGCGTATGTAACCCGAGGTACCACTGTACTGCCTTCCTGTTTTTTATTCCCTTGTCCTTCTGCCAAGGAGATCTGTATTCGTGGCTCACCGTCCCCATTTTATCCTCAAACTAACCCTGCGAGGCGAGCCGGCTGAGAGAGAGAGCCTGCGAGTGTGTGCCTGCATTGACAATTATGGGACCGACTCGGTTTCAAACTGCTTTCCACATTGTGTTTTAATTTCCGCGACCTGCCTGGGACCTTAAGGTGAAGCTGGGAGAGTATAATAAATTGTAGAAATTAAAATATAGTATTATCACCCAGCGTCCAACCTTCGGACAGGTGTGTTCCGCCTCACCTCTGTACAGGTCCTCGTGAAAAGCAGCCTCTGCCTGCTCAGCGGAGGCTGTGAGGTACAGGTCTGTGTCGTCCGACGGCTGGCATGCGTCTTCCTGCACGTAGAATGCAAGACATTGCTGAGGTATTTTATTTATTTTTTAAAAAAAAACGTTTTTTATTTGATTACAAAAAATAAATTTACAACAATATCCATTGCAAACCCATTATAAAGAGATTGTTCTGAATCTCAAAACTTCACCCCCATCGCCTCCATGGATCCTAATATCAACACTTACAACTGCATAAAGGGAAAGGTTAAGGGACCCCTGACCATTAGGTCCAGTCGTGACCGACTCTGGGGTTGCGGCGCTCATCTCGCTTGATTGGCCGAGGGAGCCGGCGTCCAGCTTCCGGGTCATGTGACCAGCAGGACTAAGCCGCTTCTGGTGAACCAGAGCAACACACGGAAACGCTGTTTACCTTCCCGCTGGAGCGGTACCCATTTATCTACTTGCACTTTGTGCTTTCGAACTGCTAGGTTGGCAGGAGCTGGGACCGAGCAATGGGAGCTCACCCCGTCACGGGGATTCGAACCGCCGACCTTCTGATCGGCAAGTCCTAGGCTCTGTGGTTTAACCCACAGCGCCACCACAACGGCATATCAATCAGTTATCCACTTTTTTTCCATCTGAGTCCGAGCCTGAGTGTAATGGCCTGGGATTCGGACTCGGAGGCTGAACCTGAGGGATCCCAGCCTGCACAGGAGTCCCCGCCTCCAGAAGCAGCTGCGCCGGGGCTGGGGCTTCAGCCTGAAGGGTCCTCACCTGTGCTGGGTCCTCAGGTGAGTCTGCTCTGGCTCCTGAGGTGATGGAGGACCCATTGCCTGCAGGTGCTCCACTCCCAGCCCTGTCAGGGGAAGGTGAGGCTGCCTCTGGGTCCGGTAACCCTCCAGCCTCTCCTGAGCTGCAGAGACTCAGGGCAGAGAGGCGGAGGGAACTAAGTTCCTGCAGGAGGAGGGCTCGCCTCCAGGCCAGGAGAGGCGAGTCACCTGAGGATCGGGGCCGCCCTATGCCTCGGGGCAGATAAAAGCCGGCCAGTCCCAAGTTGCGGGAGCAACATGGTTGGTTGCTAGGTCCATCCTGAACCCTGTCCTGCTTTCCTGCCTGAGCTCCTGACCCGCCCTGGCTCCCTGCTTGCAAGCCTGTTCCTGACTTCACCCGACTCCCTGCCCTGCACCCGGCTTCAGCTACTACGGGCTGCCTCCACATTGCTCCTTTGACCACAGACCGGGCTTGGACCTCGCCTCTCGGGTAACCCACAGGACCAGCATACATAGTTTTCGTTACCAAGTTTTGTTACCTTTTCTTTACATTTCCAGCAGATATTTGTGCTTGTTCTATACATTTTTGCTATCTTAAAGGTAAAGGGACCCCTGACCGTTAGGTCTAGTTATGGCCGACTCTGGGGTTGCGGCGCTCATCTCGCTTTACTGGCCGAGGGAGCCGGCGTACAGCTTCCGGGTCATGTGACCAGCAGGAATAAGCCGCTTCTGGCGAACCAGAGCAGCGCACGGAAACGCCGTCTACCTTCCCGCCGGAGCGGTACCTATTTATCTACTTGCACTTTGAGGTGCTTTCGAACGGCTAGGTGGGCAGGAGCAGGGACCGAGCAACGGGAGCTCACCCCGTCGTCGCGGGGATTCAAACCGCCGACCTTATGATCGGCAAGCCCAAGAGGCTTGGTGGTTTAACCCACAGTGCCACCCACGTTAAGTTAGGAAGGATATTAAACAATACATCGTCTCCTGCCACCCTGAATATTCCCACAAATCCAGCAGCGGAAGTCACCGCAGGAAGCTCTCCTTGTGCAACAGCAACCCTCTCTGAAATGTCCCCCCCCCTTACCTGGTTCTCGGCCGCGTCGGCGTCTTCCCGAACCGTGTCTTCGGGGTTTTCCGGCAAAGCGCTGCCGGTTTCAAAGATGGCAGGGTAGAAGGTTACGAGGGCCTCGACGATGCGGGCTTGATGCGGGTAGTCGACCAGCGAGGAGAGGGAAACGGTGGCTTCCGTGGGTCTCGGGCGCATCAGCGTGGGGCCGAAGACGATGCCCAGATTGCCAGGGGTCATCTTGTTTTCTTGTTCGACTTCGACGATCCTGGGGGGAGAACGGGCAGGACAACACAGTTCACAAGGGAACTTAGGTCTGATTTGCAGCACCGAGGGAGCGGGGTCTTCTAATTCTAAATACAGTGGTACCTTGCTTCTCACAGGCCTTGGTACTCAACTTGGAACCCAAACCCGGAAGGAAGTGTTCCGGTTTGGGAACTGTTTTTGGAAGCCAAACGTGATCCGTTTTGAGTGTTTACGCTTCCGTTTTGAGCATAGCTGTCAACTTAAAGATTTGAAAATAAGGGACCAGCAGCCTCGAAAATAAGGGATCAGCAGCCAAAATAAGGGATTTTCCCAGCACAGGTATGTTCGACTTCTGAGCCCCTCCGAGCCAAAGGCAGAAAGCCCAGCCAGCAGCCAAACGAAGCCTCAAGCGGTGGTTCCCACAGCGCAGCAACCCGGCAAAGGGAATGCAGCAAGGAAAACCACCGTCACCTCTCCGCTGGGAAGCGCTGAGCAAAGGCGAGTCCCCAGGCAAGACGGCTGATTTGATTGGCACAAGGCATGCAAGCTCCACCCCCCAGTTGTTCTCAGACTCCTTATTGGGTGAGCAACGCAGCCAAACAACACAGTTGGAGCCTCCCTCCTCCCTGGCCGGCAGGGAGGGAGGGAGAGGAGCTGCTTCCTTTGAAACCCGGGAAATTTAAGGGACATCATCAATAAGGGACAGCAGCGGGACACGGCGCTGGGCTAAAGGAGTTTCCCGCCAAATAAGGGACAGTTGACAGCTATGGTTTTGAGTGTTACACTGAGATCTGTCTGTTTTCGCCATTTATTTTGAGTTTTTGCAGCTCGTTTTGTTTTTGCGACTATGTGGAACCCAGTTCAGCTACCGGTTGACTGATTGTGTGGCTGCGGAAATGGATAAAAGCCCCCCGGCCAAACAATGACTATCAACAGTGCAGGTAAGAAAAAAAAGTAATTTTAAATCTTATCATCTACAATACTGGATTATTCATTTTACAGTACACTACATTCATTTTATGATTCACTGGTCTCATTAGATGGTAAAAATCATGCTGTTTTAGGGGTTGTTTGTCAAAGCCTGGAACGGATTAACCCGTTTTGCATGACTTCCTATGGGAAAGCGTGCCTCGGTTTTGGAACGCGTTGGTTTTGGAACGGAATTTCCGGAACGGATTAAGTTTGAGAACCAAGGGACCACTGTACCGGCTGTTGTAGAAGGAAGAAGAAGAAGAAGAATTTGGATTTGATGTCCCGCCTTTCACTCTCTTTAAGGAGTCTCAAAGCGGCTCACATTCTCCTTTCCCTTCCTCCCCCACAACAAACACTCTGTGAGGTGAGTGGGGCTGAGAGACTTCAGAGAAGTGTTACTGGCCCAAGGTCACCCAGCAGCTGCATGTGGAGGAGCGGGGAAGCGAACCCGGTTCACGAGTTTACGAGTCTACCGCTCTTAACCACTACACCACACTGGCTCTCAGTGTGAGATCAGAAGGTTAGCGGTTCAAATCCCCGTGACGGGGTGAGCTCCTGTTGCTCGGTCCCTGCTCCTGCCAACTTAGCAGTTCGAAAGCACGTCAGAGTGCAAGTAGATAAATAGGTACCACTCCAGCGGAAAGGTAAACGGCGTTTCCGTGCAATGCTCTGGTTCGCCAGAAGCGGCTTAGTCCTGCGGGCCACATGACCCAGAAGCTGAATGCCAGCTCCCTCAGCCAGTAAAGCGAGATGAGCGCCGCAACCCCAGAGTTGGCCACGACAGGACCTAATGGTCAGGGGTCCCTTTACCTTTAAGGAGTCTCAAAGCGGCTAACAATCTCCTTTCCCTTCCTCCCCCACAACAAACACTCTGTGAGGTGAGTGGGGCTGAGAGACTTCAGAGAAGTGTGACTGGCCCAAGGTCACCCAGCAGCTGCATGTGGAGGAACGGGGACGCGAACCCGGTTCACCAGATTACGAGTCCACTGCTCTTAACCACTACACCACACTGGCTCTCACACTGGGAGTGAAAATCTCACCACCCCCCTTTTATTGGAGGCAGGGTCTCCAGCCAGCTGTCCCCTCCCTCTCCCACTTACCTCCTCAGATGCAGAACGATGTACTTTAGGGTGGACAAGTTCTCCGACGGAAGCTCCTTCAGAAGCTCCCTCAGCTTCGTCACCAGGGCCACGACCACCTTCTCGGTCTCGGGTCCTCTGTCCACCAGCTCGGCAATGCTCTTCCCGGGCCTTCCCTCTGCTCCTCCCTGCACACTCTCCTTTGCCAACCCCATAAGGCTGTTGTACATGCGGAATGGCATGATGGGTTCCGGGAGCTGCAGCCAATGATACAATGTCCTTGATCAGCCCAGTATACCTGAAGGAGGGTCTCCACCGCCATCGTCCAGCCCGGACACCAGGGTCCATCTCCCGAGGGCCTTCTGGCAGTTCCCTCCCTGCGAGAAGTGAGGTTACAGGGAACCAGGCAGAGGGCCTTCTCAGTGGTGGCGCCCTCCCGTCAGATGTAAAGGAAATAAACAGCTCTCTGACTTTTAGAAGACAGCCCTGTTTAGGGAAGTGTTTAATGTTTGGTGTTTTATCGTGTTTTTAATATTTTGGGAGCTGCCCAGAGTGGCTGGGGAAACCCAGCCAGATGGGCAGGGTAGAAGCAATAAATTAATATTATATCATCATCATCATTATTATTACTAAGCTATGTCTGGTCTTCCAGTGAGGAGGACAGATGGAAGGACAGATCACTGGAAGGACAGATCCTGAAGCTGAGGCTCCAAGACTTTGGCCACCTCATGAGAAGAGAAGACTCCCTGGAGAAGACCCTGATGTTGGGAAAGATGGAGAAGGGGGAAGGGGACGACAGAGGACGAGATGGTGGGACAGAGTTCTCGAAGCTGCCAGCATGAGTTTGACCAAACTGGGGGAGGCAGTGGAAGACAGGAGGGCCTGGCGTGCTCTGGTCCAGGGGGTCACGAAGAGGCGGACACGACTAAACGACTCAACAACAACAACAACATGTCTGGTCTGGAGGAGGGAAAATGGAGAGGCGTTCACGACTGCCAACTTAAAATATCTCAAGGGCTGTCACATGGGAGATGGTGCAAGCTTGTTTACTCCTGAACCAACAGATTCAAGTAAGAGTGTGGTGCCTGTAACACCGAGGTCACAATTCTATGAAAGGGGTTTCCGACTAAACATCAGGAAGAATTTTCTGGCGGTAAGAGCTGTTCGGCCATGGGATGGAAGATGGCGAACTCTCCTACCCTGGCAGGTTTTTAAGCAGTGGTTGGGTGGCCATCTACCATGGGTGCCCTAGCCAAGATCCCTGCACTGCAAGCAGTTTGACTGGGGTCCCTTCCAACAATTCTATGATTCTACGACCTGCGGACACCGTGGTCATAAAACAGGCATAGGCAGACGCTGGCCCTTCATATGTTTTGGGACTACAATTCCCATCACCCCTAGCTAACAGGACCAGTGGTCAGGGATGATGGGAATTGTAGTCCCAAACATCTGGAGGGCCGGAGTTTGCCTATGCCTGTCCTAAAATCAAGTGTTTCTTCCTTCTCCGCATGGAGAAGGGAGCCCTCGATATTGCCACCTTGCAGCCCAAAGACTACCCAGGCATAGCTGTCAACCGTCCCTTATTTGGCGGGAAAGTCCCTTATCCCAGCGCCGTGTCTCGCTGCTGTCCCTTACTCATGATGCCCCTTAAATTTCCCAGGTTTCAAAGGAAGCAGCTCCTCTCCCTCCCTCCCTGCCGGCCAGGGAGGAGGGAGGCTCCAACTGTGTTGCTTGGCTGCGTTGCTCACCCAATAAGGAGTCTAAGAACGACTGGGGGGGTGGAGCTTGCATGCCTTGTGCCAATCAAATCGGCTGCGTTGCCTGGGGACTCGCCTTTGCTCAGCGCTTCCCAGCGGAGAGGTGACGGTGGTTTTCCTTGCTGCGTCCCCTTTGCTGGGTTGCTGCGCTGTGGGGACCACCGCTTGAGGCTTCATTTGGCTGCTGGGTGACTAAAATCCCTTATTTTGGCTGCTGATCCCTCATTTCCAAATCTGTAAGTTGACAGCTATGTGCCCAGGTCCCACGCACAGCCCCGGGGAGACTCACCTGTCGCAGGTAGAGCTTCAGAACGTTGCTGATGTCGTGAGGATAGGCCTGGGACAACTCAACCAACTCTTTCCCATTCTCAAAGGCCTGGCACAGCTTCTCCACGCGGGTCTTCACGCCGTTGACGCGGTAGATGCCCTAGAGCAGAGGTGGCAAACCGTTTAGAGACCCGAGTGCCCAAACTTGCAACCCGAAACCCACCGATCGATCGCAAAGCCCCAACAACAGGGCAATTTAATAGGGGATAATAATGATTGTCTGCATGACTGGAAGAGTCCGCAATCAGAAGGAGGAGGAGTACCAGGAGGAATAGATGAAATTCAAAGACTATTTAGTTAAATACGCTAAGGTAGCTTCATTGGAAAAGCTTGCAAATTCCAGATAGGCTTAGGATTTAATTGTGTGATTTTTAGAGAATAATATGTTTAAAGTCAAAACGAAAACAAAGTAAGAGGTTAAGGGATTAAGTGAATCTTATGAGAAAATAGGTTTTGGAAAACTGTTAGAATGATACACAGCCAGGGGGATTTGAGGAAGTCACTTAACAATGTTACTAAGATTGGATCAAGTACAGTTAAGATGTCTGTCTGTTTGTTTAAAATTTTGGAAAACCAATAAAAAAAATTTTGGAAAATGAATAAATAAATAAATGATTGTCTGCATGCGCACATAACAAATAAATGTAAATCAATACATAAACCCAGCCAGATGGGCGGGGAATAAAGAATATATTATTATCATTATCATCATTATTATTATATGCTGTTTTTTTAAAAAATATCATTATTCATTTAAAATAAATAGATTTATGAAAAAACAGACGGACAAACAAGTAGACAAACATACAATCAAACAAACATATAACAAAAGAATCACCGCACTATAAGATACGTCAAGATTTGATTTCAGTACCAGGAATAAATATGATGATAGCTGTCATTATATATATTCCTGGTACTGAAATCAATTCTTATAGAGAAGAAAATTAATAACGACTTCCAATTAATCTCACTGTACTTTTAACTATCCATTACTTTATACACCGCACAGTTACATTGGTTTTTTTTTTTTATATCCACCCTGCTCACCTTAGTCTTCATGGCCCGCCTCTCGATCTCGCAGATGCACTTTTTCACGATGAAGGGAACCCCGTCGGAACTGAGGCGGCTCTGCTGGGCAAAGTCCCTGCCGAACAGCTGCAGTTTTCCCTGGAGCTTCTTGTGTCCACACTGAATGGCCAAAGTCTCCAAGCACTTTTTGTGGCAGGCGAGGTAGCACTGCGGGCGACGGCGGCAGGGGAAAAAACAGCGGCGTGAGAGGAGGGTGCCCCCCAGTTCTAGAAAGGGCCACCAGGTGGCGCTGCTTGCCCTGCCCCACCCCGGCTGCTTATAGACTAGGGGTAGGCTGATCGCCGGAGAATGGATGCTTTTGAATTCTGGTGCTGGAGGAGACTCTGGAGAGTCCCATGGACTGCAAGAAGATCCAACCTCTCCATTCGGAAGGAAATCAGCCCTGAGTGCTCACTGGGAGGACAGATCCTGCAGCTGAGGCTCCAAGACTTTGGCCACCTCAGGAGAAGAGAAGACTCCCTGGAAAAGACCCTGATGTTGGGAAAGATGGAGGGCCCAAGGAGAAGGGGACGGCAGAGGACGAGATGGTGGGACAGTGTTCTCGAAGCTACCAGCATGAGTTTGACCAAACTGCGGGAGGCAGTGGAAGACAGGAGAGCCTGGCGTGCTCTGGTCCAGGGGGTCACAAAGAGTCAGACACAACTAAACAACATTTATGGCGGACACGACTAAACAACTAAACAACAACAAGGCAACTTAAGGGATGCGGAAGGCACTGTGGGTTAAACCACAGAGCCCTAGGACTTGCCGATCAGAAGGTCGGCGGTTCAAATCCCCGCAATGACGGGGTGAGCTCCTGTTGCTCGGTCCCTGCTCCTGCCAACCTAGCAGTTCGAAAGAACCTCAAAGTGCAAGTAGATAAACAGGTACCGCTCCGGCAGGAAGGTAAACAGCGTTTCCGTGCGCTGCTCTGGTTCGCCAGAAGCGGCTTAGTCCTGCTGGCCACATGACCCGGAAGCTGTACGCCGGCTCCCTCGGCCAGTAAAGTGAGATGAGCGCCGCAACCCCAGAGTCGGCCAGGACTGGACCTAATGGTCAGGGGTCCCTTTAACTTTACCTTTAGGCAACGTAAGGGATGTGGGTGGCGCTGTGGGTTAAACCACAGAGCCTAGGACTTGCCAATCAGAAGGTCGGCGGTTCGAATCCCCGCGATGGGAGTGAGCTCCCGTTGCTCGGTCCCTGCTCCTGCCAACCTAGCAGTTTGAATGCACATCAAAGTGCAAGTAGATCAATAGGTACCGCTCCAGCGGGAAGGCAAACGGTGTTTCCGTGCACTGCTCTAGTGAGCGGCCCTCGGTGGGGCATGTGGCCCTCAGGGTGGGACCCCCCACTCGAAATGGTATCGTAGAATCGTAGGGTTGGAAGTGGGGGTTCCCCCAAAGGTCATGCAGCCCAACTCCCCTGCAACTTGCAAATCCACAGGCTTCCTACCTCCTCGCACTCAGCTCCCTGGAAATACACGTAGCTGCTGCACTCCCTGCATTTCGAAGGGGCCCGCAGCTTCCTCAGTCGGTGGGTCTGCGCAGCTTTGGATAAACCCATGTGGCGGAAAGGGCCGGTGGGCGTCGAGATCTCCGGGGTCATGTCGTCGATACCTGGGAATCAGGGAAGGGAAAGCGCCGGTGTGATGGCCTGGGATTCGGACTCGGAGGCTGGACCTGAGGAATCCCAGCCTGCACAGGAGTCCCCGCCTCCAGAACCAGCTGGGGCCTGAGCCTGAAGGGTCCTCACCTGTGCTGGGTCCTCAGGTGAGTCTGCTCTGGCTCCTGAGGTGATGGAGGTCCCATTGCCTGCAGGTGCTCCACTCTCAGCCCCGTCAGGGGAAGCTGAGGTTGCCTCTGGGTCCGGAGACCCTCCAGCCTCTCCTGAGCTGCAGAGGCTCAGGGCAGAGAGGCGGAGGGAACTAAGTTCCTGCAGGAGGAGTGCTCGCCTCCAGGAGAGGCAAGTCGCCAGAGGATCGGGGCCGCCCTATGACTCAGGGCAGATAAAAGCCGGCCAGTCCCAGTCCCAGGTTGCGGGAGCAACATTGTTGGTAGCCTGTTCCTGCCGGCACCCTGTCCTGCTCTTCTGCCAGAGTTCCTGACCTCTCCCGACTCCCTGCCTTGGACCCCGCTTCAGCTTTGACGGACAGCCTCCATACCACACTCTCGGACCTTGCCCCACGGTTAACCCTCGGGACCAGCACAGCTGGTTTAGCTGCCCCAAAAGTCCTGCTTTCAAGGTGCAAACGAGAGCAATTCGAACTACTGGAATGTAAATACAGTGGTACCTTGGTTCTCAAACACCTTGGTTCCCAAACGCCAAAACCCCGGAAGTAAGTGGTTTTCTAACGTTTTTCAGAAGCCGAACGTCCGACTCTGCTATTGTTTCTGGGGCGCCTTCGCCAATCAGAAGCCGCGCCTCGATTTTCAAACATTTCAGAAGTCAAACGGACCTCCGGAACGGATTAAGTTTGGCGCTTTTGTTTTTGCTGTTTATTTTGCGTTTTCGTTTGCAGTTTCACCCCAAATACAAAGGCTGTGTTGTATTGTGTACATTCTGCCCCTAGAGGTCGCTAACGTGACACTGTATTGTAATGCATACGATCTGCCGCTAGGTGTCGCTCTTGCAGTGGGCCCCAAGTACAAAGGCTCTGTTGTATTGTACATATTCTGCCGCTAGCAGGCAATCCCTGACCCCTGCAATCCCGTATTCCATGCTACTGTGTCTTTTGTCCTCAGGACCACCGGGTATCTTCCTTGCCCCCTTCCACGCCGGACCCCCTACCCCTCGGCTAACAACAGGCTGCACTTCTGCCCCCCCAGAACGTACTTTGCTCAAAGGAAGGCGAATTCCCGTCCAACTCGTCTCCGGGAGACGTCCCGTTACTTGGCACCGCCTGGGACTTCTGGGGGAACCCACCTACCCGAGAAGGAAACCTGATGTCAGGAGGGGAGATCAAAGCCCAAAGCACATTCGCACCCGGCTCTCTTTATGTCCCACCCAGGCGCAAAGAAGGGGCGGGGTCTGGGGAGAAGGGGCATGGCCTACAGAGATTCCCAATAGCCAGGGAGGTGGGTGGTTCAAGACCACCCAACTTGTGGGCCAGAATTCCTGCATCGCCGGCGGGTTGGGATGGATGACCCCACAGGGTCCGGCCAAGTCTTTGTGACTCTACCTGAGCTCGCGGTGGGACCGGATTCGAGGCTGCCCTTTGTCTCCGCAATAGCCGTCGGCCACGATTTGTGCAGCTGGTGGCCCCGCCCACCTGAGGAGCCAATTACAGGGCAAGGTTTTGTTACCGGGTCGTTTTGAGTTTGGGCGTGGCGAAATTCCCTGCCTTTGCGAGACTGTCCCTTTCAGGAATTGGAAAGGTGTGCATTTTATATATAACATATATGTATAGAATTGTTTTCATAGATATGTATATATCTTTACCCAAGTGTTTTAATTATTGCCTAAATTAATTTTTCAAATATCGTATCTTTTGCTCTGTAAGACTCACTTTTCCCCTCCTAAAAAGTAAGGGGAAATGTGTGTGCGTCTTAGGGAGCGAATGCAGGCTGCGCAGCTATCCCAGAAGCCAGAACAGCAAGAGGGATTGCTGCTTTCGCTGCGCAGCGATCCCTCTTGCTGTTCTGGCTTCTG
Source organism: Podarcis bocagei (assembly GCF_964188305.1). Classification (NCBI taxonomy): domain Eukaryota; kingdom Metazoa; phylum Chordata; class Lepidosauria; order Squamata; family Lacertidae; genus Podarcis; species Podarcis bocagei. The sequence continues at coordinate 2,100,793 of NC_138144.1, read as the reverse complement.
AGATTCAGAATATTTTTTTTCCTTGTTTTCCTCCTCCAAAAACTAGGTGCGTCTTGTGGTCTGGTGCATCTTACAGAGCGAAAAATACGGTATTTTATTCCTTAGGTTACTCGGAAATGCCTCTGAAGATTCAGGATTCCTTGCTAGCCATTTACTCCCTGCAGGTGTTGCAAAAGGCGGTAGACTGCCTGCCGCCATGGAAGCTCTGCAAAGCGGTTTTTTTGCACGAGTTGCAATCTTGCCGAATTTGTCCTGACTGCAAAAATTGAGGTGTGTGTGCAGCTTTTATCGAGGGCTGCGAGTGCGAAAGAAGACTCACCTCGTCGCTCGGGGTTGGCCGGCCGGCTCGGCGCTCCCTCACCCTCTGAAGCCGCCGCCTCTTTGCCAGATGCTTCAGATCCGCTCGCTGCTGGTAAATCGCTGGTGGTGAAACTGCTTTTTCTCGCCCGGGCCAGAGGCGACCTGTGGGGGAAATAAACAACTATCTGAATCTTAGAAGACATCTGAAGGCAGCCCTGTTTAGGGAAGTTTTTAATGTCTGATGTTTTATTATGTTTTTAATATTCTGTCTGGAGCAGCCCAGAGTGGCTGGGGAAACCCAGACAGATGGGTCATGTGTAAGCAATTAATAATAATAATAATAATAAAATACTGCAGCTGCAAAGCTTGGCAATGCAAGTCAGGTTCCCTGTTGTAGCTCAGTACTTTAAAATCAGAACTGTAGAGTTGGAAGGGGACCTCGGGGGTCATCCAGTCTGACCCCCTGCAAGGCTAGAATTTATTTTGCGCAAAATGGGGTTTGAACCCGCGACCTTGAGGTCAATGCAATTCTGGGCTGCATCAATAGGAGTATAGCATCTAGATCAAGGGAAGTAATAGTGCCACTGTATTCTGCTCTGGTCAGACCTCACCTGGAGTACTGTGTCCAGTTCTGGGCACCACAATTCAAGAAGGACACTGACAAACTGGAACGTGTCCAGAGGAGGGCAACCAAAATGGTCAAAGGCCTGGAAACGATGCCTTATGAGGAACGGCTAAGGGAGCTGGGCATGTTTAGCCTGGAGAAGAGGAGGTTAAGGGGTGATATGATAGCCATGTTCAAATATATAAAAGGATGTCACATAGAGGAGGGAGAAAGGTTGTTTTCTGCTGCTCCAGAGAAGCGGACACGGAGCAATGGATCCAAACTACAAGAAAGAAGATTCCCCCTAAACATTAGGAAGAACTTCCTGACCGTAAGAGCTGTTTGACAGTGGAATTTGCTGCCAAGGAGTGTGGTGGAGTCTCCTACTTTGGAGGTCTTTAAGCAGAGGCTTGACAACCATATGTCAGGAGTGCTCTGATGGTGTTTCCTGCTTGGCAGGGGGTTGGACTCGATGGCCCTTGGGGTCTCTTCCAACTCTATGATTCTATGATTCTAAGAGTCTCGCATTCCATCTAACCTTCCCAGAAACTCCCATGAGGGTTTGAACCCGTTGCCTTCTACACAGAGAGCAGTTGTTCTGCCTCTAACCTTCCCTGAGCGCCTTCCCTCGGGAACTGGAAAGGGGTAGGGGTAGGATTCGAATCCGGGATCACCCACCAGCTGTTGTTGGAGACGTAGGGCTCGAAGTCGTACTGGGTCTCGGGCTCGTCTCCCCGCTGCAGCTGCTTGACGTGTGAGGCGTACTGCTGCCCGGGGTCGTAGAGTTTGCTGCTCTCGCACAGCGTCTGGAAGTAGACTGGCAGAGGGGCTGTCTGCATGTGCATGGTTTGGAAGAAGGAGATGGTAGCCTGGAGATTGCGGACGGAAAAAGGAGGGACACACGTCAGAGGGAAGGAAGCAGGAGGTCTGATCATAGCTGTCAACTTACAGATTTGAAAATAAGGGACCAGCAGCCTCGGAAGTAAGGGATCAGCAGCCAAAATAAGGGATTTTCAGAGCCCTGGTATGTTCGACTTCTGAGCCCCTCTGAGCCAAAGGCAGAAAGCCCGGCCAGCAGCCAAACGAAGCCTCAAGCGGTGGTTCCCACAGCGCAGCAACCCGGCAAAGGGGACGCAGCAAGGAAAACCACCGTCACCTCTCCGCTGGGAAGCGCTGAGCAAAGGCGAGTCCCCAGGCAAGGCGGCCGATTTGATCGGCACAAGGCATGCAACTCCACCCCCCAGTCGTTCTTAGACTCCTTATTGGGTGAGCAACGCAGCCAATCAACACAGTTGGAGCCTCCCTCCTCCCTGGCCGGCAGGGAGGGAGGGAGAGGAGCTGCTTCCTGTGAAACCCGGGAAATTTAAGGGTCATCATCAATAAGGGACAGCAGCGGGACACGGCGCTGGGATAAGGGGCTTTCCCGCCAAATAAGGGACGCTTGACAGCTATGGGTCTGATCCATTGCAGTGGCGTAGCAAGGGAAGGGGGTGCCCGTGGCAACGCAGAACCATCAGGGGCACCGAATTTCGACACCCGGCGCTATGCCGACACAGCTGTGCGCTTCTGTTGAGAACGAAGCAGGAAGGGACCTCTCCAGAACGACTCTTTTCTTATCTCTGTGGTCGCAATGCGCATGCGTACTCCGTCTATCCCCCTCCCTTCCCTAAGGCCCCGGGCACTGGCAACCCACGATACGCCTCTGATCCGATCTGCATATACCCAACTGTGTCCCCAACTCCATACTTCTGTTAAAAGCTGGTGAATGCCCAATTTCAACTCAAGCGTGGTGGGCTGCCCTAAAACATTGGCTCAGGATTTCAGTGTTTGATCTAGGAAAGGGTTTGTACCAACACCTGACCAATGAGGAATTTGTCAGCAAATGGCAGAAAACCATGGCTAAAAAGCCACCTCTATTGGTCTGTCACCCCCCCAACTGTATTATCTGGGTTATGAAGGCGCCCAAAAGACGTTAAAGCAAAGATTATGGGATAATGCACACAGTGACTTGCGATCTTGATCACACGCAGTCTGTAGTCGGCTGGCAGTAGGGGTACAATATGGGTATGTCTTTAAGTCAACATCTTACATTAAAAACCTGACAGTACCAAACTACCGAAGGCTTTTCACCAAAGCCAGACTAAACGTCTTTCCTTCTGCAGCGTTGAGAGGAGTTCCCTACCAGGACAGACTTTGCTTGTGTGCTCAAGACATCGATTCCATAAAACATATTTTGTTGCACTGTGCAAAATATGAGCATGCCAGGGCTGAACTGATACTACCCTTGCTGGTACCTTTCCCGGGAAAATCAGAGGCTCGCTATGTCAGGTTCCTATTGGAAGACCGGACAAACACTAGAACATTAGCAGTGGCCAAGTTTTTATCGGTGGTTGCAAGAACCAGTGATCCCTATTATTCTGAACAAAATGCTTGTTTAACCAAGGCTCACAGTGCGACCAAAGTTGGGCACGGACGTGTCTCTGTTGTGGTTTAAACAAAAAGCAAATTGCCAGTCGTCGCGGTGGCAAGGAGATGTTCGGAAGCACGACTCCGAGCGCTCGAGAGACCCACCGATTTGATGATCTGGTCGCTCTGCTTGACCACTTCGTGGAGCTGCCGCAGGGCGGTCACTTTTGTATCCTCCAACTCCTGCTTCTGCGTGTTGGCGTCGGCGATGCACGTCCGGTAAGTCGCCATCGCCTCGTCCGCCTGGAGCGGGCAAGGAGAGTTAGCGTCGCCAAGAGAGGCAAGAGATGGGTAGCGAGGACGGGCGCCCTCTGTTATTTCAGCTCAAGAAAAAAGGGGCTAACTATTTAAGCTTCTGGTGCAAGTCCGCTATGAGGAAAGCTTACAATGGTACCTTGGTTCTCAAACAATGTCCTGGTTCTCAAACTCCGAAAACCTGGAAGTGTTCCAGTTTTTGAAGGAGTTTTGGAAGCCAAACGTCCGGTGCAGCTGTCGGCTATTGTTTCCGGGGCGCCTGCGCCAACCAGAAGCCACGCCTTGGTTTCTGAACATTTTGGAAATCAAACGGACTTTCGGAATGGATTAAGTTTGGTGCTTTTGTTTTTGCTCTATTTTGCGTTTTCGTGGCTTTTTCGGTTCATTTGTTTTTGTGACTGTGTGGAACCCAGTTCAGCCACTGATTGATTGATTGATTGTGTAACTGGGGAAATGGATAAAAGCCCCCCATCCAAACAACGACTATCATCAGTGCAGGCAAGAATTTTTAAAAACATTATTTTTATCATCTACAATACTGCCTTATCTACTTTATACTACAGTACATTGATTATTGCTTTCATTTTATGGATCGGTGGTCTCGTTAGATAGCAAAATTCATGTTCAATTGCTGTTTTAGGGGTTGTTTTTAAAAGTCTGGAATGGATTAATCCGTTCTGCATGACTTTCTATGGGAAAGCGCGCCTTGGTTTTGGAACGCTTTGGTTTCGGAACGGACAGATTAAGTTTGAGAACCAAGGTACCTGTATAATGTTTTCAGTTGAGAACAGCAAAGCTCACCTTCCAGTGGAATATGCAGAAATGGTGAAACTTACCAGAACAACAAGAAATCAAGATAAACTGTTTATAAAAGAATGGAAATGGCTTATCGAATATTTACAGAAAAACTGGAAACAGATAAAAACATTAGCAGGATTATCGTAAGAACCTGCAGTCTTCATAAGGGCATATATTTACAGCAGATGATTAAATGAGCAGGTGAAACGAATTTGGATATTAAAAATTTTAAGGAACCGCAGAAAGAGCGAGGAAGGGAGTCAGGTTTTGAAAGGACAAATTGATTGTAGAACTAATGAAATGCATAGACTTGAAAAGTATAAATGAAAACTTTTCTTTAAAATCCGTGTCCAGGGCAGCCGTCTCCCAGCTCCATCTGGTACGCAGGATGAGACCCTATCTGCCCGGAGACTGTCTCACCAGAGTGGTGCATGCTCTGGTTATCTCCCGCTTGGACTACTGCAATGTGCTCTACGTGGGGCTACCTTTGAAGGTGACCCAGAAACTGCAATTAATCCAGAACGTGGCAGCTAGACTGGGGACTGGGAGCGGCCGCCGAGACCACATAACACCAGTCTTGAAAGACCTACATTGGCTCCCAAAACGTTTCCGAGCACAATTCAAAGTGTTGCTGCTGACCTTTAAAGCCCTAAACAGCCCAGTAGACCTGAAGGAGCGTCTCCACCCCCATCGTTCTACCTGGACACTGAGGTCCAGCTCCGAGGGCCTTCTGGCGGTTCCCTCACTGCGAGAAGCCAAGTTACAGGGAACCAGGCAGAGGGCCTTCTCAGTGGTGGCGCCCGCCCTGTGGAACGCCCTCCCACCAGATGTCAAAGAGAACAACAACTACCAGACTTTTAGAAGACATCTGAAGGCAGCACTGTTTAGGGAAGCTTTTAATGTTTGATGTATCACAGTATTTTAATATTTTCTTGGAAGCCGCCCAGAGTGGCTGGGGAAGCCCAGCCAGATGGGCGGGGTATAAATAATAAAATTATAATTACTATAAAAGAAAAAAGGAGCGTCTTTGTGGTTCTGAAGGATGGCAAACTGGACCTTTGCCCGTCAGTTTTTCCTGCACAGATTCAGGACCCGCATTTCAAGGGTCCATTTCCCCCCCTTCCCCACTTTCTGACCCACCTTGTTCCTGGCTTCCTCCTCTAGTCGCCTCTTTTTGTCGAGGGCTTTAGTGGCCGCAGTGCTGCTGCCCGCGCTGGACCCCAGCTGCTCCTCTTCTGCCTTCACCATCACATGCTTGGCTTTTTCGGACTCTTCCGATCGCTGCATGTACATCTGGCGGGCTTTTCTGAGATTGCTCTCGGCCTCTTGCTATTGGGGGGGGGGTCCACACAGGTTAAGACCCTGCCATGTTTCTCTCTCTTTTTAAAAAACTCAACTACCGTATTTTTCGCTCTATAAGACGCACCAGACCACAAGACGCACCTAGCTTTTGGAGGAGGAAAACAAGAACAAAAATATTATGAATCTCAGAAGCCTGCATTCGCTCCGTAAGATGCACACACACATTTTCCCTTACTTTTTAGGAGGGAAAAGTGAGTCTTATAGAGCAGAAAATACGGTATTTTATTTTCAATGCAAAATCATCACAAAAATTACAAACATTGAATCCCAAATAATGCTATGCAAACAAGAAAGAAAAACAGAACATACAAAAAAAAAGAAGGGAAGATGTTTAAAATATCTTTCAGTAAAAAACCGGAAGTATAATCACAAACGATATTACCAACAATCAAAGGAAAGCATTCCTTTATGCAACGACAGCTGCCAGGATGCTTATAGCAAGAAACTGGAAAGGGAGAAAAATCCCACCAATGAAAGAATGGCAAATTAAATTTTGAATATAGAAATCTGGCAAGACTCACGGCGTTCATAAGGGGACAATCAGACCAGAAATTCTTAAAAGAATGGGGATGCACTAAAGAGTATACGAAAAAACATTGCTCTGGAGTAAGCATATCGGTATGTAATGAAGGATGCTTTACAGGGTTAAAGAAAAAGAAAAATGGTGTAAAAAAGTAGAAAGATGGAAGTAATCTACATTAGACACAACAATGGAGGAAGAATAAAAATTTTGAGGTCTTAGAACTAAAGAAGGAAGCCAATATGTGTATATGTATGTACTGACTAGATTAGAGTGATGATATGGTTTTATTTGTAGATGTAGACTTTTTGGTCTTGTTTTTTTGTTTTGACCCTGTTTCTCAAAAACATGCCATCCCAAACAAATCCTGTTTCGTTTTCAGTAAGAGTTATGAGATCGGTGGATCAGGGGAACGCAACAGACGTAGTATGTCTTGATTTCAGTAAGGCCTGCGGCAAAAATTCCCCGTGATATTCTCTGAAGGAGCGTCTCCACCCCCATCGTCCAGCCCGGACACGGAGGTCCAGCTCCGAGGGCCTTCTGGCGGTTCCCTCCCTGCGAGAAGCGAGGTTGCAGGGAACCAGGCAGAGGGCCTTCTCGGTGGTGGCACCCGCCCTGTGGAACGCCCTCTCGTCAGATGTCAAAGAGAACAACAACTATCTGACTTTTAGAGGATATCTGAAAGCAGCCCTATTTAGGGTGCATGCTCTGGTTATCTCCCGCTTGGACTACTGCCATGCGCTCTATGTGGGGCTACCTTTGAAGGTGACCCGGAAACTACAACTAATCCAGATTGCGGCAGCTAAACTGGGGATTGGGAGCGACCACCGGGACCACATAAAACCGGTCCTGAAAGACCTGCATTGGCTCCCAGGACTTTTCTGAGCACAATTCAAAGTGTTGGTGCTGACCTTGAAAGCCCTAAACGGCCTCGGTCCAGTAGACCTGAAGGAGCGTCTCCACCCCCATCGTTCAGCCCGGACACCGGGGTCCAACTCCGAGGGCCTTCTGGCGGTTCTCTCCCTGCGAGAAGTGAGGTTACAGGGAACCAGGCAGAGGGCCTTCTCGGTGGTGGCGCCCGCCCTGTGGAACGCCCTCCCATCAGACGTGAAGGAAATAAGCAGCTATCTGACTTTTAGAAGACATCTGAAGGCAGCCCTGTTTAGGGAAGCTTTTAATGTTTGATGTTTTATCGTGTTTTTAATATTCTGTCGGGAGCTGCCCAGAGTGGCTGGGGAAACCCAGCCAGATGGGAGGGGTATAAATAAATTATTATTAATAATCTTATTATTAAGGAGTTGGTAAAATGTTGGTTGAACGAGGAAACTGTCAGGTGAATTTGCATCAGGTTAACTGACCGAACCCGGAGACTGCTCACTAATGGTTCCTCACCATCGTGGGGAAAAGTGGTAACGTTGTTCAATGCCACTCAGATTTGAATTTATTTTCTTCTATTCTGTCTGCAGCATCTTGAATTGATGCATACTTTTGTTTCGGGCCATCCTACCTATGCAGCCCGTTTAAAAGCACCTGGGTTCACCCAAAGAAGGGGGGTTGCGATCTTAAGAGGACACAGCATGAAAGGAAAGTAGATCAGGGAGGGAGGAGGAAAAATCAAAACTCGGACACCATGCATTTGGAGTTGGAAGGTCTATGGGCAACCCCCTGCAATGTGGGAATCGCGAGCCCCAGATCCTCACCAGTTTCCGCTGAGCCCGGTGCCATTGCTCCTTGACCTCTTTCCGTCGTTTTTCGTGCTCAAGGCGCCGGGTTGCCAACGGCTGAAGAGGAAAAATAACAGGGAGGGATGAGGAGTGGCTAAGTCCTTTGGCTGTAACTGGGCGACTTCTGGTTTTCAACATTGCAATATTGTGGTACCTTGGTTTTCAAATGCCTTGGTACCCAAATGACTTGGTTCCCAAACACCGAAAACCCAGACCTTCTGGTTATTGAACATTTTCCGGAAGCCAAACGTCCGATGCGGCTGTCGGCTATAGTTTTTTGGGGTGCCTGCATCCATCGGAAGCCGCGCCTTGGTTTCTGAACATTTTGGAAGTCAAACGGACTTCCGGAACGGATTACGTTTGGCGCTTTTGTTTTTGCTATTTATTTTGCGTTTTTGAGGCTTTTTCGGTTCATTTGTTTTTGTGACTGTGTTCAGCTAGTCACAAACCCAGTTCAGCTCTGATTGACTGATTGATTGATTGATAGATAGATTAAAGGTAAAGGGACCCCTGACCATTAGGTCCAGTCGTGACCGACTCTGGGGTTGCGGCGCTCATCTCGCTTTATTGGCCAAGGGAGCCGGCGTACAGCTTCCGGGTCATGTGGCCAGCAGGACTAAGCCGCTTCTGGCGAACCAGAGCAGCGCCCGGAAACGCCGTTTACCTTCCCACCGGAGCGGTACCTATTTATCTACTTGCGCTTTGACGTGCTTTCGAACTGCTAGGTTGGCAGGAGCAGGGACCGAGCAACGGGAGCTCACCCCGTCACGGAGATTCGAACTGCCGACCTTCTGATTGGCAAGTCCTAGGCTCTGTGATAGATTAGCTGATAGGTAAATCCGTCGCTGCCGCCACATCTGAAAGAACAGGGAACATGCTCTTTCCACCAGCTCCCCTCTTACCTGCAGGAATGTTTCTGACCGCAAGGTGATAGCCGCTTGCTGCGAATTGACCCCGAACTCGGCGTCTTGCTCCAGCGCCAGGGAGTAGATGGAGAAAAAGGGCATAAAAGGCTGAGAAGCAGGGAAAACTTGGGGTCAGTTTGTACAAGGAGCGAAAAGGACTGGACCAGAAGGCAGACAAAACATCTCTCATCTCTCCTCTTTTCCAGGCTAAACATGCCCAACTTTCCCCCAAGCCGTTGACAAAATAAAGGAAAATGTTATGTATTCAGTGGTCTCTGTTGGCCTGAGTTCGAGTCTGGACGAAGGATTCTGAGCTCCTGATTCGGTACGTGACGTCCAATCACAGGACATGTCAGGATTTGGGCCTCTGCCATTGGCCCTTGAACTCCCGAGTCGCGATTGGCAGCTTGGGAGTTTAGATAGCCAATCGCGTCGGGAGTGGGAGTGGCCCCGGCTTCCAGAAATGTATATAAGCAGTTGCTTTTACCTACACTTCAGATGATTTCCAAAGACGGCTGCATTTTGCGCCGATTCAAGAAAGAAAAGTTGGGTAAATTTACAGCCAGGTGTGAACTGGATTGAATGATTCCAACCGCCTCCGGAGCATCAGCAAAATACCCAATCCATGGGTACTGTATTTCTCGCTCTATAGGATGCACCCAACCATAGGACACACCTTGTTTTAGAGGGAGAGAACAAGGGGGGAAAATTCTCCCCCTCTCTGCGCAGCACCCCTTCAGTGAAGCGGCAGGAAAAACGGAGCCCCTTCCATTTCTCCTCCCGCTTCCCTGAAGGGGCGCTGCACAGAGAGGGGGAGAATTTTTTCCCCTTGTTCTCTCCCTCTAAAACAAGGTGCATTCTGTGCATTCATGGTGCGTTCACCGAAGCGTCCAGAGCGCACCGGGAGTTCCCGCTGGGCTCCGGAGGCTTCGGGTTGCTTTCGACCTGCTCTTTGGGGCTGGCGGGGGGAAGAGGAGGTTAAGGGGTGATATGATAGCCATGTTCAAATATATAAAAGGATGTCACATAGAGGAGGGGGAAAGGTTGTTTTCTGCTGCTCCAGAGAAGCGGACACGGAGCAATGGATCCAAACGACAAGAAAGAAGATTCCACCTAAACATTAGGAAGAACCTCCTGACAGTAAGAGCTGTTCGACAGTGGAATTTGCTGCCAAGGAGTGTGGTGGAGTCTCCTGCTTTGGAGGTCTTTAAGCAGAGGCTTGACAACCATATGTCAGGAGTGCTCTGATGGTGTTTCCTGCTTGGCAGGGGGTTGGACTCGATGGCCCTTGTGGTCTCTTCCAACTCTATGATTCTATGATTCTATCCCTGAAGCCTTCGGAGCGCAGTGCGAGTTCCCGCTGCGCTCCAGAGGCTTCAGGTTCCAGACTCTCCTGGTTTCAGCGAAAGGAAACTGAAGCCTGCGGAGCGCAGCGGGAACTCGCACTGTGCTCCGGAGGCTTCAGACGGCTATCCCTGAAGCCTGGAGAGCGAGAGGGGTCGGTGCGCACCAACCCCCCTCGCTCTCCAGGCTTCAGCGAAAGCAATGCGAACCCTCCGGAGCACGGCGGGAGCGCTCCCTCTGCGCTTCGGAGGCTTTGCGTTGCTATCGCTGAAGCCAAGGAGCCTGCATTCGCCCCATAGGAGGCACACACATTTCCCCTTAATTTTTGGAGGGGAAAAAGTGCGTCCTATAGAGCGAAGAACACGGTATTTTGGGGTAAATTCGGAATGTGGAATTGTCGGTTGCAACAAGTCTGCTTCCCCCGCCCCCGCCCCCATAAGAAAAGGTTGGGCTTTGGAGGAAAGGTGAGATAACAGGTATAAAAAATAAATTCAGAAATGGCTACAGCCCATTGCATTATAGGACGATGGTCTTACCTCCTGACTGATGGTCTGTTTGCAGGAATTGACCATCTTCTGAAGACCCTTGGCAAACTCCATTTCTGGGCAGAGGGAGGGAAAAGAGAGTATTTTTGTAAATAAAAATATATATTTAAAAAAAACCTTTCTTGCAAACTCTAGATTTCCCTTTCCTGGGTTATTGTTTCAGACTAGGACCTGGGAGTCTAATATTCTTTTAAAATAATTTTTCAGTTGAAGGATTGTGTCAAATTGGCAAATAATGACCGGGAGAATCAGAATTTAGGAAGATCAAAATAAGGAATGGGGGAAATTTATAATTTATCTTAAAAAAACAACAACACCATTGCAAACAGTTAAAACTGTTAGCAGGACTGGAATAACACTTGTAGGTTAATAGTGAATTTTGGGCATAATAGAGATGTAAAAGATTTGGGCCGGATTTCGGTTTGATGAGGCCCTCAGCTCCTGAAGGTAATGGGGCCCTTTCTATGTCCAGCTGTCCTTTGCGAACAACAAATTGTCGCTGTTTTTTGTGTTGAATATATGTTGTATGGTCATTTATGGACCTAATAAGTATCTCAATACATTTGCCCATGTGGCCGTGCAGCCAGCCCATGCAGAATGTAGGCACCCTATATATAAAAAGGAGCAAACCAGGGATATTTTAGGGAGCAGGTGGAGCCAATGACTTACATCAGTGATGGCCAAACTTGGCCCTCCAGCTGTTTTGGGACTACAACTCCCATCATCCCAAGCTAACAGGACCAGTGGTCAGGGTTGATGGGAATTGTAGTCCCAAAAGAGCCAAGTTTGGCCACCACTGACTTACATCAGAGGAGCCTACACAACACAAAACACTATTGCTGGATGTAGGTTTTATTTCATTTGTTTTTTGTCTTATACAGTGGTGCCTCGCAAGACGAAAAGAATCCGTTCTGTGATTCTCTTCGTCTAGCGGTTTTTTCGTCTTGCGAAGCAAGCCCATTGATGGATTAGCGGATTAGCGCTATTAGCGGCTTTTAGCGGCTTATCTGCTGATCGGATCAGCTGATAAGCGGATTAGCGGCTTAGAAAAAGGGGGGGAAGGGAAAAAAACCAGCAGGAACTCGCAAGACATTGTCGTCTTGCGAAGCAAGCCCATAGGAAATGCGTTTTGCGAAGCACCTCCAAAACGGAAAACTCTTTCGTCTAGCGAGTTTTCTGTCTTGCGAGGCATTCGTCTTGCGGGGCACCACTGTATTTTTGAAATGTGCATTCAGGGTTTTTTTCCCTTTAATTTTTTTGGGGCCCCCAAGAGAGTGGGGCCCTAAGCTAGAGCTTTTTTTAGCTTATACAGTGGTACCTCGGGCTACATACACTTCAGGTTACATACGCTCAGGTTACGGACTCCGCTAACCCAGAAATAGTTTAAGGTTAAGAACTTTGCTTCAGGATGAGAACAGAAATTGTGCTTTGGCGGCAGCAGGTGGCCCATTAGCTCAAGTGGTGCTTCAGGTTAAGAACAGTTTCAGGTTAAGAACGGACCTCCGGAACGAATTAAGTACTTAACCCAAGGTACCACTGTAGTCAAAGCTCTGGTTTTGCCAGTAGTGATGTATGGAAGTGAGAGCTGGACCATCAAGAAGGCTGATGGCCGAAGAAGGGATGCTTTTGAGTTCTGGTGCTGGAGGAGACTCTTGAGAGTCCCATGGACTGCGAGAAGATCAAACCTCTCCATTCGGAAGGAAATCAGCCCTGAGTGCTCACTGGAAGGACAGATCCTGAAGCTGAGGCTCCAAGACTTTGGCCACCTCATGAGAAGAGAAGACTCCCTGGAAAAGACCCTGAAGTTGGGAAACATGGAGGGCACAAGGAGGACGACAGAGGATGAGATGGTTGGACAGTGTTCTCGAAGCTACAAACATGAGTCTGGCCAAACTGCGGGAGGCAGCGGAAGACAGGAGGGCCTGGCGTGCTCTGGTCCAGGGGGTCACAAAGAGGCGGACACAACTACACGACTAAACAACCACCACCACTGTAGTAAATATCCAGCACTGTCCCCAACAGAGCGGAGGGAATCCTTGCCACTTCCCTCCCTCCCTCGCCCTACTCACCTAGGGCGGTCCTTTTCTCCAGGTAATACATCAGGTCCTTCATATACTTTGAGACGTTCTTGGCGTAATGTAAAGCCGCCTCGACTCCTCCCTCGCACCTTTGCAGGAGAACGTCCACCTCTTCGGCCGACAGACGGACTGGGGAGGGAAAGGGAAGAGAGGCATGAGATGTAAGAAGGTGTTACCTGCAGGATCTAGGCCACGAGCCCATATATTCTCTTTTTTGTAATTATTTTATTAGATTTTCCACCATTATAACAAAAACCGCAAAGCAGAACGACACACAGAAGCAGGAAAAAAAGAAAAACACTACAACGAACGAAAAAAGGAACAATAAACAATGACAACAAACTTAATTCTACACAAATCCAACCTTTTAAACATCTTAGCTGACTTCCTCTAGTCCCTACCTTCTGAGTTTCCTTGTAGTTGAAAGCAACAGCTTTCCAATGTCATTATTAAACTAAAACCGTTTCCAATTATAATCCACTTTATTCACTTTTCTTAATATTCTAAATCCCAGTTATTTAATTATAACTTAATCCAAGGCCTATTTGTTTCTTTCAAGTAATTTCTAATTTTTTATTTTACAACATTTATTCAAATAGTCCTCCAGTCCTCTTGAAACGCCTTTCTGGTCGTGGATTCTTCCAGTCAGGTCAGCTAGCTCCACTTCTATATTCTCGCAGGAGCCGCTAAGAACCCAAGAATCCGGATAGACTGGCATGGGAGCTGGAGGTTCCACGAGAACACGCAAAAGATCCCGTCTGCTTCCAGCAACCTGCTGCCTCCAACTACGGCTGTATCTGACCCCTGAAGGACCAGGTGCGCAGCCTGGGAGTCATTTTGGGCTCACAGCTGTCCATGGAGGCGCAGATCAATTCTGTGCCCAGGGCAGCTCCATCTGGAACGCAGGATGAGACCCTCCCTGCCTGCAGACTGTCTGGCCAGAGTGGTGCATGCTCTGGTTATCTCCCGCTTGGACTACTGCCATGCGCTCTACGTGGGGCTACCTTTGAAGGTGACCTGGAAACTGCAACTAATCCAGAACGCGGCATCCAGACTGGTGACTGGGAGCGGCCGCCGAGACCACATAACACCGGTCTTGAAAGACCTACATTGGCTCCCAGGATGTTTCCGAGCACAATTCAAAGTGTTGGTGCTGACCTTGAAAGCCCTAAATGGCCCAGTATACCTGAAGGAGTGTCTCCACCCCCATCATCCAGCCCGGACACCTGGGTCCATCTCCCTAGGGCCTTCTGGCGATTCCCTCCCTGCGAGAAGTGAGGTTGCAGGGAACCAGGCAGAGGGCCTTCTCGGTGGTGGCACCCTCCCTGTGGAACGCCCTCCCGTCAGATGTCAAGGAAATAAACAACCACCTGACTTTTAGAAGACATCTGAAGGCAGCCCTGTTTAGGGAAGTTTATAATATTTTATCTTTTATCATGTTTTTGATATTCTGTTGGGAATCACCCAGAGTGGCTGGGAAAACCCGGCCAGACGGGCAGGGTGTGTATGTGTGTGTGTAGTTTTTATTATTGTTGTTATTGTTGTTGTTGTTATTGTCTCAATATACTGTTTAGATTAGGAGGGCCTGTTTCCGAGCTTCCCAGAAGGAGATATTGTTTCTGGTTTCCCCAGGGTAAATTTCTTAAGGAAATAATTTTAGCATGGCGGGGCTACGCTCTGGAACCCCAGCATGCTATCGCTCATGAAAACAGCCTGACGTTCAATTATCTATGGCCCTATCAAGGTCCCATTCATGGGGGGTTGGATCAATGCACAAACATTAATGAAAAAGTGCGTATTAGTGGAAAAGGCGTATTAGTGAGAAAGCCACGAGGGAGACTCGCACTTACTTGAGGTGAAACCTTCCATGCCGTCTGAGATGCCTTCGCCACCTTGGCCAGGAATTCCCCCGTAGAGATTTTCCATCGACTGGGGGCGAGAAAACGTCGTTAGTCAAACGAGCGAGGAATTTCCAACCACGCGAAAGTCAGAGATGCACGTGCATATCTGAACATCCTCAATCTGGGTGTTACAGCGGTCCCTTGGTTCTCAAAACGCCTTCGAACCCAAACAACTGTTTCAGGGGTTGTTTTTTAAAATTCTCGCACGTTCTCAAACTTAATCCGTTCCGGAAATTCCATTCCAAAAACAAAGCGTTCCAAAAACAAGGTGTGCTATCCCATAGAAAGTCATGCAAAACGGATTAATCCGTTCCAGACGTTTAAAAGGTAAAAAGGTAAAGGACACCTGGATGGTTAAGTCCACTCAAAGGTGACTCTGGGGTTGCGGCGCTCATCTCGCTTTCAGGCCGAGGGAGCCGGCGTTTGTCCACAGAGAGCTTTCCGGGTCATGTGGCCAGCAGGACTAAACCACTTCTGGTGCAACGGGACACCGTGACGGAAACCAGAGCCACAGAAACGCTGTTTACCTTCCCGCCGGAGCGGTACCTATTTATCTACTTCCGCTGGTGTGCTTTCGATCTGCTAGGTGGGCAGGAGCTGGGACAGAGCAATGGGAGCTCACCCCGTCGCAGGGATTCGAACCGCCGACCTTCTGATCGGCAAGCCCAAGAGGCTCAGTGGTTTAGACCACAGCGCCACCCGCATCCCTTTACCAGGAGTGACATGTGGAGTCCTTAATCTATGCAGGCATGATTTTTGCACGGGTGGCGCTGTGCTCTAAACCACAGAGCCTAGGACTTGCCGATCAGAAGGTCGGCGGATCGAATCCCCGCAGTGACGGGGTGAGCTCCCGTTGCTCAGTCCCTGCTCCTGCCAACCTAGCAGTTCAAAAGCACGTCAAAGTGCAGGTAGATAAATAGGTCCCGCTCCGGCAGGAAGGTAAACGGCGTTTCCGTGCGCTGCTCTGGTTCGCCAGAAGCGGCTTAGTCCTGCTGGCCACACGACCCGGAAGCTGTACGCCGGCTCCCTCGGCCAGTAAAGCGAGATGAGCGCCACAACCCCAGAGTCGGCCACGACTGGACCTAACGGTCAGGGGTCCCTTTACCTTATATTTGCTTTGCTGTTCTTGTGGTTCAGTTTCAAACCAGTTCTTTGTATTCTACGCATTGTGGCCAATTGTGACGGCATTTAGCTTTCAGCTATAAATATTTCAGTCATTCGTTCATTAGCCGGGACGCCTCACCTGGTTGTGGTCGCTAGGAGGGATGGAGAGAAGGGTGCTGCTATCTAATTCCCCCATGAGGAGTTCGGAGACCCTGTTTTGTGGGAGAGAAAGCACATTCATAAAGCAAAAGGAGGGACAAAACAAGCACATTGATTTTGCACTTTGCTCAAATCGCTGTGGTTCATTCGCCTTCATTCATTACCCAACAGACCAGGGCGGAATCTAGGTGCATGTAAAAAAAGCCGTGAAAAAGGCTTTTTCAAAAAATATATTGCATTTGCCCTTAGCTCGCCATTGCCACCTAGTGTCTCGTTTGTGCAGGGCGCTGAAAATGCACATTATTTTTTCAGCTGAATTCCTTGTTCTGAAAATCATGTTGTTCCTCCTTATTCACAAACCCCAAATCGTATCCAGGTAACAACACCTTGAGTTACCGTATTTTTTGCTCTATAAGACTCACTTTCCCCCTCCTAAAAAGTAAGGGGAAATGTGTGTGCGTCTTATGGAGCGAATGCAGGCTGCGCAGCTATCCCAGAAGCCAGAAGAGCGAGAGGGATTGCTGCTTTCACTGCGCAGTGATCCATCTTGCTGTTCTGGCTTCTGAGATTCAGAATATTTTTTCCCCTTGTTTTCCTCCTCCAAAAACTAGGTGCGTCTTGTGGTCTGGTGCGTCTTATAGAGCGAAAAATACGGCAATTTAACATCTCCCCCCCCCCCAAAAAGCAATATCGTACCCAGGGACCAAAATCGCCTTCTGATTTCATCCAACAAAAGTCACTAAATACCCAGGAAAATGTTTAGGGTGGGCCTGGGTATCACTGGTGGTTTAAAAGCTGTTGTAACCAGCTGCCTCTAACCCCAATTTTTCCTCCCCTGAGTGGGGGTTGAGCTGGATATCCTCTAAAGGGCCCCTTCCGATTCTACGACCCGGAATCATGCGCCTTTAGGGAAAGCACAAAAAAGTCCTCTGCTTACGTGCCGCTGAAGGAAACGGCGATCATCTCCAGGGCCTTTTCGAATTCTCGTTTGTCAGCTTCGATGTTGGATTCGTAATGGAAACCTACGGATTATATTTTTAAAAAATTAATATCTTCATTGAAAGTATTGCAATGATAAAGGAATAAAGTGATACACAGGGGGGAGGGGAAATGAGGGGGGACGGACGAGAAAACAAATATGCATATATAAAAAATAAATTTAAAAAATTGCAATGTAATATACTCCCATACATTCTTACGAAAATTGATCTAGTGATATTACCCTAAGGTAAAGGTAAAGGGACCCCTGACCATTAGGTCCAGTCGTGGCCGACTCTGGGGTTGTGGCGCTCATCTCTCTTTATTGGCCAAGGGAGCCGGCGTACAGCTTCCGGGTCATGTGGCCAGCAGGACTAAGCCGCTTCTGGCGAACCAGAGCAGCGCACGGAAACGCCGTTTACCTTCCCGCCAGAGCAATACCTATTTATCTACTTGCACTTTGATGTCCTTTCGAACTGCTGGGTTGGCAGGAGCAGGGACTGAGCAACGGGAGCTCACCCCGTCATTGCGGGGATTCGAACCGCCGACCTTCTGATCAGCAAGTCCTAGGCTCTGTGGTTTAACCCACAGCGCCACCCGCGTCCCTTCCTGCGCTTTAGCAGGCTGCAAAATATGTAAGAGCCTTTGACTCTGCTGAAAAGGCTTTGCAGCCCATTCACTTTTTCTATTTCTCCCACACATAGGTGGGACAGGAGGTTTAAATGTCCCTCTGCAGATTTAACCCTCGATCCGTCTCCTTGGTCTGCTCAAAGAGTCACGGCCGCTAACCGGACCTCCTTGCTGTTGTGTGTCGCACTCAGGGGGCCGGGTGCTGGAGGTGGGTTTCGGCATGGCGATCGCCGCCACCAAAATTGAGGAGTTCAACATTGAGGAGCACTGGATCATCGAGTGCAATGAGGGCGTCTTCCAGCGGCTGAAGGAGTGGGCGAAAACACAGCCTCACAAGGTATGTCAGAAGATCCCTAAGGCTGAATCAGGTCATAGAGTGTGTGTGTGTGTGTGTGTGTGTGTGTGTGTATAGAGCAGCGCACGGAAACGCCGTTTTCCTTCCCGCCAGAGTGGTACCTATTTATCTACTTGCACTTGGACGTGCTTTCGAACTGCTAGGTTGGCAGGAGAATGGATCGAGCAACGGGAGCTCACCCCGTCATCGCGGGGATTTGAACCACCGACCTTCTGATCGGCAAGTCCTAGGCTCTGTGGTTTAACCCACAGCACCACCCGCGTCCCACAATATGCAGTGCTTTTTTATTTTAAAAAATGTTTAGTGGTACTCTCATTCAGACTCAAGAAAACCACCATTTTATAGTTAAAAATAAATACAGTAAATGGGGAAAAAATTATAGTGGTACCTCGGGTTACATGCGCTTCAGGTTACATACGCTTCAGGTTACAGACTCCGCTAACCCAGAAATAGTGCTTCGGGTTAAGAACTTTGCTTCAGGATGAGAACAGAAATTGCGTGGTGGCAGCAGGAGGCCCCATTAGCTAAAGTGGTACTTCAGGCTTAGAACAGTTTCAGGTGAAGTACGGACCTCCGGAACGAGTTAAGTACTTAACCTGAGGTACCACTGTACAAAGATTCACAAAATGTTTAGGGGTACGTGCACCTCTGTGTCTCACCCCCAGAAAAAAAGCACTGTCCTAGTGCATATATCACATTTGGGTTAAATTTACGGAGGTGGCGTTTTTTTTAGAAAATAAAGGAGAGTTTTGGGGAAGTGCGAAATGTCAGCCGTGCGTCATTTTCAAAGCGTGCGACTGACCTTTGACTTTGGAGATGAGGGTCCCCGCCGCGGTCAGCGTCTCCAGCGTGTTGAGAAGAGGGTATTTGGCGACCACCTGCCGCAGGATCCGCAAGGCGTCTCCCAGGGTCTCGTGCGCCAGCGCCCGCCGGGACTCCAGCCCGTCTGCAAAAGCAAGAGAAGAGCCGCCGGTTACGGCCCGTGGGTGCAATTTGCTCTGCACCTGTTGAATTTCTGCCTGTCATCCCGCTGATGCAGCAGCAGGGACTCTGCAAGAAGGACGAAACCAGAACAGACCCCCCAAACGGCTTGCGGCCCGTCGGTGCAATCGTAGCACGCACCGCACCTGTTCGATTTCTGCCTGACGTCCCTCTGATGCGGCAGCAGGGACTCGGCAAGAAGGACAAAACCAGAACGGACCCCCAAACAGTTCACCTGGCTACAGCGTGGAGCCGATAATGGCAAGGTTGCAGGTTCGATACCCATCTAAGGCAGCTGCGTTTCAGGGGGTTGGAGTAGATGACCGTTGGTTCCCTTCCCAACTCTATAGTTCCAATATTTGTATCTGCCTCTCACCTGCCTCTTGGGTTCCTTGCCTTCCTCCCCACAAGTCCCAGAACCCACAATTTCGTTATCATTTGCCCCTCGGGGCAGGAGAGATGCGCTGTCTTCAAACAGGGTCAGAAATCCAGCCGCTGCTTCGGAGGCAGCGGCGGTGTAGTGGTTAGAGCTATGGAGATGAGGATCCCTGCTCCGCCACAAAGCTCACTGGGTGATCGTGGCGATGCGAGATCCCCTATTCCTCCAGAGAGCTATATTAACCAGAGCGGTTTAACAATCAATCTGTCTTGCCAAAAAGGAAAAACACCCTCTGGGAATTGTAGTTCTCTTTGTTGGGGGGAAATAGGGCTTTCCTTTGCAACTTTCAGCACACCTTAAACTACATTCCCCAAGATTCCTTTTACAAGATGCCAAGATGGCAAACTACAGCTCCCATAACTCTTTCGGGCAGAGGATGTGCCCCAAACTACAGTTCCCATAATTATTTGGGGCAGAGCATGTCCCCATCCCATACTACAGTTCCCACAATTCTTTGGGGCAGAGCAAACTACAGCTCCCACAATTCTTTGGGGCAGAGCATGCGCCCCAAACTACAGCTCCCATAATTATTTGGGGGCAGAGCATGTCCCCATCCCATACTACAGTTCCCACAATTCTTTGGGGCAGAGCAAGCGCCCAAAACTACAGCTCCCATAATTCTTTGGGGCAGAGCAAGCGCCCGAAACTACAGCTCCCACAATTCTTTGGTGCGGAGCGTGCACCCCAAACTACAGCTCCCACAATTCTTTGGTGCGGAGCGTGCACCCCAAACTACAGCTCCCACAATTCTTTGGGGCACAGCATGCACCCCAAACTACAGCTCCCACAATTCTTTGGGGCAGAGCAAACTACAGCTCCCACAATTTTTTGGGGCAGAGGATGCACCCCAAACTACAGCTCCTATAACTTTTGGGGCAGAACGTGCGCCCCAAACTACAGCTCCCACTATTCTTTGGGGAGGAGCATAGCCCTGTTCCTCCCCCCCCCAAACCCGGTAAGTTGGCAACCTCTCTCTGTCCAAGGTCTTCTCTGGAATGTTTCCCTTCCTGTTTACATTCAGGAAGGGAAGATGGAAAGGAGGAAGTGACCGCCTCTTGTGACATTTGAGATAACCCGCTTGACCGCTGACCCCCATCCCTAAACCATCACCCGCCCAGATTGTATCATCGTTTCTGGGCATTCTCATCGCCAGGGAAGGACGGAGCGAACGTCGGGTTTTCGCTCCTAATTTCTCCAGTTCTGAAACTCGGGTTCTGCACGTTTTGCACCTGTTTGCAATAAAAACAAAATAAAAACTAAACTAAACTAAACTAAAAACTAAACTGAAAACTAAACTAAACTAAAAACTAAACAAAACTGAAAACAAAACTGAAAACTAAACTAAACACTAAACTAAACTAAAAACTAAACTAAACTAAAAACTAAACTAAACTAAACTAAACACTAAACTAAACTAAGCACTAAACTAAAAACTAAACTAAACTAAAAACTAAACTAAAAATTAAACTAAACTAAAACTAAACTAAACCCTTACGGCAACTCAGCAGAATATTAGTGCAATTTCCCATCTTGTACGCAGCTTTGACTAACGTGCTTTTCCCCCGGGTGGCGTCAATTTTTAATTACTTTTAGCGTTTATTATTTCCACCTTTTCCTTTCCCTTGCACGGTTCACCTCCTCCTCAACTAATCCTCCTGCAACAGGTAGATTAGGCAGAGAGGCAATCGACTGCCCCCCCCCCCAAGAGATCGTTGTGGCTCGGTCAGGACTCGAACCCAGATCTCCCAGCTCCTAGCAAGCGTGCAACCCTCACAATAACCCTGGGAGGTCGGTTCAGCCGAGAGAGGTGGCGGCTGCCCCCTCCCCAAGGATACCCGGGGCGAGTTTCGTGGCTGGGTCGGGATTCGAACCCGGACCTTGCGGGCGCGACGGCGCGCGACTGCAAGTCCGAGCCAGAGGACATTGCGGGGAGGGCGACGGGCACCAAGGCACGCCCGAGAAGGGTTTATCAGGGCGCTGCCAGCTGCCGCGGGCTCGGCGTAAACAGGAAAGGCAGGCGGATGAAAATAGAGGCAGGAAGCGGCAAATATCGCATCCCTCTTGCCACCGTCTGATGTGGCAACCGCCTCTCTCTCTGTCCCCAGAGGCCGTGCTCAGCTGGCGGTTGCAAAACCAGGCGCATGCGCCGCTCCTTTTCCCCCAAAGGAAATGAAACATTCATTGGCAATATGGAAATAATAATAATAATAATAATAATAATAATAATAATAATAATAATAATAATAATAATAATAATAATAATAATGTCTTTAAATCATGCGTCAGAACCCGTTCCGCTCCCTCCCCATCAGGCTGGATTTGATTTAAATCAGGCACGTCCAAAGTCCGTTTTGGGGGCCTAATCCGGCCCCCGTCTCAGTTTATTTCTGGGTAAAAATCCTTTAAAAAAGCTCAACCACTTTGGGGTAAAACCCTAAAAAAAAGGGGTTGAGAACGTCAATCCTAAATAAAGTATCTGAAGAAGTGTGCACGCACACGAAAGCTCATACCAAGAACTAACTTAGTTGGTCTTTAAGGTGCTACTGGAAGGAATTTTTTTATATTAATCCTAAATAAAGGTCAACAACTTTGGTCGGCCCTCGCGGCCCCTCACTTCATCCAATGTGGCCCTCTTTGAGAAAAGTTTGGGCACCGCTGCCATATAGCAGGCGTTCTGTACCTTCGGCCCTCCAGATGTGTCAGACTACAGTTCCCATCATCCCTGACCACTGGTCCTGTTAGCTAGGGGTGATGGGAGTTGTAGTTCTACAACATCTGGATCAGGCACCCACAAACTCGGCCCTCCAGATGTTTTGGGACTACAACTCCCATCATCCCTAGCAAAGAGGACCAGTGGTTGGAGATCATCAGGGGGTTTGGGCTGGGTGTTCACCAGTATGCGGATGATACCCAGCTCTATCTCTCTTTCAAATCTGACCCAGTGAAGGCAGTGAAGGTCCTGTGTGAGTGTCTGGAGGCGGTTGGAGGTTGGATGGCAGCTAACAGATTGAGGTTGAATCCTGACAAGACAGAAGGACTGTTTTTGGGGGACAGGAGGCGGGCAGGTGTGGGGGACTCCCTGGTCCTGAATGGGGTGACTGTGCCCCCAAAGGACCAGGTGTGCAGCCTGGGGGTCATTTTGGACTCACAGCTGTCCATGGAGGCGCAGGTGAATTCTGTGTCCAGGGCAGCTCCATGTGGTATGCAGAATGAGACCCTCCCTGCCCACAGACTGTCTCCCCAGAGTGGTGCAGGCTCTGGTTATCTCCCGCTTGGACTGCTGCAATGCGCTCTACATGGGGCTGCCTTTGAAGGTGACCCGGAAACTACAACTAATCCAGAATGCGGCAGCTAGACTGGGGACTGGGAGCGGCCGCTAGGACCATATAACACCGGTCTTGAAAGACCTACATTGGCTCCCAGTACGTTTCCGAGCACAATTCAAAGTGTTGGTGCTGACCTTGAAAGCCCTAAATGGCCCAGTATCCCTGAAGGAGCGTCTCCACCCCCATCGTTCTACCCGGACACCTGGGTCCATCTCCCGAGGGCCTTCTGGCGGTTCCCTCATTGCGAGAAGCCAAGTTACAGGGAACCAGGCAGAGGGCTTTCTCGGTGGTGGCGCCCACCCTGTGGAACGCCCTCCCACCAGATGTCAAAGAGAAAAACAACTACCAGACTTCTAGAAGACATCTGAAGGCAGCCCTGTTTAGGGAAGCTTTTAATGTTTGATGTATCACAGTATTTTAATATTCTTTTGGAAGCCGCCCAGAGTGGCTGGGGAAGCCCAGCCAGATGGGTGGGGTATAAATAATAAATTATTACTATTATATTTTTATTTAGGGTCCCACTACAACAGCGACACCTAGTGGCAGAACATACGCATTGCGATACAGTGTCACGCTAGAGACCTCTAGGGGCAGAAAATGCTCAATACAACACAGCTTTATAAGTAAATAAATTATTATTATTATATTATTAAGGCAAAACAAACGGCAATGTGTGGTTGGGCACAGAAAGGGCCCCAGGAGCTGAGGGCCGCATCTAAGCTCAATCCGGCCCCTGACCACTTACCCTCCCGGAGAACCACGTCCCGCAGCTTCTCCAGCGGCTCGGCCAAGCGGGTCACGTCGGCCAGCAGTTGGGAGATTTCCTCCGGCTCCATCAGGCTGCCCTCTCCGCCATCGCAGGGGCTGTAGGCCTTGGCGGCCTTGCCCAGGCCCCGGGGGACGGCCGGCGAGAGCGGGAACCCTGCGGCGCTGGCGTGGCGGCTGAGGCTGGTGGGGCGCTTGAGGGTGCCGGCCGGGGTGGGCGCGGAGAGGTCTGCCAGGCTGGAGGAGGTCGAGGAGTCCAGGCCATCGCGGCGCGGCAGCTCCTGGGAAGAAGGAAAAGGCATTCGGGTCACTCGGGGCAGAACCTTTGGCTCCACCAAGTTCAGAACTCATTGGAAGAACCAATAGATCACTCAGGGCGGGACTAGAACTCAGAGCCTTTGGCTCCACCGACTTCAGAACGCCTTGGAAGAACTAATAGGCAATCAGGTCAGGATTAGAACTCAGAACCTTTGGCCTGACCAACTTCAGAACTCATTGTAAGACGGAAAAGGCACTCAGGGTAGGATTAGAACTCAGAGCCTTTGGCTCCACTGACTTCAGAACACTTGGGAAGAACCAATAGGAACTCAGGGCAGGATTAGAACTCATAACCTTTGGCCCCGCCAACTTCAGAAGTCATTGGAAGACGGAAAAGGCATTCGGGTCACTCAGGGCAGGACTAGAACTCAGAACCTTTGACCCCACCAGCTTCGGAACGCCTTGGAAGATCCAATGGCCACTCAGGGCAGGATTAGAACTCAGAGCCTTTGGTTCCACCAACTTCAGAACGCCTTGGAAGAACCAATAGGCACTCGGTTCACTCTTTGTTTTGAATTTGGTGGAAATTTCAATTTTAAGAAATAATAAAAGGTGTTTGTGGGAGGGGGAGTCTTGATTCGTTTGTTCTGGGAAAGTGTCACTTTTGCACAATTTTCAAATTTAATAAAAAGAGGCATTTGTTCGAGGGGGGTTATTCGTTCGTTCTGACTTTTGGGAAAATTTCAAATTTAAGTAAAAATACTAAGTGTTTGTGGGAGGGGGGTTCTTGATTGGTTTTGACTTTTGGGTAAGTTTGACTTTTGGAAAAGTTTGAAATTTAAGCAAAAGGAATGGGCATGCAATGAATTAGTTGTGATTCGGGAATTTGCCGAATCCTCTTTTTGAAGGTTCACACGGGTGGAAAAAGGTCCAGCCCTTTGTTGCAAAAAAAAATCCACATTCTGCAAATTATTCCACGGAGGCGAGCGGTTGAGTCTCGTGGTATCTTAGGAACCACAATTGCTCAACAACGATGGCTTTAGCTTTGACGTCAATCTTGCCGGCGCTTGAGAAACCGTAGCCGTATGACCTCTGGCCAAAAATTATATATTAAAAAAACTATATGTTTTGGGACTACAACTCCCATCATCCCTAGCTAGCAGGGATGATGGGAATTGTACTCCCAAAACATCATTCATATATATATAAATTTTTGTTAGTTTTTTTAACATATCATTTTCAACAGTCATTAAAGATGCTTTTACATCTTATTCAATTTTTTTACTTCCATCAATCCTGTCTGAAAATTTTCCAATCTACAGGTGGAACTCAAAAAATTAGAATATCGTGGAAAAGTTCCTTGATTTCAGGAATTCAACTTGAATGGTGAAACTAATATATGAGATCGACTCGTGACATGCAAAGCGCGATGTGCTTCTGCTTCTCAGAGGTCCAATCTTGCTCAATTTGCAACCCTTGTTTTGCTGATTTCCTTGAATATTCTAATTTTCTGAGATGGTTAATTTGGGGTTTTCACCAGCTGTACGCCATGATCATGGCAATGATCACAAATCAAGGCTTGACATATCTCGCATATTAAAACACAATAATAACTCGCATATTAAAAACACAATAAAACATCTGACATTAAAAGCTTCCCTAAACAGGGCTGCCTTCAGATGTCTTCTAAAAGTCTGGTAGTTGTTATTCTCTTTGACGTCTGGTGGGAGGGCGTTCCACAGGGAAGGCGCCACCACCGAGAAGGCCCTCCGCCTGGTTCCCTGTAACCTCGCTTCTCGCAGGGAGGGAACCGCCAGAAGGCCCTCGGGAGATGGACCCCGGTGTCTGGGCTGGACGATGGGGGTGGAGACGCTCCTTCAGGGATACTGGGCCGTTTAGGGCTTTCAAGGTCAACACCAACACTTTGAATTGTGCTCGGAAACGTACTGGGAGCCAATATAGGTCTTTTAGGGCCGGTGTTATGTGGTCTCGGCGGCCGCTCCCAGTCCCCAGTCTAGCTGCCGCATTCTGGATTAGTTGTAGTTTCTGGGTCACCTTCAAAGGTAGCCCCACGTAGAGCGCATGGCAGCAGTCCAAGTGGGAGATAACCAGAGCATGCACCACTCTGGCCAGACAGTTCGCGGGCAGGGAGGGTCTCATCCTGCGTACCAGACGGAGCTGCCCTGGACACAGAATTGACCTGCACCTCCATGGACAGCGGTGAGTCCAAAATGACTGTGAGCCCCATATGGTCTTGGTGGCCACTCCCAGTTCCCAGTCTAGCTGCCGCATTCTGGATTAGTTGCAGTTTCCGGGTCGCCTTCCAAGGCAGCCCCACGGAGAGCGCATGGCAGTAGTCCAAGCCTCCGATGAGGAGAGTCCACCTTCCGTCCCACAGTCGAACAGCTCTTCCCGTCAGAAAGTCATTCCTGACGTTGAGTCGGTATCTCCTTTCCTGTTGACTTGAAGCCACGGGTTCGAGTCCTGCCCCCGATTCGGACGACGAAAAAGCAGATTCCGGGAAGAAAATTCCAGCAACATTTGACCATGGGACGGTCTCCTTGGAGGCTTTTAAGCAGAGTTCGGCTAGCCATCTTTCCGGGATCCTTGAGCCGAGATTCCTGCATTGCAAAGCGGGTTGGGATGGATGACCCTCGGACCCCTTTCTGATGTGACGTGAGCCACCTTAGAAAAGGCATTTATCTCTTACGTCGGGGGTGTCTGGGAATCTCCTTTGGCCGAAGGGCTGCTTCTGCTTCCAGAAAACCTCTGCTGGGGCCAGAGGCCAATATAGGTGGAGAAAAAAATCCGTATTTCCTCACACAAAATCTCTCATTCCTCCTTGCAGCCAGCTGCAAACATTCAAGGAAGGTGCCAAGCAATGGGGGCGTGGCCTGAGGAGAAGGGGCGTGGCCTGTGGAGGGGGCGTGGACACACCAGACAGAGACACCTGGGATACTGTGATGTACATAGGTAGCAAATATTATCGTTGTTTTAATAATACGGCATCCACTTTTAGCCCCGCTTTTAATTCGAAGGGTGGAATGACTCAGAGCAGGGAGACCACCTCTTCCTTTGCGTAACTTCACGTATGTTTCCACATGGATCTGTGATATATACCGTATTTTCGGCTCTATAAGACTCACTTTTCCCCTCCTAAAAAGTAAGGGGAAATGTGTGTGCGTCTTACGGAGCGAATGCAGGCTGCGCAGCTATCCCAGAAGCCAGAACAGCAAGAGGGATTGCAGCTTTCGCTGTGTAGCGATCCCTCTTGCTGTTCTGGCATCTGAGATTCAGAATATTTTTTTTCTTGTTTTCCTCCTCCAAAAACTAGGTGTGTCTTGTGGTCTGGTGCATCTTATTGAGCGAAAAATACAGTGTATATATATATATATATTGGTAATTTTACGATATACGATATCTTTATTGTCATTGTCCCATGCAGAACAATGAAATTGAAAATCTACATAAGCCCCTAAAAACTCTGAAACCCCATTTTAAAATACAATATACTATAGAGACTCCTTATGCTGTTTCTAGAACCAGAATTGCATTTGCGTAGAAACTGTTTCTCAGGCGGCTAGTCCTGGCCTATATAACCCTATATACCTTCTTCCAGAAGCTGAAAAAGATCATTTCCGGGGTGCGCACTATCCTGCGCTATCTCTGCCGCTTTCTTACGGCACCTGGAAGCGTAGATTTGATCCAAGGTGGGAAGAGTGCACCCAATTATTCTCTCTGCAGTCTTTACAACCCTGGACAGCATTGTTTTTCCCCTGGCTGTGCAGCTCCCAAACCGCACAGACAGACCATAAGTTAATACGCTCTCCACAGTGCAATGGTAAAATGCCATCAACAGGTCCTTTGAGAGATCGTTTTTCCGGAGGATTCTCAGAAAATATAACCTCTGCTGTGCTCTCTTCATCAGGTCTCTGCTGTTGAAGAGAGCACAACAGAGGCTATATTTTTTTAATCAAATTTAATTAAAAAAATGATTAAAAACATATATAAACATACAACAAACGATTTAGACTCCGAATATCCAGATTGCTCTGAATCTCCCGGCTTCCCCTCATCCCTTCCACAAGGCCTAATGATAATATTTACAACGACATTTCCACCTTTATCCAGTTTTTCCCCTTCTAAATTGTCCACACTTTCCGTTACTTTACAAGCATGGTTAAAATCCTACCAATGTTTGAACCTGCTTGCAGTGGTCTCATAAATAAATCACAAACTTTTCCCATTGTTTTTTAAAATGTTATGGTCTTTGTGATTTCCGATCTTCCCAGTTAACTTTGCCACTGGGATATCGTTTTTTTTAAAATGAAAATCCGTACAGAAATCTGCCTTCGGATTTGCATCGCGTCGCAGAAAACACATGGGAAGCCAATTTTTTAATCTAATGGGTGCATCTCTGCACCTAAAATACGCTTCTTGATACCACAACACAACATTAGGAAGAAAAAACACTTTGTTTTTGAGCCGAAAATTGCGTTGCAAAATTTGGAGAAGTGTGACAATTCGAAGGGTAGTTACCGTATTTTTTTGCTCTATAAGACTCACTTTTCCCCTCCTAAAAAGTACGGGGAAATGTGTGTGCGTCTTATGGAGCGAATGCAGGCTGCGCAGCTATCCCAGAAGCCAGAACAGCAAGAGGGATTGCTGCTTTCGCTGCACAGCGATCCCTCTTGCTGTTCTGGCTTCTGAGATTCAGAATTTCCCCCCCCTTGTTTTCCTCCTCCAAAAACTAGGTGCGTCTTGTGGTCTGGTGCGTCTTATAGAGCGAAAAATACGGCACTTTATAGTCCATGTCTTACGGCGATTTCTTATTTTAACAAAACAGGCGTTTGCTTTTGCCCTCCTCCCTCCCCGCACTGCTTTCCTCGCGTGACGTTTCTTTTCGATCGCCCGGGAACGGTTCCGCTATCCCTTTCTATCCACCTTGTCTATAAAGGGACTGAAAGGCGCTTTAAGCAAAGGAAATTTGGACCATTGCACGAGGAACATCGACCCCCAAAATGAGGTTCCCCCCCTCGAATCCACAGCCCCCACTGCCCTTCCGAAAACCCGGCGGGAGTTTGTCAAAAGTACCTTCAGCCAAACAATTCCTAATGGTGTGTTGTAATTTCAAGAAGTGTATTTTAGGTGTGGAGATTCACCCATTAGATTAAAAAACACACCTTCCAATGTGCTTTCTGTGACACAATGCAAATCTGAAGGCAGGTTTTTGCACGGATTTTCGTTTTTAAAAAATATCCCAGCAGCAAAGTTAACTCGGAAATCACAAAGACCATAACGTTTAAAAAAACAATGGGGAAAGTTTGCGATTTATTTATGAGACTACTGCAAGTGGGTTCAAACATTGGCAGGATTTTAACCACACTTGCAAAGTAACGGAAAGTGTGGCTAATTTAGAAGTGTGGATAAATATTGAAATGTCGTTGTAAATATTATCATTAGGCCCCGTGGAAGGGATGAGGGGAAGCCGGGAGATTCAGAGCAAGCTGGATATTCGGAGTCTAAATCGTTGTTGTATGTTTATATATATTTTTAATCAATTCTTTAAAATTACCAAAACATACACAGCCCCTCGCTGCCCTTCCGAAAACCTGGTGGGAGTTTGGTACCTTCAGCCAAACGCTGGCTCTGTTGGAGACGGTCTCCAAGACATGGCCGCCGGCTTTTGAGACTTTCCTCCGCAGTCCGGCCGAATACGGGCTGTAGCTGCTTTTGCCTCGGTTTCCGTGCATGGCCACGATCCGGCAGCCCCCCCCAAAAAACCACGAACCCCACTAGGTAGAGAGGGCGCGGATGATTTCAAGGCCTAGGGCGCCCCTCCAGCGCCCAGGCGGATTTTGAGAGCTGCCACACCCATGCTCGCTTCTGGAAACCTTGCGGGTTTTAGTTTTTTGGGGGGGTGGTTTTCCTATTTTCGAAAAAATTTACGACGCACCCAGCACCCACCGGGCGCAGCTTCTTAGAAGGGGTGGGCGGAGGGAAAAAAAGCCACAAACTTGAGCAAAGAGGAAGGCGGTTCGGACGGCTTCCTCTTTCTGCAGCTCTGAATTGTGCAGAACTGAATATCGATACAAAAGCGAGTTTTTTGGAGGGGTTTCAGACCCAGATGACGCCGCCGTATTTCGCTTTATTTTTTAAAGCAGCGCTGAGTTTATAGAGAAGGAAGTTTTTTAAAAATTCTCCTCCCCCCCTTTTATTTCCTTTTTTTTGTTTTGTTTAGTTTCTCTCTCTCTCTCTCTGCAATTATCTGGATTTGATGCTTTTGTCTCGTGGCAAAAAACTTTAAAAAATTCTTATTTTTTTTAGAAAAAGAGAGAGATAGGAGGAAAATGACAGGCAGGGCTGGTTGTCAGTAAGGGGCCTCTATTAAGCCTTTACAGCGATCTGTGAAACGAGAGATAGCCCCCCCCATTATGCAGAATTGGAGGGGCTCTGGCGCCCTCTACTGTTGACCTCCCTGCTATTATTATTATTATTATTATTATTATTATTATTATTATTATTATTATTATTATTAACACCCTGCCCATCTGGCTGGGTTTCCCCAGCCACTCTGGGCAGCTTCCAACGAAAGATTAAAAATACATTAAAATATCTGCCCTTCCATCTTCCACCCGCCTCCCTGGCTGTTATTTCACACCCGGCTCCAGCCGCCGGGTGTTATTTTGAACCCAGGTCCACTGCCAGGTTCCTGTAGCGAAAACACCCACTCAGACAACTGGATCTTGCAGGCTTGATGTCTTGCCCACCGACGGGAAGTGAAACTTCGCACAGAGCGCTTTCCGCAAAAACGAAAAGCGAAAAAACAAAACACCCCCAATATTGGCACCGCCGGATCTGTCCCAAAAGGGGGGGGGGTGCAGGAAATAAAACGACCACGGACTCCAGCTCCCATTAGCCATCGATAGCCCTCTCTCCTTCGTGAATTTGCCCTCTTTTAAAACCAGCAGAGACCTCACCTTGCCAACAAAGGTCCGTAGAGTAAAAGCTCTGGTTTTCCCAGTAGTGATGTATGCAAGTGAGAGCTGGACCATAAAGAAGGCTGATGGCCGAAGAATGGATGCTTTTTGAGACTACAATTCCCATCATCCCTGACCACTCGTCCTGCTAGCTAGGGATCATGGGAGTTGTAGTCCCAAAACATCTGGAGGGCCGAGGTTGATGAATCCTGGTTTAATGTTTTGCTGTGTTTTTATATGTGCTGGAAGACGTTAGCTGGGGCAACTCAGGGTACAAATAAATTATTATTATTATTTTATTATTTCAAGGTTTTCAAGGTTTAATGTTCTGCCATGTTTTTATATATGCCGGAAGCCGCCAACAGTGTCTGGGACAAGCAAGGGCACAAATAAATTACTATTATTATTATTATTTCAAAGTTTTCAAGGTTAAATGGTTTGCCATATTTTTATATATGCCGGAAGCCGCCAAGAGTGTCTGGGACAAGCAAGGGCACAAATAAATTATTATTATTATTATTATTATTATTATTATTATTATTTCAAAGTTTTCAAGGTTGAATGGTTTGCTATGTTTTTATATATGCGGGAAGCCACTCAGAGTGACAACCAAGGGTACAAATAAATTATATTATTATTCTTATTATTACCTTTTCTCTAAGCTAAGAAGCCCCCCCCCCAAAGCTACAACCTTTCCTCCGCAGAGGACTTCTTCCGTCCCCTGAAACATTTGAGCCGCCCTGAACCCTTCCCTCCAAATCCATGATGCCCTTTTTTCGGGGCGAGTCAGAGCCAATGAACGGCCGCCGCGATCCGTTGGCCGCCGTGCGGCGAGAGGGGAGGCGCAGCCGAGCGACCTCTTGCGAAAACGCCGCCCGGGGTGCCCACCCCCCCGTTTCGCAACGCAACGCCGTTACTCAC
The DNA here is from genome assembly GCF_964188305.1 of Podarcis bocagei. NCBI lineage: Eukaryota > Metazoa > Chordata > Lepidosauria > Squamata > Lacertidae > Podarcis > Podarcis bocagei. The sequence continues at coordinate 2,069,095 of NC_138144.1, read as the reverse complement.
CAGAGAGGACGGCGGCACAGGACTTCCTCCCCGGCCCTTCTTCGAAATCGAGGGCGTCTTGATCAGCTCCCGCTTCTTCCTCGAAAACATGGTGCCCTCTGAACCCCAAACCCGTCCCGGACGATTCGGCACCCCAGGGTGCCTTCACTGGCGAGGGGTTGTCTTCCCCGCCATCCAACGGACCACAGCTCCCCCCAAAAAAGGCGTTTCCGGGTGCAAAATGGGCTCAGGGTTTGGCGCGGCTGCCTGCGGCTCAGAGCACACGCTTGCAAACTTACTTCCTGGCTCGGTTTTGTCTGACACACACACCCTTCAAATCTACACAGGAAAAGCTCAGTGTGTGAGAGAGTGTGGTTAGGAGCAGAGGGGAAGTTGTACTTGTTGTTTTCTTTCTTCTTTCTGCCCCCTTTTCGGCCGATTCCTCTCCCTCCCTAACCCCGGTTTGCGGGCCGCAACCTGCGGGAGAGAGAGGTGCGAGCCGTCCAAAGGCAACCCTGTACTTTGCCTTTTAAAAAAATGTTTTATAGTGTTTTTATATATGTGTTGGGAGGGACGCGGGTGGTGCTGTGGGTTAAACCACAGAGCCTAGGACTTGCCGATCAGAAGGTCGGCGGTTCGAATCCCCGCGATGACGGGGTGAGCTCCCGTTGCTCGGTCCCTGCTCCTGCCAACCTAGCAGTTCAAAAGCACATCAAAGTGCAAGTGGATAAATAGGTACCACTCCGGCGGGAAGGCAAACGGCGTTTCCGCGCGCTGCTCTGGTTCGCCAGAAGCGGCTTAGTCCTGCTGGCCACATGACCCGGAAGCTGTACGCCGGCTCCCTCAGCCAATAAAGCGAGATGAGCGCCACAACCCCAGAGTCGGCCACGACTGGACGTTACGGTCAGGGGTCCCTTTACCTTATGACATCCGTGTTTTCCAAAATGAGACGGTAATTGTGCCTTCGACTGGCGCACTTCCCTGAATTTTGCAACATGCTTTTCAAACCCAGTAGTGAGTGCCGGGGGGTCTGTCTGTTAGCTGTGCAGTAAAATGCACTTGTCGGTAAGAACGATGCGTGAAATTTGGAGGAAACTGCTTGCTAAAAAAAGAGGCACAGGAGAACGTGCAGAACTTTGAATTTGGAGGGGGAGCGAATTTTGCTGCAGATATGAAGGGCTATTTAATCAGACCTTTCCCAGGTTCTGGGCTGGGGGGAATCCTACTATGTTGGTGCCCCCTACTGGAGGCAATCATCATCAAGCTATAAAAAAAGGGACAGACAATCATTTTCTATCTTGCTTAAAGGCCACAGTGGCTTCCAAGCAGTTTTGCAAGTGTAAAACCAACTGCAAAAATGTCAGTTTGCAGGCTTTTTGTGTTTTAGTTTGAGGTTTCCTTTGTTGCTCTTTTTGCAACACTACTGTTGTTGTTTAGATGTTTAGTCGTGTCCGCCTCTTTGTGACCCCCTGGACCAGAGCACGCCAGGCATTCCTGTCTTCTACTGCCTCCCGCAGTTTGGTCCAACTCATGCTGGTAGCTTCGAGAACACTGTCCCACCACCTCGTCCTCCGTCGTCCCCTTCTCCTTGCGCCCTCCATCTCTCCCAACATCAGGGTCTTTTCCAGGGAGTCTTCTCTTCTCCTGAGGTGGCCAAAGTCTTGGAGCCTCAGCTTCAGGATCTGTCCTTCCAGGGAGCACTCAGGGCTGATTTCCTTCCGAATGGAGAGGTTGGATCTTCTTGCAGTCCATGGGACTCTCAAGAGTCTCCTCCAGCACCAGAATTCAAAAGCATCCATTCTTCGGCCATCAGCCTTCTTGATGGTCCAGCTCTCACTTCCATACATCACTACTGGGAAAACCATAGTTTGAACTATACGGACCTTTGTTGGCAAGGTGATGTCTCTGCTTTTTAAGATGCTGTCTAGGTTTGTCATTGTCATTGCTACTAATGTATTACTACATTGCAATACTACTACTACCAGGTTTTGTTGACAGGGGGTTTGGGTCCACGATGAAATGTATTGCTGCCGAGTCTTTTGAGGGTTTTATAGGTCATAATCATCATTAAAAGACGCCTGCTTCTGGGGAAAAAAGCAATGACAAACCTAGACATCATCTTAAAAACCAGAGACATCACCTTGCCAACAAAGATCCGTATAGTTCAAGCTCTGGTTTTCCCAGTAGTGATGTATGGAAGTGAGAGCTGGACCATAAAGAAGGCTGATCGCCGAAGAATAGATGCTTTTGAATTCTGGTGCTGGAGGAGACTCTTGAGAGTCCCACGGACCTGGGCCAAAACGAGAGTTTTTTTAAAGAAAAGAAGCACTGAGTTATACCATAAAATTATATACCGACGGAAAGATAATTGAATGGAGAATGTAATGCAATAACTTTTGTGAAGGATTATTTATTACAACAGCAGTCCTAAAGAAGAAACATGAAACACACAGAAAAAAATGAGATATATGGGTTAGATGGCCGTGGCACTTTGCGATAAGTAAGTGGGTTTTGAGTTCCAGTTTGGGCAATCGGTCTCTAAAAGGTTTGCCATCATTGATCTAGGGCATGGGTAGGCAAACTAAGGCCCGGGGGCCGGATCCAGCCCAATTGCCTTCTCAATCCAGCCCGCGGACGGTCCGGGAATCTGCGTGTTTTTACATGAATAGAATGTGGCTTTTTATTTAAAATGCGTCTCTGGGTTATTTGTGTGGCATAGGAATTTGTTCATTATTATTTTTTCAAAATATAGTCCGGCCCCCCACAAGCTCAGAGGGACAGTGGACTGGCCCCCTGCTGAAAAAGTTTGCTGACCCCTGATCTAGGGGGAGCAGCTGCCTCCCTGCCCCCCTGCCCATGGAGACCCCCCCATCCTGCTTTGTCGATCCACTTGGACTTGAGCGACCAGTCCTCATGACGTCACCGGCTTGGCATCCAAAACAGGGAAATCACAGGGCGAGGGAGGAGAACCTTGCGGGGGTGTTTGTTGTTTCCCCCCTCCCTGGATGGCGCAGAATATTTTCTCTGGGGTGGGAGGGAATTGTAGCACACACAAAAAAAACCACCCTCCAAAAAATGTATGTTTGTGTAAGGAGATCCGCTCTCCTGGGGTGGCCACGGAGGAACCTTTGGTGAACAACAGAAGCTATTCCAAAAATCCCAAGCCTCTGCCAGTCCCATGACGTCCGATTCTTCAGAGACACGCCTCCTAAGAGATCAGGTTTTCAGGACACAGTTCCGAGGAAATCAGATAAGAGGGAGGGAGGCGGCGCCTTCCCGCCCAGAATCTCAGCTCAGCCAAATTGTGCATGGTTTTAAAGGGGTGCAGGAGGTTTTTGAGCCGGTTAAAGGGGTGCAAGGTGGTTCCCCCCTGGTTGTTTTAAATAAGGCCTTTTATGCCATTCAAAGTTTGGCCCTTCTCTAAATGCCCCCTCCATTCTGTAAGCTTTCTAAATACAGTGGTACCTCGGGTTACATACGCTTCAGGTTACAGACTCCGCTAACCCAGAAATAGTACCTCAGGTTAAGAACTTTGCTTCAGGATAAGAACAGAAATTGTGCTCTGGCAGCATGGCAGCAGCAGGAGGCCCCATTAGCTAAAGTGCTGCTTCAGGTTAAGAACAGTTTCAGGTTAAGTACGGACCTCCGGAACGAATTAAGTACTTAACCCGAGGTACCACTGTAATAATAATTCTTCTTAATAACAATTACAGTGATATACCTTGGTTTACTGGGACGCAGGTGGCACTGTGGGTTAAACCACAGAGCCTAGCACTTGCCGATCAGAAGGTCGGTGGTTCGAATCCCCGCAATGACGGGGTGAGCTCCCGTTGCTCAGTCCCTGCTCCTGCCAACCTAGCAGTTCGAAAGCACGTCCAAGTGCAAGTAGATCAATAGGTACCACTCTGGCGGGAAGGTAAACGGCGTTTCCGTGCGCTGCTCTGGTTTGCCAGAAGCGGCTTATTCCTGCTGGCCACATGACCCGGAAGCTGTACGCCGGCTCCCTCGGCCAGTAAAGCGAGATGAGCGCCGCAACCCCAGAGTCGGCCATGACTGGACCTAATGGTCAGGGGTCCCTTTACCTTTACCTTACCTTGGTTTACAACCATCATCCATTCCGGAGGTCTGTTTGTAAACCAAAACAGGTTGTAACCCAAAGCGCACTTTCGCCAATGGAGCCCCCCCCAAAAAAATATTTGTTTGTAATAAAAAAAAAGGTTGTAACTCAAAAAAAGGTTGCAAACCACGACCCGCACTTCAGGGTTTGAGTATGCAAACCATGGTACCACTGTATTAATATTTATATGCCGCCATCTGACTGGGTGTCCTGGAGAGCTGCGTTTAAGACGTGTGTGTGTAGATATCTATATATCTTTCTATACATATATGTGTGTGTGTATTCTGACCTTGTCAGATGAATAATTGTCAAATGAATAGTTATTATTATTCATTTATATCTCACCTTTTCATCAAAGATATCAAGGTGACATACTATGACTATGACTATTACTAGTACTACTACTACTAATTTATTACTTATACCCTGCCCATCTGGTTGGGTTTCCCCAGCCACTCTTGGCAGCTCCCGACAGAATATTAATAATAATAATAAAGCGATCAAACATAAAAAAGCTTCCCTAAACAGGGCTGCCATTAGATGTCTTCTAAAAGTCTGGTAGTTGTTTTTCTCTTTGACATCTGGTGGGAGGGCATTCCACAGGGAGGGCACCACCACCAAGAAGGCCCTCTGCCTGCTTCCCTGTAACCTCACTTCTCGCAGGGAGGGAACCGCCAGAAGGCCCTCAGAGCTGGACCTCAGTGTCCAGGCTGGACGATGGGGGTGGAGACGCTCCTTCTGGGATACTGGGCCGTTTAGGGATTCCAAGGTCAACACCAACCCAGCAGAGCACCCAGTGGCCACGCAGCCAACCCACAAACCTCACCGCTTGACCTGAGCTTCACCACTTGAATGACTGCCTTACTTCCAAATCTATATCAAGTCTTAACAGGGCAAAGTAATAATCATGATTATAGTAGTGTCCTCACACCATAAACAATGGCAAAAATACGTTAGGGTGTGAACCGTAACCTAAGCAGCGTGACCAAAAGCTTCCCCAGTTGAATGTCTACCTGTCACAGACACAGGAGGCCACCAGGAACCCATTACACGGCTTCGGGTGGAGGGCCACGCTTTTCCCCTAAGCAACTTAAGTTTCAGCTTCACCAGTTGAACGCCTGTCTGTCCCCAAAACTGGAGGACCCGCAAACCCTGCTAGGAGCCCATTATAAGGCTCAGGGAAGAGGGGACTTTATCACAGTCGGCAGGATTCAAAGCCGCTTTAAGTTTCAGCTTCACCGGTTGAATGTCTACCTGTCCCCAAAACTATTTCAAAGACGCAGGCAGAGAGGAAGTGGGGAGCAATGCCCGCAAAACTGCATTGCAGGGCGGGTTGGACTAGATGACCCGCAGGGTCCCTTCCAACTCCACGATTTCTATGACCTTTGCGGGGAATTTGCGCTTTTTCTCGCTTTTCCTTTTCGCTTTCTTTTCCTCTCGAAGGAGACCCACACACAGGAAACTACCATCCTGCAGGAATTCGGCACTTTCTGCCCTTATAAGGCTATTTCCACTGGCGGCCAATCAGCGCGCGGGAGGCGGCGCTGGGCTGGCCCCCAAAAACTTGGCCGAGGGCGGACGGAGGCGCGCGGAGCGGGTTCCCTTGCTTTTGGAGCGTGTGGCGAGCGCGCCTGCCCCGCCAGACAGCGCCCTGCCCCGGTACAGGATGAGCAACAACCAGTTCAACAAGGGACCCAGCTACGGCTTGTCGGCCGAAGTCAAGAACCGGGTAAGGGGTCCCGACGCGCGCCCCCTCGCCAAATGCGCCCCTCGCCAAATGCGTAAATGCGCCCTGGGCGCACGGAGGGGCCGCTTTGGAGAGGAGAGGCGCCGCCGCTGCCGCGAGCGCTCCGGGTTTATTCCACCGACGGATTGCATTTATTGAAGGCAGTCTAGAAGCCACTTCCCGTCCACCCCCCCACAAGGATCTCAATGTGGGTCTTTGCCTCCCACCCCCGAGTCCCCCAGCGCCGATTCAATCCCCACAACAACCTCGCGAGGTAGGACGCTTTGGAGAGGTGGCGCCGCCAGCGCTCCGGGTTTATTCGGCCGACGGGTTGCCTTTGTTGAACGCAGGCTAGACCCCACTTCCCGTCCCCCCCCACAAGGATCTCAATGTGGGTCTTTGCCTCCCCCCCCCCCAGCGCCGATTCAATCCCCACAACAACCGCGCGAGGTAGGACGCTTTGGAGAGGTGGCGCCGCGAGCGCATCGGGTTTATTCGGCCGACGGGTTGCCTTTATTGAACGCAGTCTAGCGCCCACTCCCCCCCCCCAAACATACGCATCTGGGACTCAAGGTGGCGTATGTGGGTCTCTCTCTCTCCCCCCCCCCGAGTCCCCCAGCGCCGATTCAATCCCCACAACAACCGCGCGAGTTAGGCCGCTTTGGAGAGGCGGCACCGCGAGCGCATCGGGTTTATCCGACGGGCGGTTTGCGTTTATTGAAGGCAGTCTGGAGCCACCACGCCCCCCACCCCGTCTCAAGGTGGCGTGTGTCGGTCTCTGCCCCCCCCCCCAGCCAGTGGCGTAGCGTGGGGGTGCAGGGGGGGCCGGCCGCACCGGGCGCAACATCTGGGGGTTAGGGGGCGCAAATCCACGGGTTAGGGGCGCAAATCCACGGGTTAGGGGGCACAACTTACTTGCCTTGCCCCGGGTGCTGACAACCCACGCTACGCCACTGCCCCCAGCGCTGATTCAATCCCCAACACAACCTTGCGAGGGAGGCGGCGCCGGGAGCGCTCCTGATTTATTCGACCCACAAATTGCATTCATTTAATGCAGTCCAGAGCCCATTCCCCCCCCCCGCCACCCACAAGGGACTCAAGGTGGCGTATGTGGGTCTTCTGCCCCCCCCCAGCACTGATTCAATCCCACACCAACCCTGCTAGCTAGGCAGCTCTGAAAACGCGGCTTTCTCCATGAGCGTTCTGGATTTATTTAATTTATTTATTACACACACACAGGATTTATGTTAGGGGGTAGGCTTTATGTTGTGCGGGGAGGCAGAACCTCAGTTAAATATTTTTATTGACGGGGTGGGGGCGCAGCTATGCCCATGTGCACATAGACATATCCACATTTTTCTTCCAAAGGGGCAACGTTTATGGATCATTTAATCCCAGCGACAACCCCGTGAGGTGGAGAAGTAGTGCGCCCTGGGTGCATTTTATTTTTATTTATTTCATTTTTTTTAAAAAAAATTATATATATTTATTAATTTAAAACGAATACGTTTATTAAAAAAAGACAAACAAGTAAAGAAACATAGTCAAACAAACAAGTAGCAGAAGACTCAGACAAACCACCACACTATAAGATACAGGAAGATTAATATAACTATCGTCTTATATACTCCTGCTACTGAAAGCAATTATAAAACTTATAGAGAAGAAAATTAAAAATGACTTCCAATTAATCTCACAGTTCTTTTATCTGTCCATCCACAGTTACATTTTCCTTATATAGTTTCTTTTTACCTCCCTACGAACTTATACAATACAACTAGTCTTTAAAGAATATTTAGGAAACTATGGTATAAAAGGAAACATCTTGGCTGAATTAGACTGATCCTTGTATTTTTATTTATTTCATACACACCAAAATGTATATCCTGTTTATTCAATTATTTATAGGCTTCACTTTTCATTTAAAAAATACAAAAAGGTTGTACAAGAAAGTTGCAGTGACTTTTCTGCCCCCCCCCCCCGGAAGCTCACTGGGGGAAAATTAATTAATTTCCCAGGCCTGTCTGGGAGTATCACAAGTTTTTGACTGATGCCTGAAAGTGAAAGCCGGGATGGTTCCTGCTGAAGGTTTACACTCCCAGAATTGAATCTCACATACCTCATTCCCCCTTGCAGCCAACATAGTGGGTTGTAGAGTGTCAGGAGACCTGAGTTCGACCCTCTCCACTCCAGATGTGGATCTCGCTTGTTTTGACCAGCCGCTAGGGCTCAGCCCTGCGGGGCTGCTGTGAGGATCAAAACTGCGAAGAACTGTGTAGGCAAAGTTTGAGGTTTTTGGAGGAAAGGCGTGTAGAAAGGACAAGCAAATACCTTATTTTTCGCTCTGTAAGACGCACCAGACCACAAGACGCACCTAGTTTTTGGAGGAGGAAAACAAGAAAAAAAATATTCTGACTCTCAGAAGCCAGAACAGCAAGAGGGATCGCGGCGCGGTGAAAGCAGCAATCCCTCTTGCTGTTCTGGCTTCTGGGATAGCTGCGCAGCCTGCATTCGCTCCATAAGACGCGCACACATTTCCCCTTACTTTTTAGGAGGGGGAAAGTGGGTCTTATAGAGCAAAAAATACGGTAATCTTTCGTTAAAAGCCTGCGAGAGGTGCTAGTCCCTTGTGAAACTGACCTGCAACTGGCCCTTCGCTTTTGTGATTGTCTCCTTTCACTTACCATCAGTGAAATAGGATGGCTTCTGTTTTTTTAACCAGCTCCTTTTCCCTTTCCTTTTTCGGAGACTCTGACTTCGTTTTCTTGAGTCCTGGGTTGGCTTCTCAGCTTTTGGCCTTGTGTCTTTGAGCCTGGAGCTGAGAGTCCCCGGTGTAATTATTTGACTTGATTTCGATTATTTGATTTCCGTGTTGTGGTTTAGTTGTGTCTGCCTCTTCGTGACCCCCTGGACCAGATCACGCCAGGCCCTCCTGTCTTCCACTGCCTCCTTCGAGAACACTGTCCCACCATCTCGTCCTCTGTCGTCCCCTTCTCCTTGTGCCCTCCATCTTTCCCAGCATCAGGGTCTTTTCTCTTCTCATGAGGTGGCCAAAGTCTTGGAGCCTCAGCTTCAGGATGTGTCCTTCCAGTCAGCACTCAGGGCTGGTTTCCTTCAGAATGGAGAGGTTGGATCTTCTTGCAGTCCATGGGACTCTCAAGAGTCTCCTCCAGCACCAGAATTCAAAAGCATCCATTTTTCAGCCATCAGCCTTTTTTATGGTCCAGCTCTCACTTCCATACACCACGACTGGGGAAAATACAGTGGTGCCTCGCAAGACGAAAAGAATCCGTTCTGTGATTCTCTTCGTCTAGCGGTTTTTTCGTCTTGCGAAGCAAGCCCATTGACGGATTAGCGCTATTAGCAGCTTTTAGCGGCTTATCGGCTTATCGGATCAGCTGATAAGCGGCTTAGCGGCTTAGAAAAAGGGGGGGAAGGAAAAAAACCCCGCAGGAACTCGCAAGACATTTTCGTCTTGCGAAGCAAGCCCATAGGAGATTCGTCTAGCGAGTTTTCTGTCTTGCGAGGCATTCGTCTTGCGGGGCACCACTGTATAGCTTTAACTATACGGACCTTTGTTGGCATTTGATTTCTGTACTGCTTGATCTATTTGAAAACATCTCTAAGCAGTGTACAAAAGCCCCAAGGCAACAGCAGACAGCTTAAACAAAGTTACAGGTAGGGAGCCGTGTTGGTCTGCTGTAGTCGAAACAAAATTAAAAAATTCCTTCCATTAGCGCCTTAGAGGCCAACTAAGTTTGTTATCGCTCATCCCAATAACAAGCTGAAACAAAATGTGACAAAAATACTGAGCTACAGAGGAAAAGGTTACATTAATACAAAGTTGCTAATACATAAAAATCAGTTGCAGTTCCTTTTGCTTTTGACATACAGTGGTACCTCGGTTAAGTACTTAATTCGTTCCAGAGGTCCGTTCTTAACCTGAAGCACCACTTTAGCTAATGGGGCCTCCCGCCGCCGGAGCCCGATATCTGTTCTCATCCTGAAGCAAAGTTCTTAACCCGAGGTACTATTTCTGGGTTAGCGGAGTCTGTGACCTGAAGCGTATGTAACCCGAGGTACCACTGTACTGTCTCCAAAATCTTCAGCACATTGTATCACCGTGGTGCAAGGTTTTGGGGGGGCTGTGGCAGCGGCATAGAGGGCACTGCCAACTTCTGAAACCTCCTCAACTTCTTCCCATTGCTTGCCTCTCTTCTTCCTTTTTTCTTTTTTTATAATATTTTATTAGGTTTTATCAATAGAAAGGTTTCGAAAAATACAGAAAACGAAAAAGATACAAAATTACAAAATACAAAAATACATACATTAAACACAAAAATAGGAAAAGAAGAAACACACATAAAAACAAACAAACAAAAATTCCCTCTTTCTTGGTTTCTCATCTTTAATTAACTTATTTTCCTGACTTCCTCACGTCTCCCATTTTTGTATCCCTTTTAGCAAATTCATGTCCTATTAATTTATCTATTATTGATCCCGTCTTACATTTTACCTTGTTGCTAGAACCCCTTCAACTCATTTCAATGTCATCAGCATTCAAAAATTTTACAGTATTTCTGCAAATAAGATTTAAACTTCCTGCAATCTTCTTCCACCGACTCTTCTCCCTGGTCTCGGATTCTGCCAGTCATTTCCGCCATCTCCATATAGTCTATTAATTGCCTTTGCCATTCTTCCAAGGTGGGTAGGTCTTGTGTCTTCCAATGCTTTGCAATGAGAATTCTTGCTGCTGCTGTAGCATACATAAAAAAAGTTATTGCCAGGTACGTTTTGCTATCGGCACAGGTCCAATTGGAGATTTCTGGGCACCAGGTTGGCGGCCGATAATAATACAGTGGTACCTCGGGTTAAGTACTTAATTCATTCCGGAGGTCCGTTCTTAACCTGAAACTGTTCTTAACCTGAAGCACCATTTTAGCTAATGGGGCCTCCTGCTGCTGCCGTGCCACCGGAGCATGATTTCTGTTCTCATCCTGAAGCAAAGTTCTTAACCTGAAGCACTATTTCTGGGTTAGCAGAGTCTGTAACCTGAAGCGTATGTAACCCGAGGTACCACTGTATTATTATCTCTGCCCAGCCGGTCGACTCACACACAAGTCCTCCATCGTCACATCAAGGAAAGTTAAGAGCAAGGCGGAGAGGGCAGAGGCGTTTGGCTGTAGTTCGAAATGTAATTGGCAAACGGTTTAAAAAACCTCTGCCCAGTCCTTAGTTAATGTCATTTACGTTTCCTTTGTGTGTTTCACCTCCTCCTCGCATACTGGGACTAAGTGAATTGTTGTCAGAACAAGCCACAGTCGAGCTGAGATCACAGAATCGTAGAATCTGTGGAAAGGGATCCGAGGGTCATCCAGCCGAACCCCAGGGTGAATAGGCATTCGAGGTGCCATATTTGGTGCCTGGCTGATATATCTCCATTTCTGACACTGCTCTGACCCCTTTTAACTTTGAAATCTTGCAAATCCTAGAGCTGCGCTCGGTTCCCCGGTTTCCTCCCGCCCACTCCCAGTCGCTTCAGTCTGGTGTTCTGGCTGTGTCCCAGAAACTGCCTGGGAACCTCTTTTGTTTTCGTTCTGGAGTCTCGTCAGAGCCATCCGATCGTGCCGAGACTTGGAAAAGTCTAGAAGGAATTCCCGTTTTTCCAGCCCGTGCGATTCCACCATAGGGCAGCGAGCGTGTGTTGATTTAATCCCTGCATTCTGGGTGCAATCGCAGGTCGCCCTGTTAACCAAAAAAAGCTCGAGAGAACACTGGTTAATGCGGCAGCAAAGTCACGCTTTTAAAATTTATTTGTATGAAAAGTTATGCAGACTACTTAACTCCTCTGCCCAAGGAGGCCTGCAAAATCACCAAGTCTTTTATTTTTAATTTTTTGAGAAGACGAGGTGTCAGGGAACTGCCATCAGAGCATCAGGTGGTGGAGGGACTCAGGCAGGATGAAAGAGACTCAACTGCTGAAGCAGGGACCAGCAGGGGGAGGAGTGATTCTCTGAGGGAATGTGAGCAGGAGGGAGGGCTCAGGGACGCTTCCAGCGAAAATAGTGGGGAGGTATCTGAGTCTCACATAGGGAGACCCATACCTCGCAGGAAACTGTCACGCCGTGAGTCCAGGAGACGCGTTTCCGTTAAGGAACTTCTTTGCTGGAAACGCTTCCGCAGGCAGCCACTGTCGGACTCTACTAGTGACTAGAGCAGACATGTCTGAGGAGCTCCGTCACACACAGAGGTTTGTGGGGGCACACAAACTCTGAGGGAGCACGTTTTCACGCACAAGCAGCTAATCAAACCCTCACAGCAGTCCGACAGTCTTTGTACGCTGCCTGTGCAAGAGAAGGCATCATGAGCGAACCAACCGGAACCGGAGGAGCAGGGGCTGGAGCTGGTCCAAGCTTGGAAGATAGATACCGAGCGTTGGAGGTTCAACTGGCCCTGCAGACGGCGAGGCTGGAGGAGAGAAGGGCTCAGGATGCAGACAAGAAGGGGAGAGCCACTCAATTCCCCAGAAAGGTACCAGGATTGGTGCAGAAATTTGGGGGGGACCCCAAGGACTACCATGCTTTTAGGACAGAGATGCAATATGCCCTTAATGTGCAGTTCGATGAGTTCCCTGATGAGGAATCGCGAGTTGCTTTTGTAATTGGGCATCTTGAGAAAGGGGCTAGAGACTGGGTTCGACCCCTAATGGCAACGCACAATGACATACTAAAGGACACAATGAAGTTCTTTCGTGCAATGGATATCATGTTTTCCAGCGATATTGAGGAAGGGGTGGTGCGCAGACAGCTAATGGCTTGTAAGCAGGGGAGTCGATCTGTCCGTGAATATTGGACTGAGTTTACCATGCTGATTCACAGACTGAGTTGGGATTTATCGGCGGCACCCGTTCAAATGCTATTTGAAGAAGGTCTTTCTTCGGGGGTGAAAGACGAGCTGGCACGGAGCCCCAGGGCGGAGTCTATGGATCAGCTGACCAAATCTGCGCTGACCATAGGAGCGCGGCAGGAGGCAAGAGCCTTGGAGAGGCGGGAAGGGAGAGGGGAACGTTGGAAGGAGTTCCGCATTCCAGACATTCCTGAGCCAGCTTTCCCGCCGGCAGAGCCGATGGAAATCGGAACAGCGCGCGCGCGCGCATTTTCAAAAACCAGCGAGGGAGCTAAGAAGGAGGGAAAGGGCCCCCGGAAATGCTATCTCTGCCAACAGCCAGGCCACTTTGCCAGAGTCTGCCCCCAGAGGAAGGAATGGCAAGGGATGGTGGGAGCTGTTGAGGGGGGAGAAGAAGGGGGAGAGGAGCAGGTAAAAGCCAACGCCTGGTTGCCACAATTGGGGCACTGCAGCCAGGCCAAAGAGCAGTGAAAGTGCCCGTGCCAGAAGCTCCTCGACCTGCTCTAGTGATTGAAGTGTCGCTAGAGCTGCAGAATGGGCACCCCCTAAAAATAAAGGCGCTATTGGACTCAGGCAGCTCCTGCAATTTTATGAGCAAGGAGTTTGCTGCTGAACACCAGATACAGACCATCCCTTTAAGCAACCCCCTGCAGGTGACCACGATTGATGGCAGGGAGTTGTTGGGAGGAGGAGTCCGCTTGCAGACTGTCCCAATGATAATGAGGGTGGCAAGGCACACAGAACTGATAGCGTTTAATGTGGCCACCCTGGGAGGCGCTCCCATTATTTTGGGAATGAGCTGGCTAGCTCTACATGATCCGCTGGTTGGCTGGCATCAAAGAGTGGTGTCCTTTGGTTCAGCACATTGCCTAGAACACTGCAAAGGGGAGAAGGGTTCAGTAGGGGTCCAAGCCACCCTAGCAGGGACTGAAGTAATGGGGAAGGTGAAGGTACCACCACAGTATGCAGATCTCAGCGACGTGTTCAGTGAGAAGGAAGCTGACCAACTACCACCTCATAGACCCTTTGATTGTCAGATCAATTTACTCCCTGGAGCACAGCTTCCCGTGGGCAAGGTGTATGCCATGTCAGACAGGGAAATGCAGGAGTTGCGAGGGTTCATTGACAAGAACCTGAAGAGAGGCTTCATCAGAGAGTCCAAAGCAGCAGGGGGGAGCCCAGTGTTCTTTGTGGACAAAAAAAATGCGGACAAGCCGAGACTTGTATGTGATTTTAGGCGGCTGAATGCAGTGACTGAACCGGTGGCGTTCCCTATGCCCAGAATTGATGATATTTTGAACATGGTGAGGAAGGGAAAGATTTTCACAAAGCTGGATCTAAGGGGGGCGTACAACCTGATACGCATAAGGAAAGGGGATGAATGGAAAACCACCATGTTTACCCCTTTGGGGGCGTTTGAATACCTCGTTATGCCATTTGGATTACAAGCAGGCTCCGCGTGTTTTCAATCTTTTATGAACCACGTGCTGGGCCCTTTGCTCTACAAGAATTGCGTTGCCTTTCTAGATGATGTGTTGGTGTATTCTGAGAATGAGGAGCAACATGTGAGAGACGTCAGAGAAGTGTTGAGCAGACTGCAAGCCAACAGGCTGTGGGTCAAACTGGAGAAGTGTCGGTTCCATACCAAGGAGGTGGAATTCCTGGGGTACCGCCTGTCAGACAAGGGATTGGCCATGGATCCCGGCAAGGTACAGGCAGTGCTGGAATGGAAAACACCCAAAACCAAGAAGGATGTGCAGAGGTTCCTAGGGTTTGGAAACTTTTATCGTAAGTTCATCCGCAACTTCGCCCATCTGACGGCGCCCATCACTGACTGTCTCAGCAGTAAGAAGAAGTTTGTATGGACGGCGGAGGCGGAGCGAGCGTTTGAGGAACTGAAAAGGGCCTTCGCCTCTGAAGAACAACTTCTGCATGTGGATTTACGAAAGAAGCTAAGGGTGGAAACAGACGCATCTGACAGAGCCATAGGGGCGGTGCTTCTTCTGCAGCCGGGGAAGGAGGAGTCGGAGTGGCGTCCGTGTGCCTTCTTCTCGCGGAAGCTGAACAAATCCGAGAGGAACTACACGGTGTACGACCGAGAACTGCTTGCTATTCATGAGGCGTTCCGGAGATGGAGGCATCTGCTGGTTGGTGCACAACATAAAGTGCAAGTGTGCACGGACCATAAAAATCTAGAGTACTGGAGAACGGCGCGAGTGCTCAACCAAAGGCAGTTGAGATGGGCCCAAGAGTTCTCCAAATTTAACTTTGAGATTTGTTATGTGCCAGGCCCAGAGAATGTTAGGGCGGACGCTCTCTCACGCAAACCTGAATATTTGGAGGGGGAGGGAGCACCCGAAGAAACCCATATCATTCCAGAGGACCGCTGGGTGTGTGGGGCGACTTTGGTGGGGCAAAGGGAATTGGTAGAGGGTACGGTGCAGGATGCATACGCCCAGGGGAAACTCAGGGATCTCAGAGGGGAGGAAGACAAACCCGGTGGTTTTGAGGAGAGAAATGGGGCATTGTATTATAAGGGAGCGTTATATATACCTGAAGGGGAATTGAGGGAGAAAGTACTCAAGCAGCTGCACGATAGCCCCACAGCAGGGCACTTTGGGCAACACAAAACCATGTGGCTGGTTACCAGGGAATTTTGGTGGCCCAAGGTCAGGGAAGATGTGCGGGAGTATGTGAGAGGGTGTGAACAATGCCAAAGAGCCAAGGGGGAGAGGCAGGCGCCGGCTGGTTTATTAGAACCACTGCCCACACCTGAGAGACCGTGGGAAGCAGTGGCAATAGATTTCATGACTGATCTGCCAAGGTCTAGAGGGAAAACAGCCATCATGGTTGTAGTAGACCTGTTAACTAAAATGGCCCACTTCATAGCCTGCTCACATGCGGTTACAGCAGAAGAAACCGCCAAATTGTTTGTAGAGAATGTGTTTAGGTTGCATGGCGCCCCCTTGAGGGTGGTTTCAGACCGAGGGAAACAATTTACTTCCAGGTTCTGGAGGAAGCTCATGAGCTTACTGCATGTAGAGGTTAATTTCTCGACGGCCCGTCATCCTGAAACCAACGGGCAGGCGGAAAGAGCAAATGGGGTTCTCCAACAATATTTGAGGTGTTATGTTAATGACAGGGAGAATGATTGGGTGGAGAAGCTGGCGTTGGCAGAATTTGCCTACAACAATGCAGAGAACGTGTCCACGGGGATGAGCCCCTTTTTGGCCAATCACGGGTGCCATCCCAGAGCCTTCCCAGGGGGGGAGGGGGAGAACTGGAGCGTTCCAGCTGCAGAACAGTTCGTGGAAGAAATGGAAGCGATCCATCGCCAGCTCCAACTCAACTTAAACAGGGCTAAGGAGGAATATAAGAGGCAAGCAGACAAAAACAGAAGGGAAGGTGAAAGCATCAGGGTGGGGGACCAGGTGTGGCTGTCTACCCAAGGGTTGCCATTCAAAGGAGGTTGTAAGAAATTAAGACCCAAAAGGCTGGGTCCATTTGAAGTCATACAGCAGGTCAATCCAGTGGCTTTCAGGCTCCGGTTACCGAACCACATGAAGCTGCACCCAGTTTTTCACAGGTCGTTGCTGTCACCGTATAGAGGAGACAGTGAGGGGAGGGTCACTAGGGGACCAGCAATGGAGGAGAAGGAACACAGCTACCATGTAGCAGAGATCCTCGATTCCAGGTGGAAGGGAGATCAAGTAGAGTATTTGGTAATGTGGGAAGGGGAACCGGAGTCGGAAAACACCTGGGTTAGGGCAGAGGATGTCAATGACGAGGTTTTAATAGAGACTTTTCATCAGAGGTTCCCACGTAAACCTCAGCCTGTAGCGAGGTTCCGAAGGGAATACTTTGCCACCACCGACGAGGAAGAGGAGTTGGAGGGGTTCCCAGATTCTGAAGAGGAGGAGGATTCAGCTGGCCAGGACGACGATCGATGGAGAGAATTGTTCGAGACGTCAGAAGATGAGGAAGATTCGTTTCGGGGTTTTAGCCCTTCACCTCCCAGGGGGGAGGAATTGGGAGGGGGTGAGGGGGGCCCTGGAGGGGAAGTGGATGTCAGGGAACTGCCATCAGAGCATCAGGTGGTGGAGGGACTCAGGCAGGATGAAAGAGACTCAACTGCTGAAGCAGGGACCAGCAGGGGGAGGAGTGATTCTCTGAGGGAATGTGAGCAGGAGGGAGGGCTCAGGGACGCTTCCAGCGAAAATAGTGGGGAGGTATCTGAGTCTCACATAGGGAGACCCATACCTCGCAGGAAACTGTCACGCCGTGAGTCCAGGAGACGCGTTTCCGTTAAGGAACTTCTTTGCTGGAAACGCTTCCGCAGGCAGCCACTGTCGGACTCTACTAGTGACTAGAGCAGACATGTCTGAGGAGCTCCGTCACACACAGAGGTTTGTGGGGGCACACAAACTCTGAGGGAGCACGTTTTCACGCACAAGCAGCTAATCAAACCCTCACACGAGGCATAAAAGGAAAATGGACGAGGAGGGCGGAGGAAATAAACAAACTCAGATTCGAGTCTTCAGTGAAGTAAGCTGCTGTGATGAGCAGCTGGGGTGGAGAAATAGAAGGAGATGAAACGTCAGACGTTGCGGATCTCTCACCTAGCACTAGGTAAAGGTAAAGGGGCCCCTGACCATTAGGTCCAGTCGTGGCCGACGCTGGGGCTGTGGCGCTCATCTCGCTTTACTGGCCGAGGGAGCCGGCATACAGCTTCCGGGTCATGTGGCCAGCAGGACTAAGCCGCTTCTGGTGAACCAGAGCAGCGCACGGAAACGCTGTTTACCTTCCCGCTGGAGTGGTACCTATTTATCTACTTGCACTTTGACGTGCTTTCGAACTGCTATGTTGGCAGGAGCAGGGACCGAGCAACGGGAGCTCACCCTGTTATTGCGGGGATTTGAACCGCCGACCTTCTGATCAGCAAGTCCTAGGCTCTGCGGTTTAACCCACAGCGCCACCTGCACCTGCCCGAATTTATGAATAGATCTAGTTATTGCTGACAGGTTGCAGTTTATTTACGACATCTTTTTCAGCGGGGTTTTAGCAGCTATCTGGATGGAGACTGGCCTTTGAGGGCATGGCCTGTTGCAAAAGTATTTTTTTCAAATCAAGGACAAGACCAAATCTGGAAAGAAGCTATCTATTGAAAAGGCTGGAAGGGAGTTTCCACACTCAGGCAATTTTGGTCTTCTCCCAAACTTGTGTGTGTGAGCAAATCTGAATCATTGCCATCCAAGTGTATCTCATTCCACTTCCTCATGAGTCGCTTATCTAGAAGCGCGGAGACATTGGAACAGCAATAAACAGGGGCTGGTGACTTGTGTCTGACGCAGGCATTCGCTGAGTTCCTGGGAAAGGCGAGATTTGAACCTGGAACTTCTGTAGCTAGCGCCTGGTTTGGGTCCCGAGTTTTCCCACCGGGGTCGCTATTTATTTTTATTTCGTTCCGCTCGTGGGAATCACTCCCCCAACTTTATTTCAGCCAGTGCTTTTTTTTTATTTAAAAAAAATGTTTAGGGGCTACTCTCATTTTGACTCAAGAAAATCACCAAGCCCCTGCAAAACAATGAGAGCGCACATTGAAAATAATATTTATTATTTTCAGTAGATAAACATAATAAAAAAGAATTAACAGTAATAAAAACAATTAGAGAATAAAACAGAAAAACGATGAAAAAAGATACATACAGCATATTACCACTTAATTAATTAAAATTAAGTACCATCCATCTTCATAAACATAGTACCTGACCTCCTCAAATCTCTTCCATCTGAATTTCTTAGTAGTTATATGTAGCAGTTTCCAATATCTGCTACATATAACTAGCAGATATAACTGGTCTGTGACCGTTTAATAAAATTTGATTTGATTTGATTTGAATATCAGTATTTCAAAAAACCGTATCACAGTACTAATCATATTACATCGTACATTTTCTTATTTATAGATTGAATCCCAGTTTAACCCTAGGCCTAATTGTTTCTTTCAAGTGGTTACATATCTTTAATATTACAGTATTTATTCAAAAGAGATTTTACTTTCTTGGGCTCCATGATCACTACAGATGGTGACAGCAGTCACGAAATTAAAAGATGCCTGCTTCTTGGGAGAAAAGCAATGACAAACCTAGACAGCATCTTAAGAAGTAGAGACATCACCTTGCCAACAAAGGTCCGTATAGTTAAAGCTCTGGTTTTCCCAGTAGTGATGTATGGAAGTGAGAGCTGGACCATAAAGAAGGCTGATCGCTGAAGAATGGATGCTTTTGAATTCTGGTGCTGGAGGAGACTCTTGAGAGTCCCATGGACTGCAAGAAGATCCAACCTCTCCATTCTGAAGGAAATCAGCCCTGAGTGCTCACTGGAAGGACAGATCCTGAAGCTGAGGCTCCAAGACTTTGGCCCCCTCATGAGAAGAGAAGACTCCCTGGAAAAGACCCTGATGTTGGGAAAGATGGAGGGCACAAGGAGAAGGGGACGACGGAGGATGAGATGGTGGGACAGTGTTCTCGAAGCTACCAGCATGAGTTTGACCAAACTGCGGGAGGCAGTGGAAGACAGGAGGGCCTGGCGTGCTCTGGTCCAGGGGGTCACGAAGAGGCGGACACGACGAAACAACTAAACAACAACATTTATTAAAATAGTCTTTAAATTTCTTCCAGTCTTCTTGATGTTCCTCTTCTTTCTGGTCGCGGATTCTCCCGGTGAGATCAGCCAGCTCCATAACCTCCATCATCTTCACCTGCCATTCTTCAATTGTTGGTAGTTCTTGTGTTTTCCATTTTTTTGGCAAGTAAGAGCCGTGCAGCAGTTGTGGCATACTGTCTGTTCCCCCTCTGGCTTGGGCGCGGAACGCGGCTGCAGAGGAGGAGAAGCGCTGAGCCATCGGGCGGCGAGATTCTCCTTTCAAAATGTGCTGATCGGCTGGAAACCGGGTGCCCTTTCGTTGCAAGCCAACGTTGCAGGCGGCAGGGGCAACGCTTTGCGTGCTTAATGGCGCCGCGTAACTGACCCCTAAGCGTTCCCCAAGGACCGGGGCGGTTCAGATAATATGGGCATCGGCTACGGAACCGGAGAGACTTGCCAAAGGGCACGCAACTAAAGTCTGCGTCAAAGCCAAGAGCTTTTTTCACTTGGCACCTTTGTTTTCGTGAGGGTTTAGCTCAGTTGGCAGAGACTCTTAAACTCAGGCTCTTTTCTTTTTCCTTCTGTACTGGAACTCCTATTTGGGGACTTCCCTGGCTTTTTTCTGGCCCGCGTAGGACCACTCTGGATAGTTGGCCTTGGTGAAGATTTGACGTTTTCTTTTTTAATATAATTTTTATTAGGTTTTCCATATTTTATTACATTTCAGGATCAAAAAATAACTTAAGACATTGCTTAAATAAAGCATCAACTCCTTCCTTCCCTCTAACTTCCGGAATGGATTAAGTTCGTAAACAAAGTAAGGGACCCCTGACCGTTAGGTCCGGTCGCGGACGACTCTGGGGTTGCGGCGCTCATCTCGCTTTACTGGCCGAGGGAGCTGGTGTACAGCTTCCGGGTCATGTGGCCAGCAGGGCTAAGCCGCTTCTGGCGAACCAGAGCAGCGCACGGAAATGCCGTTTACCTTCCCGCCGGAGTGGTACCTATTTATCTACTTGCACTGGTGTGCTTTCGAACTGCTAGGTTGGCAGGAGCAGGGACCGAGCAACGGGAGCTCACCCCGTGATTGCGGGGATTCGAACCGCCGACCTTCTGATCGGCAAGTCCTAGGCTCTGTGGTTTAACCCACAGCGCCACCCGCGTCCCTATAGCTTGTTTAGCTTATACGTAAATCTGGCGCTGCCCAAATCTCGTCTTCTGAGCGTCTCTACAGACACCCTGAAAGTTGGCACAGATGCCAGACCTGTTTGTAAGATGTGCCAGCTTATATAAGAAGACAGTTTCTGTCTCGTGCCAGGGCTGCAGGGATATGGACCTCTGTGCCTGGATCAGGCGTGTTTTTGTTCATAGCGGCATATTATTTGCCGAAATAGCAAAGTTTCAAATTTTATTGAGGCCGAGAAACGACCCCGAAAGGAAGAAGGAAGCGTACAACTTCTTTGCCAAGAAGGCCTGGCCACACACCTCTCCTTGTTTCTTGCTCATTCAGCAGGAAGTTGAGACATGCCGCCAGCTTGCGGCATCAAGCTTGCCCTGTTCGTCCAGGTTATTATGGGATTTCTTCATTCTCTCCGGGTTTTTTCTTTTCTTTCTTCTTTTGTAACTGGCAAGCACATTGGGGCAAGAAAGGCTTTTGATGACGCAAGCGCCCAAACTCATAATTGTCCAGGGGAAGGGCTGGAGCTTGGTGTTATAGAGCGTGCCGGTCCTGAGTTCGAATCTCAAAGTATCCCCCTGAGTCTGCAACCCTGGAGAGCTGCTGTTGCCAGCCAGCGTAGCCAGAGATTCTCAATCTTTCCCAGTCGACGGCTCCCTTGACTTAACTTCCTTTTCTCCTGTAGCTCCCCTGTGAGAAAATGGGGGGAAACTTAAGTTGCTTCGTCGCTGAGCTGTTTTGCGCTTTCGTTTTCTTTTCCCAGGCTTATAATTTAAGTAGCAGAACTTTGAAAAGGGTTTTAAATACGGTGGTACCTCGTGTTACAGGCGCTTCAGGTTACAGACTCCGCTAACCCAGAAATAGTGCTTCAGGTTAAGAACTTTGCTTCAGGATGAGAACAGAAATCGTGCTCCGGCAGCAGCAGGAGGCCCCATTAGCTAAAGTGGTGCTTCTGTTTAAGAACAGTTTCAGGTTAAGAACGGACCTCCGGAACGAATTAAGTACTTAACCCGAGGTACCACTGTAGATAGATAGATAGATAGATAGATAGATAGATAGATAGATAGATATAGAATGGTTCATAGCCCTGCTAAATGTTGATTTTGTAAGTTGGGGGAAATGAAGCAGGTTTAAATAATAGTACAGTCAAACCTTGTTTTGTGGACGGGATCCGTTCTGGAGGCCTGTCCGCAAGTGGAAAATGGACGCACATCCCCAAACATCTGGAGAACCATGATGGAGAAAAAGGAGATAGATAAATGCAAGGAATAAGCTCTTTCTGGTTCCCTGCTTAAGAAAGATGGAAGGGCCAGACAGATGGAAACGTCCATTGCCAACCTGGTGCCCCGAGATCTCCACACGGTCGCAACTGGACCCGCACCAGTTAAAAAATACAAGGCATGACCGGAATGTCCACTGAAATCGGACGGCGAGAAATATTTGAACATTTGTTGTTGTTTAGTCATTTAGTCGTGTCCGCCTCTTCGTGACCCCCTGGACCAGAGCACGCCAGGCACTCCTGTCTTCCACTGCCTCCCGCAGTTTGGTCAAACTCATGCTGGTAGCTTCGAGAACACTGTCCCACCATCTCGTCCTCTGTCGTCCCCTTCTCCTTGAGCCCTCCATCTTTCCCAACATCAGGGTCTTTTCCAGGGAGTCTTCTCTTCTCATGAGGTGGCCAAAGTCTTGGAGCCTCAGCTTCAGGATCTGTCCTTCCAGTGAGCACTCAGGGCTGATTTCCTTCCGAATGGAGAGGTTTGATCTTCTTGCAGTCCATGGGACTCTCAAGAGTCTCCTCCAGCACCAGAATTCAAAAGCATCCATTCTTCGGCCATCAGCCTTCTTTATGGTCCAGCTCTCACTTCCATACATCACTACTGGGAAAACCATGGCTTTAACTAGACGGACTTTTGTTGGCAAGGTGATGTCTCTGCTTTTTAAGATGCTGTCTAGGTTTGTCATTGCTTTTCACCTCCGTACATAATTGTAATTTTGTGGTTGCACGTTCGGATATTTCTCGCCATCTGATTTCTGTGACCATTCACCAAACTTTCCGGTCACACCTTGTACGTGACTTGATTTCTAACACCATTGGCCAGCCCTTAGGAAGTGCGCTTTGTGGAATTTTGAACCTGTTTCTCTTCTCTTTCCCCCTCCAGCTTGCGCTGAAATACGACCCTCAGAAGGAAGCAGAATTAAGGACATGGATAGAAAGCATCACCGGAAGAGACATCGGCCCCGATTTTCAGAAGGGGCTGAAAGATGGCGTTGCACTTTGCGAGTGAGTAGCCACGTGTGTTTCATGCGTGGTATATATTTTTTAAAATTTCATTTTATAACGGATGCAGGTGAGCCAAGGTGGCGCTGTGGGCTAAACCACAGAGCCTAGGGCTTGCCGATCAGAAGGTCGGCGGTTCGAATCCCCGCAATGACGGGGTGAGCTCCCGTTGCTTGGTCCCTGCTGCTGCCAACCTAGCAGTTCGAAAGCACGTCAAAGTGCAAGTAGATAAATAGGTACCACTCTGGCGGGAAGGGAAACGGCGTTTCCGTGCGCTGCTCTGGTTCGCCAGAAGCGGCTTAGTCCTGCTGGCCACATGACCCGGAAGCTGAACGCCGGCTCCCTTGGCCAATAAAGGGAGATGAGCTCCGCAACCCCAGAGTCGGCCACGACTGGACCTAATGGTCAGCGGTCCCTTTACATTTACCTAAGATTGTCTTCCATGAGCACGGTCTTAACGGGTAGGTAGCCGTGTTGGTCTGCCGTAGTCAAAACAAAATAAAGAAATTCCTTCCAGTAGCACCTTAGAAACCAACTATGTTATTGGTATAAGCTTTCGTGTGCATGCACACTTCTTCAGATACGGTCTTAACCGTGAGTCCGTAAGTGACTGTGGAGGCCAATTCTGGATCCACACCTCCTTCCACAGTGGGGACATAGGTTTCCAGACGGGAGTTGATCCCGGTGAGGGTTTGCCAAGCGTGCCTTCCTCTTAGCACGTTTCTCCCTCTTGTCCTGAGTTCGAGTGTCTTCAAAGCCCATGACACCTTTGGTCAAGGCTGTTCTCCAGCTGGAGCGCTCGCAGTTTCCCAGTTGTCGGTGTTTATACTACATTTTTAAAGATTTGCCTTGTCCTTAGACCTCTTTTGTTGACCACCAGCATTACGCTTTCCATTTTTAAGTTCGGAATAGAGGAGTTGCTTTGGAAGACGATAATCGGGTGTCTGAACAACATGACCGGTCCAACGATGTTGATGTTGGAGAATCATCGCTTCAACACACAATCTAACTCGCTGGCATATTTGTAACGATAGGAAGAATGGTTGAAAAACCGTTCTTTAGTTAATTGGGAAAAATCCTGCTCCAGCCCAACATGGCGTCGAAACCTTACATGTGTGTGTGTGTGTTTTCCTTCCCCAGGCTAATGAACAAACTTCAGCCGGGTTCGATAAGGAAAATTAATCGCTCAGGCCTCAATTGGCACCAGGTATGTTCGATACGAATTTGATACGATGAAGGGATTTTATTCTTTTTTAGGGAGGTGGCTTCAGGAATGCCTTTAAGGCTGACCTGTGTTCTGGGGGCAGGGGAAGCATACAGTGGTGCCTTGGTTCTCAAACTGAATCCGTTCCGGAAATTCCGTTCCAAAACCAAAGCGTTCCAAAACCAAGGCGCGCTGCTTTCCCATGGAAAGTAAGGCAAAATAGATTAATCCATTCCAGGCTTTTAAAAACAACCCCTCAAACAGCGATTTAACATGAATTTTACTATCTAATATGACCATTGATCCATAAAATGCATAAATCAATGTAAGGTAAAGGGACCCCTGACCATTAGGTCCAGTCATGGCTGACTCTGGGGTTGCAGAAGATTTGAACCGCCGACCTTCTTCTGCCCCTTCCGGAAACGGACCGATAATTCCCAACGCGAACCCCAGACGATTTAGAAGGAATCCCCTAATTTTGAGAGAAGTGGCTTCTAGGGGTCGCCAGCCTTCACCCGGCTGCCCTTTCCTTCGGCAGCTTGAGAATCTCTCCAACTTCATCAAAGCCATGATGAGCTACGGCCTGAAGCCCGTTGACGTCTTCGAAGCCAACGACCTGTTTGAGAACGGGAACATGACCCAGGTGCAGGTCTCGCTGTTGGCGCTGGCGGGCATGGTGAGTCAAGCTTGCGCAACCGGGCGCCTTCTAGGGGCTGATCGACAGTGCCCAGTGCCCCATGGCCTCTATGGGGAGGCTGATTGGCTGGGCTGTGCCAGGGTGGTGGCGGCTGATTGGTTGTGCCACACAATGGGGTGGCTGATTGGCTGGGCTGCACCGGGGGGTGAGTGGCTGATTGGCTGTGCTGCACCAGGGTGGTAGTGGCTGATTGGCTGTGCTGCAGAATAGGGTGGCTGATTGGTTGTGCCACACAATGGGATGGTGGATTGGTTGGGCTGTGCTAGGGTGGGGGTGGCTGATTGGCTGGGCTGGCCATTGTGGTGATGGCTGATTGGTTGTGCCACACAATGGGGTGGCTGATTGGCTGGGCTGCACCGGGGGGTCGGTGGCTGATTGGCTGGGCTGCACCAGGGTGGTAGTGGCTGATTGGCTGTGTTGCAGAATAGGGTGGCTGATTGGTTGCGCCACACAATGGGATGGTGGATTGGCTGGGCTGTGCCAGGGTGGTAGTGGCTGATTGGCTGTGCTGCAGAATGGGGTGGCTGATGGGCTGGGCTGCACCACGGTGGTAGTGGCTGATTGGCTGGTCTGTGCCATGGTGGGGGTGGCTGATTGGCTGTGCCACAGAATGGGGAGGCTGATTGGCTGGGCTGTGCCAGGGTGGTGGCGGCTGATTGGTTGTGCCACACAATGGGGTGGCTGATTGGCTGGGCTGCACCAGGGTGGTAGTGGCTGATTGGCTGTGCTGCAGAATAGGGTGGCTGATTGGTTGCGCCACACAATGGGATGGTGGATTGGCTGGGCTGTGCCATGGTGGTGGTGGCTGATTGGTTGCATCACACAATGGGGTGGTTGGTTGATTGGTTGGGCTGTGCCAGGGTGGTAGTGGCTGATTGGCTGTGCCGCAGAATGGGGTGGCTGATGGGCTGGGCTGCACCAGGGTGGTAGTGGCTGATTGGCTGAGCTGCACTGTCGGGATGGCTGATTGGCTGGGCTGTGCCAGGGTGGTGGCAGCTGATTGGCTGCACCACACTGGGGTGGCTGATTGACTGGTCTGCACCAGCATGGTAGTGGCTGATGAAAATTTTAACTCCTTCCGTACAGTCTTCTTTATTTGGTCCAGGGCTTTCTTCCAAAACTTAGTGAGCAAAGAACCCTGTAAGAAATTTAATTCCTAGCCTATGGTGTTTTTAAAATATAAATTCCTTAATATTCAGTTTGGTAGCTCCAGGCTTGTCCTGAATAAGTCTTTGCAAGGATGTGGCAAGAGGAGGCCGGCAAAACTCCCAAAGAGCTACCGTATTTTTCACTCTATAAGACGCACCAGACCACAATATTCTGAATCTCAGAAGCCAGAAGAGCAAGAGGGATCGCTGCGCAGTGAAAGCAGCAATCCCTCTTGCTGTTCTGGCTTCTGGGATAGCTGCGCAGCCTGCATTCGCTCCATAAGACGCACACACATTTCCCCTTACTTTTTAGGAGGGGAAAAAGTGAGTCTTATAGAGCAAAAAATATGGTATGTTAAGTAAATGTGGAAGACTCTTCCTGTAGGAAGAGTCCCCCCCCCTTCTGTTTGCAGAGTCTATTTCTCGTGGGTCATGAGGACTAGAGACTTGCGGAGACGCAATCAAAATCTGCAGAGGTTTTAAGCCAGTTTTGAGACTGACCGGGCGAGGTTTGCTTTAAGGTGCTTCTACTCCCCCTTCCAGGCCAAGACGAAGGGGATTGACAGCGGAGTCGACATTGGTGTGAAATATTCCGAGAAACAGGAGCGGTGCTTTGACGACGCGAAGCTGAAAGCCGGACAGTGTGTCATCGGTTTGCAGGTAGGTGATGCTGTTGCCGCCGGAGCCCAGCAATTACCTGGAGGTTTCCTCCTAAGCGAGCCAGCAATAAATCACACTGACCGAGCTGGAGTTCAACTCTTTACAGTGGTACCTCGGGTTAAGTACTTAATTCATTCTGGCGGTCCGTTCTGAACCTGAAACTGTTTTTAACCTGAAGCACCACTTTAGCTAATGGGGCCTCCTGTCACCACCGCACAATTTCTCTTCTCATCCTGAAGCAAAGTTCTTAACCCGAGGTAATATTTCTGGGTTAGCGGAGGTCTGTAACCTGAAGCGTATGTAACCCGAGGTACCACTGTATTAGCAAGAACACGGATTTGCACAGACGTGGTGGACTGTCAGGCCTAATGAACATCAGCTTATCCCTGGAAAGTCTGGCCTCATGGATAATAATAAAGGTAAAGTGTTGGTGCTGACCTTTAAAGGCCTAAACGGCCTCGGTCCGGTATACCTGAAGGAGCGTCTCCACCTCCATCGTTCTACCCGGACACTGAGGTCCAGCACCGAGGGTCTTCTGGCGGTTCCCTCATTGCGAGAAGCAAAGCTACAGGGAACCAGGCAGAGGGCCTTCTCGGTGGTGGCACCCTCCCTGTGGAACATCCTCCCACCAGATGTCAAAGAGAAAAAGAACTACCAAACTTTTAGAAGACATCTGAAGGCAGCCCTGTTTAGGGAAGCTTTTAATGTTTGATGTATCACAGTATTTTAATATTCTTTTGGAAGCCGCCCAGAATGGCTGGGGAAGCTCAGCCAGATGGGCGGGGTATAAATAATAAATTATTATTATTATTAAAGGGACCCCTGACTGTTAGGTCCAGTCGTGGCCGACTCTGGGGTTGCGGCGCTCATCTCACTTTACTGGCCAAGGGAGCCGACGTACAGCTTCCGGGTCATGTGGCCAGCAGGACTAAGCCGCTTCTGGCGAACCAGAGCAGCGCACGGAGACGCCGCTTACCTTCCCCCTGGAGCAGTACCTATTTATCTACTTGCACTTTGAGGTGCTTTCGAACTGCTAGGTTGGCAGGAGCATGGGACTCTCAAGAGTCTCCTCCATAGCTTTGACTATACGGACCTTTGTTGGCAAGGTGGTGTCTCTGCTTTTAGCCATAGTAACTCCCAAACCTCTCCGGTTTCAGATGGGCACCAACAAATGTGCCAGCCAGTCTGGGATGACCGCCTACGGAACCCGGAGACACCTCTACGACCCCAAAAACCAGATCTTACCTCCGATGGACCATTCCACCATCAGCCTCCAAATGGGAACAAACAAATGTGCTAGTCAGGTAAGGACAGTTGCCGCATAATTGTGCCAATTCCACGTCGGTAAGAACTCTGATCTTTGGAACTCCTTGCCAATTGATACCAGGCGGGTGACTTTTGCTGTATTCTTTGCTAAAAAAAATAATTCTTGTCGAGTCCAGACTACCTGGCTGTTTAGAAAGTAGATGCGGGTTTTGTTTTATTTTGCCAGTTAATTTTTTTTTTTACTGCTTTCCAAAATATTTTAACCAATTGACATCAGATTGAACACACATTTAAAAATTGACTTCCACTGCTTTGATGGTTCACCACGCAGCCCTTATTTGCTGCTCGATATTACATAGATTTCCAAATTACATTTAAAAAAAAAAGTACCTCGGTTTCGAGTGCCTTGGAAGATTAATTTTTCGGTTTTCGAACCCTGAAAACCCGGAAGTAATTGCTTCCGTTTTCCAACGTGTGACAGCCTAACTGTGCAGGAACCTGTCTATAAAATTGCTCTAAACTGATTAACTGTTTAAGCTCATCGAAGGTTCTAACTTTACTCGCTTCCACCCACCTGTCCAGAGCTTTATTCGGTTCCCCAGTTGGGCATAAATCTCTGCCGGTTTTCTTCTAATATCATGGAAGGGCTTTTGGCTCCATTCTGCAGTCAAGACCAGAGCACACTTTCGCTATCTCTTTAAATGTGAAGTAATCGGAGGTTTCATCCTCTCTGAGATCTGAGTCTATTTCGCTCAAAATTCCACATATCTGTGGGCAAAAGTACAGCACCCAGTTTCGCTCAGAAATGTTTAAATCTTTAGAAGTCTGTTCAGAACTAAATAGGAATGCCTGCACATCATCACCTTTTATATACTTCGGAAACCTCTTTTTTAGATATAATTTTTCCATATTTCATTACATTTCCATATCAAAAATAAAAAAAATCCATAACTAAGCATTGCTTAAATAAAGCATTGGCCTCCTTCCCTCCCGCTAATAGACTTCCACACAACTTTACCAATTTCTTCACATTCCTATATCCACTTTTTTACCTTATAAATCAATCTTACTTCGGAAGCCTCTTAATATTAGCGGAGGTAAAATCTTCGCTGGTCCAGCAAAACCAACTTTTTCGTCATGCAAGGTGTTCGAGAACCAAGGTACGACGGTAGTTAAGTTTTTTACCTCTACCTTCATTGCTGTGGCTAGTGGCTGATGTAAATAAATATTCTTCTGTTTCCGCTATCGCCCTTAACACTCTTTAATGGTGTTGTGCATACGAGCTCAAATTCTTCCTCTTTTCTTTTTAATACTTCCCTCCCCGATCAGGTGGGGATGACTCAGAATAATCCACTTGGCCCACAAAGGTGAAACAAACTTAGTCCATGCGCAGGTGTTCCACATGTAAGGTAAAGGTAAAGGGACCCCTGACCGTTAGGTCCAGTCACGGACGACTCTGGGGTTGCAGCGCTCATCTCGCTTTACTGACCGAGGGAGCCGGCGTACAGCTTCCGGGTCATGTGGCCAGCAGGACTAAGCCGCTTCTGGCGAATCAGAGCAGCGCATGGAAACGCCATTGACCTTCCCGCCGGAGCGGTACCTATTGATCTACTTGCACTTTGACGTGCTTTCGAACTGCTAGGTTGGCAGGAGCAGGGACCGAGCAATGGGAGCTCACCCCGTCACGGGGATTTGAACCGCCAACCTTCTGATCAGCAAGCCCTAGGCTCTGTGGTTTAACCCACAGCGCCACCTGCGTCTACATGTAAACATCAGTCCAAATTCACAAAAAAGAACTATAATCGATTTCAGTATTCAGACGTCCTCCTTATTCCGCTATCGCCCACCCTAACTCTTAACGGTGTTGTGCATACGAGCTCAAATTCTTCCTCCTTTCTTTTTTAATACAGGTGGGGATGACCGCTCCGGGAACGAGGCGGCACATCTACGATTCGAAGCTGGGGACGGACAAATGCGACGACAGCTCCATGTCTCTGCAGATGGGCTACAACCAGGGAGCCAACCAAAGCGGGCAGGTTTTCGGCTTGGGGCGGCAAATCTACGACCCCAAATACTGCCCCCAGGGGAACGCCGGAGAGGCGGCCAACGCGGCGCATAACGACGGGAATTCGGCGGAATATTACTACTACCAGGAAGGAGAGGAGCAATGAGTTTGGGGAATTGGGGGGGTGGGTCCCCCTCCCGATTTTCCCCTCCCGATTTTCCCCTCCCGATTTTCCCCTCCCCGGCAAATCACCATTGTACAGTTCCTGCCTCTTAATTGCCACAGATACTGCAATCTTTACATATTTGCGTCTTTAAAAAGAATGAGAGTCTTTTCTCCGTGTAGCAGAGATGAAAACAGGCTCCCTCAACTTCGGCCTTCCAGATGTTTTGGGACTACAACTCCCATCATCCTTAGCTAGCGGGACCAGTGGTGAGGGATGATGGGAATTGTAGTCTCAAAACATCTGGAGGGCCAAGGTTGCGGAAGCCTGGAATAAAACAAAGGTCTTCCGTTCGTTGTTTCTTTTTTTAAGAAAGGGAGTCTATGTGTTTACACCACCAACCCGCCTGATCTCTTGAAATCTCATTTAATACGCCATGGTGCAGAGATGTCCAAGCGGTCGGCCGCAGTCGGCAGGCAGATCCCAGGGAGATCTGGGTCGATCGCGGGATCATGACCTATCGCCGAATGGAAAATGCTGTGGAATTAAGGTCTCCGGCCCCCAACCCCACCCCTCTCTGTCGCTACGGCGCGTCCGGCGGGCGGTCGTTTGGCGTCTGCTGCTGACGACTGGACGCTCGGGTTGCGAACGTGATCCGTGCGGGAGACCCGTCCGCAACCCGTAGCGTTTGCAACCCGCGGGTTGCGATTCGGCGCTTCTGTGCATGCGCAAAGCACAATTTTGTGCTTCTGCACAACCGCCGAAACCCGGAAGCAACCCGTTCCGGTACTTCCGGGTTTTGGCGGTCTGCAACCCGAAAAAGCACAACCTGGAGCGTCTGTAACCCAAGGTATGACTGTAGTTTCCTGTAGTTGCATAGCTGTCAACCGTCCCTTATTTGGCGGGAAACTCCCTTATCCCAGCGCCGTGTCCCGCTTTTGTCCCATATGGATGCTGTCGCTTAAATTTCCCGGGTTTCATGCTCGCCCGGCTCGGGAGGGAAGCAGCGGATCGGGATCCTTCGCTGTGAGAGAGAGCGCACGCTGGCGCCGTTGTCCTGGCGCGAGGAGTTCCATCGGCCCTTCCCTGCCCAAGAGACTCTCGCCCATGCCACCCGCGAGCTCGGAGGCGGCAGCGGTGGCGGCGGCTGAGGAGGCGGCCTGAGGGAGGAGGAAGAGGAGGGGATGGGGAGGGACGCAGAAGGGCGGCGCTTCAGCGGCCGCCGTGGCGCCGCAACCGCCTCATGCCGGTTTGACAGCATCTGTCAATCCTACCAATGTATGCACCATATTTTTCGCTCCATAAGACGCACCAGACCACAAGACGCACCTAGTTTTTGGAGAAGGAAAACAAGAAAAAAAATATTCTGAATCTCAGAAGCCAGAAGAGCAAGAGGGATCGCTGCGCAGCGAAAGCAGCAATCCCTCTTGCTGTTCTGGCTTCTGGGATAGCTGCGCAGCCTGCATTCGCTCCATAAGATGCACACACATTTCCCCTTACTTTTTAGGAGGGAAAAAGTGAGTCTTATAGAGCAAAAAAATACAGTAACTCTTCACAACGGCAAAATCCCTTATTTGGGCTGCTGATCCCTTATTTTCGAGGCTGCTGGTCCCTTATTTTCAAATCTGCAAGTTGACAGCTATGGGTGGACGGTGGATATACAGTGGTACCTCGGGTTACATACGCTTCAGTTTACAGACTCCGCTAACCCAGAAATAGTACCTCGGGTTCAGAACTTTGCTTCAGGATGAGAACAGAAATCGTGCAGCGGCAGCAGGAGGCCCCATTAGCTAAAGTGGTGCTTCGGGTTAAGAACAGTTTCAGGTTAAGAACAGACCTCCGGAACGAATTAAGTACTTAACCCAAGGTACCACTGTATATATAAAGGGACAAGCTTTTTTTATACTGGGAGTAGATCGCAGACTCATGAGAGTTAGACGCTCCTGCAATAGGGATTGTTGCCATCCGACATTAGCCATTTGCTGAGACGACCCGTTGAAACCCTGGCCGATTGATTTTCCAGTGGGTTTACTCGGAGCGAAATGCACTCCGATGGCATTAACAACAACAACAATAATTTATTATTTATACCCTGCCCATCTGGCTGGGCTTCCCCAGCCACTCTGGGAGGCTTCCAACAAAATATTAAAATGCAGTAATGCGTCAAACGTTAAAAGCTTCCCTAAACAGGGCTGCCTTCAGATGTCTTCTGAAAGTCAGATAGTTGCTTATTTCCTTGACATCTGGTGGGAGGGCGTTCCACAGGGCGGGCGCCACCACCGAGAAGGCCCTCTGCCTGGTTCCCTGTAACTTGGCTTCTCGCAGGGAGGGAACCACCAGAAGGCCTTCGGGAGATGGACCCCGGTGTCCGGGCTGGACGATGGGGGTGGAGACGCTCCTTCAGGGATACTGGGCCGTTTAGGGCTTTCAAGGTCAGCACCAACACTTTGATTTGTGCTCGGAAACGTTCTGTTACAGATGCTTTAGCTGAGATTCCTGCATTTCGGAGGGTTGGACTAGATGAACGCTGGGTGTCCCTTTCCGACTTTATGATTCCACAAGGCTCTGGAGAGCCAGAGATAAATTGGGCTGGGCAGGCGAAATAAGCCTGATGTCGTGCAATCGCTTTCCTGAACTGGCGAGGAATCCTGCGTTGTCCGGAGACCACAGTGTTCACAACCATATGGTCTAGAAAACTGCAAATCCTGGTTGTTGTGTGGTTTTTTTTGTAGCAACAAAACAGCCCAGCCTTCTGTGCTCACATGGAATGGTGGTGTACACATATAGCCTTTTGAACTGCCCCCCACTTTAAAAAATAATCATAATTATTCTGCAAGGTCAATTTGATTTTTGTTTCCTTGATGTGAAACCCGAATTATGCAAAATTGACGACCCTTCGCACGCATTTTATTGGTCTCTTTTCAGAACGGAGGTCCTTTGTTTTATTTTTTTGTGCAAGGGATATTAACGTCGATTCAGGCGTGCGTATAAGCGCGGGGCGAACCGGGAAAAGGAAGATTAACTGGAGGGAAACGCCTAGAAACTCCACCGGCTTCAAGGATGATACCTGTTTTCTAAATACGTCCGTCACAGGGACCAGAAACTTAGATTATTATTTTTTTTAAATATGAAGCCTATGGAATCTGCAGCAGATTTCACACCAAAACTTGGCTTGTGGAAGGTAAAAAAATTAACATTTTTTTAATCTACAGCACTTAACGCGGTTCAGTTCACCTTGGTGCCTTCGATTTTGAAGTCAGGTTGAAAACTTTTTTTCTGCCGCTAGACCTTGACGTTCAGTCGAAACTGCAGCCCTGCAAATTTCTCGATTCACATGTCGACGACAATACTTATCAAAAGCTCGTTTGAAAGCTCAGATTGTCGAATGGAGGGCGAGATCGGTTTGAATGTTTTTAGGAAGATCTAGCTGCCGTCCCTGTCTTTGGGGATTTTTGATTGTGCCGGGATCGCTATAGCCTATTTGCGTAGTGCTTGGGACAGCAGAGGTCTTATATTTTGGGGTGACGGTTGCCTAACCCAATGAGGTCTAGCCACTTGAAAAAGCTTTCAAGATTGCAACTTCTCCTACTCTCCCCCCCCCTTCTCCTCAGAGGCCTTAGGCGCCCATTTCTTGCTGCTACATAACTATTTTTAAGGGACCAAGAATTCTTCCTTTCCTAATAAAAACCAAAACTCCTCTTTTTTTAAAAAAAGAAAGAAATTGAAAATAATTTTGTAAGCCTTTATATAATGCTTAAAGGATCTATTTTTGTTGTGACACTGATGGACCAATATGTTGTTGTTTTAAAAATATGTCCGCACATCTTAAATCTTTTATAAGCATTCCATCAATAGCCTTAATTTCTATGTAGGTAATCTTAGGATGATACGAGTCACTAAATTGTCTGTTTGCTAATGGATGTGAAAAAAGCCCACAGCCGAGGAACCCGTTAGAGTTCCCAAACTTTCCCAAAATTGGGTCTCCAGCTCTCGTTGGACTACAACTCCCATCACCCTGAGTTTCGCCGGATCTGTGGTCATGGATGATGGGAATTGTAGTCTTAAAAAACCAATCCCCAGTTTGGGGAAAGTAGAAAGCTATAGTCCACTAAGATGTTTCCTACTAACTCATACACTTGAGTAGACCTATATGTAAATGTCTCGTCGATTTCTATGGGTCTGCTCTCAGTAGGACTTTGGGGGGATAGTTGCAGACTTCAGAGCTACACAGATCTCTAGAGGACTTTCTCCAAAGACTTAAAATCTACAGAATCTGATCTGTGTCTCTTCAGAGACAAAGTCTGTTTCTGATTCCAAAGTGAGGGGGAACACTAGCCGTCTATGAACAACTCACATTGCCCGTCCACAATCTCCTGCAATCAGTGCTTTTTTAATAATAATACTCAAGAAAATCACAATTTTACCGTTCAAATCGGGGGAAAACAAA
The DNA here is from genome assembly GCF_964188305.1 of Podarcis bocagei. Taxonomy (NCBI): domain Eukaryota; kingdom Metazoa; phylum Chordata; class Lepidosauria; order Squamata; family Lacertidae; genus Podarcis; species Podarcis bocagei. The sequence goes on along the minus strand of NC_138144.1, from coordinate 2,034,680 downwards.
TAAATGGACAAAAGTACAAAGATTCACAAAATGGGGGGTCTTTTCCAGCTCTGCCATTTTGTGTACCCCCCCCCCAGTAAAAAAAGCGCTGCCTGCAATTCTTATTTTGTCGCAGAAGTCTCTTGGTTTGCGCTCGCTGCAATAACAGGGGCGCTAGTCCTTAGGAATATGATTTCAGCGAAGATGTTGGGGGTTCTTTTTGCTATAAAAAGCCTCTTATTCCAAGCATGGGGAATCTGATGCCCTGGGCTCCCCACTCTCAACATTTGCCACATCGGCTGCCGGGAGTTCTAGTTCACGGCGCCAGGTTCCCGCTGTATTTAAATTTGGGGTTGGCCTTTCCAGATGGTTTCTGGACTTCCAGATTCTCCCTTCCCTGCTTTTTAAACCTTGAGGCCAATGCCATTCTTGTGTGTGTCTTAATTTTTTAAAAAGGCTTATCCACCCCCCCAAAAAATGTGGCTCTTTCTTTATTGCTAAACGTCTTCCCTTTTTTTAAACGGAAACTGGACAGTTTCCCCCCCATAACTGTACGGATAAAAGCCGCCGCAAACTTTACTTTCCTCGGGGGAGAGCGTTTTATCCTGTGAAACGGAAGAGGGACGTAACTGGGACAAAAAAATAAATAAATGTGAAACTGCAATATTTGAATATAAGCAATAAAATGCTTCAAAAGCAGAACAAACCTTGGTGTGCACGTTTTTTTTCAGTTGTGTGTGTCTGTCAAAAGGGTGATGACATTGTGTGTTTATATTAGGGTTGGGTGATACCTGGTTTTCCATTTTTGCAATAGACCATCCGCTAAACATCTGGACACACGGATAGATCAGAAGAGTCTTTACAGTGGCACCTTGGTTCTCAAACTTAATCTGTTCTGGAGATCTGTTCCAAAACCAAAGCGTTCCAAAACCAAGGCGCGCTTTCCCATAGAAAGTAAGGCAAAACGAATCGAGCTGTTCCAGACTTTTAACAACAACCACTAAAACACCAACTGAACAACGAATTTTACTATCTAACCAGACCATTGATCCATAAAGTGAAAGCAATAAACAATACATACACACACACACACACATGCACACAGCCACAGGGATACGCATACTGTATTTCCCCCGATTTGAGCTCTAAAATGGTGATTTTTTATTGAGTCAAAACGAGAGTACCCCTAAACACTTTTTTTTTAGAAAAAAGCACACTCCCTGACCCTCTCTGTGTATTTTATATCACACACACACAGTATGTATGTATGTACGTACACACACACAGTGTGTGTGTTTATATAATACAAACACACTGTGTATATATACTCTGTGTTTATACATATATATATAAGACACACAGAGTGTGTGTGTGTATACACACACACACACAAACACTGGGTTTTTATATCTAAAAATATATAAAATATAAAAATAAACTCGGATCAATAATTGAAGGCACCTGTGTATGACAGCTGTATGACAGATCAATACAAACACTCTCTGTATATACTCTGTGTTTATACATATATATAAGACACACACAGTGTGTGTGTGTGTGTGTGTGTATACACACAAACACTGGGCTTTTATATCTAAAAATATATAAAATATAAAAATAAACTCAGATCAATAATTGAAGGCACCTGCGTATGACACCTGTGTCCTTTTTACAATTTTTTAATGTGCTGCAAGCCGGCCCAGAGTGCCAATAAATCATAAAATCACCATCATCATCACCATCAAAATAGGCTGCTGCGTCACCTTTAAGGATGCTGAGGCTGACGTCACGCGCCCTCCAGTAACCCCTCCGCTTTAAATCGGGGCGGGGCTTCTGCCCACCGGCGTTCCAAATCCGAACGGGGCGTGGCCTGCTTACACAACTCCCTTTGATCCTGTTGCGAACAATGCGGGGGAGAGGCGGCGAGGGGGTCTCCCCTTAAAGGGGCCGCGCCGCAAAAAAAGAGGAGCCGGGCAGGTAAGAAATCAATCAATCAATCAATCAATCAATCAGTTGAAACCCCCTTGAAGGGAGCTGGGTTTAGGGAGGGGGGCGCCGGGGAACGGATGCCTTAGGAAACATTTTCCCGACCTTTTATTATTATTATTATTAATTATTATTTGCTGGATTTTTATACCTGGGGTTCTCAGGGCGTAGAATAAAATCAACAGCGAGATATAAAACCTTTTAAGCCCCCCCCCCCCGGAAACATCCCAAAGGATCCCAACTTTCAGGTCACTCTTTTAAAATATAAATTACAGTATATGCTGTAAAACTCCCTGTCTTTCGAGGTGTGAGTTAATTACCTCCTGACTCTAGGCAAAATGTTATCTGATTTTCAGACCCTGGCACGGCTGGGAGCTTGAGCTGTAGAAAGGTGTAGGAGACGACCAAGCAATTTACAATTTAGGAGCCTGGTATGTGGAAGCGTACAGCTTCTGGGTCATGTAGCCAGCAGGACTAAGCCGCTTCTGGCGAACCAGAGCAGCGCACGGAAACGCCGTTTACCTTTCCACCAGAGTGGTACCTATTGATCTACTTGCACTTTGACGTGCTTTCGAATTGCTAGGTTGGCAGGAGCAGGGACCGAACAACGGGAGCTCACCCCGTGATTGTGGGGATTCGAACCGCCAACCATCTGATCAGCAAGCCCTAGGCTCTGTGGTTTAGACCTAAAGGTAAAGGTAAAGGGACCCCTGACCGTTAGGTCCAGTCGTGGCCGACTCTGGGGTTGCGGCGCTCATCTCACTTTACTGGCCGAGAGAGCCAGCGTACAGCTTTTGGGTCATGTGGCCAGCAGGACTAAGCCGCTTCTGGCGAACCAGAGCAGCGCACGGAAACAGCGTTTACCTTCCCGCTGGAGCGGTACCTATTTATCTACTTGCACTTTGATGTCCTTTCGAACTGCTAGGTTGGCAGGAGCAGGGACCGAGCAACGGGAGCTCACCCCGTCATTGCGGGGATTCGAACCGCCGACCTTCCGATCGGCAAGCCCTAGGCTCTGTGGTTTAACCCACAGCGCCACCCGCGTCCCACTCCCTCAGCCAGTAAAGCGAGATGAGCGCCGCAGCCCCAGAGTTGGTCACGACTGGACCTAATGGTCAGGGGTCCCTTTGCCTTTACCTGATGTGGAAGCGAGGCCTGGGAACCGGGGGGGGGGGGGAGAGAGAGCCTTTGGATCTGAAGGTCTCTGAGCCTAAACAAAGTTCAGCTGTGCTGGCTTCCTGTCAATCGGGAGATATATTCTCACCATGCAGCCATTGGTAAATTGGTAATTAATCTAAAGAGATGATTGGTCCCTAGCCTGTTCTCCAGGTGGGTTTGCAAGGATAAAGGACTTGGGAGTCTAGATACAAATTGCAGAGTATCTTGCCCTGGTGCTTTTGAGCAGTGAAAGGACTCTTGACTGCTCGCTGTGTTTTGAACTATTGTTGCTGTGAGTATAACTTTAGCTAGTTACATTTTACAACGTTTTATTTTCTGTTTGTAACCTTCTAAGAAACGTGCAACTTTGTGAGTGGCTTGTTGAATAAACTTGGAAAAGGACTTTTTGTGTTTTGTACTGTGATAGGAGTTTTGAGGTCTTAGATGTAGGTATGATTTATCTGGGGGTGGTGGTCTTAGGTTACACCCCTTCTGTGATGTATGTATGATGTTTCTGGGGGTGGTCTTGATCTAAAGGTAAAGGGACCCCCTTTAGGTCCAGTTGCGGCCGACTCTGGGGTTGCGGCGCTCATCTCGCTTTACTGGCCGAGGGAGCCGGCGTACAGCTTCCGGGTCATGTGGCCAGCAGGACTAAGCCACTTCTGGTGAACCAGAGCAGCGCACGGAAACGCTGTTTACCTTCCCGCCAGAGTGGTACCTATTTATCTACTTGCACTTTGAGGTGCTTTTGAACTGCTAGGTGGGCAGGAGCAGGGACCGAGCAACGGGAGCTCACCCTGTCATTGCGGGGATTCGAACCGCCGACCTTCTGATCGGCAAGTCCTAGGCTCTGTGGTTCAGAATATTTTTTTTTCTTGTTTTCCTCCTCCTAAAACTAGGTGCGTCTTGTGGTCTGGTGCGTCTTATAGAGCAAAAAAATACGGTATATTGGGAAGCTGTTCCTCTGGACACCTGTTTGACATAGATATGGCATTTCAGATACCCGGGTTTCAAAACAGTCCAGATCGTTAAGGTTTCTTGGAATTCCTGGTCTTGGGCTGATGGTGGAATTATTGATGGCTTCCCGGCAAAAGTTTCTGAAGCCATGCATTAAGTGTGCATTAACCGTTTTTTAAAAACCATCTTCAAAGCTCCAAGTCCCAAAACTCCATAGCACATAGGATAGTAAAGGGCCGAGTCCAAAAAACCCTCCCTTAAAAGTTCCCGGTTATAAATGTTATTGTTATTACTACAGTGGTACCTTGGATCTCAAACCTAATCCATTCCAGAAGTCCGTTCCAAAACCAAGGTGCGCTGCTTTCCCGTAGAAAGTAATGTAAAACGGATTAATCCGTTCCAGACTTTTAAAAACGACCCCTCAAACAGCAATCAAACGTGGATTTTACTATCTAACCAGACCATTGATCCATAAAACGAAAGCAATAATCAATGTACCACAGTCACGCAATCGATCCATTAGTAGCTGAACTGGGTTCTGCAGAGCCACAAAAACAAACTGAAAAAGAGTTGCAAAAACGCAAAATAAATAGCAAAAACAGACAGACCTCAGGGTAACACTCAAAACGGAGCATGTTCAGCTTCTGAAAAAAGTTTGCAAACCGGAACACTTACTTCTGGGTTTGCAGCGTTTGGGTTCCAAGTTTTTTGAGTACCGAGGCGTTTGAGAACCAAGGTACCACTGTATTATAAAGTCCAGTTTATAACTACATTATATACCAGGGATCAGCAAACTTTTTCAGCAGGGGGCCGGTCCAATGTCCCTCAGACCTTGTGGGGGGCCGGACTATATATATTTTTTTTTGGGGGGGGGGAATGAACGAATTCCTATGCCCCACAAATAACCCAGAGGTGCATTTTAAATCAAAGGGCACATTCTACTCATGTAAAAACACGCTGATTCCTGGACCGTCCGCGGGCTGGATTGAGAAGGCGACCGGGCCGGATTCGGTTGCCTACCCGTGTTATATACCTAAATTCTGCTAGGGTTTTCACTTGTTTGCCGTTGTTCTCCAAATAAGGGGCGCGTCTAGCCTTCCTTATGGGGCCTATGGAACTCCTGGCCACTGAGTTGGGGCCATTGGGGATACCCGGCCCCGTCGGGCTCTGAATTCTCGAATCATAGAATCCTAGAGTTGGAAGAGACCCCAAGGGCCATCGAGTCCAACCCCCTGCCAAGCAAGAAACACCATCAGAGCACTCCTGACATATGGTTGTCAAGCCTCTGCTTAAAGACCTCCAAAGTAGGAGACTCCACCACACTCCTTGGCCTCAAATTCCACTGTCGAACAGCTCTGACTGTCAGGAAGTTCTTCCTAATGTTTAGGTGGAATCTTCTTTCTTGTAGTTTGGATCCATTGCTCCGTGTCCGCTTCGCTGGAGCAGCAGAAAACAACCTTTCTCCCTCCTCTATGTCACATCCTTTTATGTATTTGAACATGGCTATCATATCACCCCTTAACCTCCTCTTCTCCAGGCTAAACATGCCCAGCTCCCTTAGCCGTTCCTCGTAAGGCATCGTTTCCAGGCCTTTGACCATTTTGGTTGCCCTCCTCTGGACACGTTCCAGTTTGTCAGTGTCCTTCTTGAACTGGGGTGCCCAGAACTGGACACAGTACTCCAGGTGAGGTCTGACCAGAGCAGAATACAGTGGCACTATTACCACTGTAACCTCCAGGCCCCGAGATGTGGGGCAGTTCCCTCTGCGAAATTTCCCCCCCCCTCCGGAGGAGATCAGCCTTTTGTAAGGAGATTAGCCCAGGGAGAAGGAATTCAACCTTTGCCTCCGGCTCTTTCCAAAACCCTTTATCCATGTGGGCAAGAGGGATCGCCCGATTAGGGTTGCGGGGGCACAAAAGGGACACTGCTTCCTCGCTACGTGGGCAAGAGGGTCTCTCCTTGCTCCTTGCTAGGAAGAGGGTTTTTAAAATTAAATCAAATTCTCAATTAAAAAGGGGGAGGCTGTCGTGCTTCTGTGAGATGCAGGTGGTTAACTGGTCCCCACTGGGGCCGGTGGACTGGGAGCCCAGTTGGTAGGCGTTGCCGGCGAGAGGCGGAACCAACTCGTTGTGGTTCGCCTCATCCTCCCTCTCGAATTCTGCAAGGTCGAAGGAGCTGGCAGGCAGAGAGAGAGAGACACAGGCTGCTTGTAGGGAGGTGAGGTCAGTGGGACAGATTCGGTCAGTATAAATACCCCCCCTCGGGCTGAAAGTTCCAGAAACGGCAAGCACCGCCGAACATTTCCATGCCAACTTAATAAGGTAAGCGCAGGGTTCTGGTTTTTGGGGGAAAGAAAAAGAGAGCGTCGCTCAGTGGGTAGAGCAACTGCTTTGCACGCAGCACGTCCCGGGTTGGGTCCTTGTGTATTCCTGCCTTTTGGGGGGGTTGGGCTAGATGACCCCGCAAGGTCCCTTCCGACTTTACGATTCTAGGTTGCTGAGGTCTGAAGCCCCGGGGAGCTGCTGCCAGCCAGTGCAGGTTTCTCAATTCCTCTGTAGTCGGAGGAAATGAAAATAACGGCAGCTCTCAGCATCTAACATCCCTGAGCTTGTCACTTTTGGCTTCCTCCATTTCTTCCCCCTTGATTTGCCTGGAGGTGATGGGAGCAGTGGCCATGATCTTCGTTTTTTTAATGTTGAGCTTCATACCATATTTTGCGCTCTCCTCTTTCACCCTCAATAAAAGGTTCTTTAATTCCTCCTCACTTTCTGCCATCAAGGTCATGTCATCTGTATATCTGAGGCTGTTGATATTTCTTCCAGCAATCCGGGTTGGGATTCTAGGAAATGAATAAGCCGGCTGCCGAATCGAAGGCAAAAATCTCCGGAGGAAAAAATCTGAGCACTCCGTCCGTTCCTAGGGACTAGAAACTTGGAACGACGGAGTCTGGTCAAATGAGATGACTGGTGTTTGCAGCCGGGGTGTGTGTGCAAAGTTTGCTGGAGATGGTAAGGTCTAAATCCTCTTAACTTTGCCTGGCAGATCTGTTTCCCTGGCGACAGTGGTTTAATTGATATTTTGCCCGGGAGGATAATCACCTGGCAAGCTTGCCTGCTTCTTAAGGGGCCCGGATAAATTTCTCTCTGCGGAGCTGGGGGGTGGGACGAACAAAATGATTTGTGGCTCCCAAGGGTGCTAGTTGACAAGGCCCCTGCACTCTGATTCTCCCCATCCGCGAGAGAGACGCATAATTGGCGCACAATTGCCATGATGCCATAACCGCCTCCGGCGTTGTGGGTGCACAGGTGTTTTCCGGCGTGATACAATATCTCTTTGCAAGGCTTTCCTGTTCGTCGAGAGCGGACCCTTCATTTTTCCCTCCCCGCATTCTGAAATAAATTTATCTACAGTGGCGCCTTGGTTCTCAAACTTAATCATAGAATCATAGAATCCTAGAGTTGGAAGAGACCACAAGGGCCATCGAGTCCAACCCCCTGCCAAGCAGGAAACACCATCAGAGCACTCCTGACATATGGTTGTCAAGCCTCTGCTTAAAGACCTCCAAAGTAGGAGACTCCACCACACTCCTTGGCAGCAAATTCCACTGTCGAACAGCTCTTACTGTCAGGAAGTTCTTCCTAATGTTTAGGTGGAATCTTCTTTCTTGTAGTTTGGATCCATTGCTCCGTGTCCGCTTCTCTGGAGCAGCAGAAAACAACCTTTCTCCCTCCTCTATGTGACATCCTTTTATATATTTGAACATGGCTATCATATCACCCCTTAACCTCCTCTTCTCCAGGCTAAACATGCCCAGCTCCCTTAGCCGTTCCTCATAAGGCATCGTTTCCAGGCCTTTGACCATTTTGGTTGCCCTCCTCTGGACACTTTCCAGTTGGTCAGTGTCCTTCTGACCAGAGCAGAATACAGTGGCACTATTACTTCCCTTGATCTAGATGCTATACTCCTATTGATGCGGCCCAGAATTGCATTGGCTTTTTTAGCTGCCGCGTCACACTGTTGGCTCATGTCAAGTTTGTGGTCAACCAAGACTCCTAGATCCTTTTCACATGTACTGCTCTCAAGCCAGGTGTCACCCATCTTGTAATCCCTTCCGGAAATTCCGTTCCAAAACCAAAGTGTTCCAAAACCAAGGCACGCTGCTTTCCCCATAGAGAGTCACGCAAAACGAATTAATCCGTTCCGGGCTTTTAAAAACAACCCCTAAAACTGCAACGTAACATGGATTTTGCTATCTAACAAGACCATTGGTCTGTAAAATGAAAGCAATAATCAATGTGCTGCGGTCGCACAATTGATCCGTCAGTAGCTGGACTGGGATCCGCACATTCATGAGAACAAAACGGAAAAGAGCCGCAAAAACAGAAATGCAAAGAAAAAATAGCAACCCCCCCCCCAGACCTCAGGGGTAACACTCAGATCAGAAGGCCTGCTAGCCTGCTCCCTAAAATATCACTGCTTTGCTCCTTTCTATATATCAAAAACGAAGATCATGGCCACTGGTCCCATCACCTCCTGGCAAACAGAAGGGGAAGAAATGGAGGCAGTGAGAGATTTCACTTTCTTGGGCTCCATGATTACTGCAGATGGTGACAGCAGCCACGAAATTAAGAGACGCCTGCTTCTTGGGAGAAAAGCGATGACAAACCTAGACAGCATCTTAAAAAGCAGAGACATCACCATGCCAACAAAGGTCCGTATGGTTCAAGCTCTGGTTTTCCCAGCAGTGATGTATGGAAGTGAGAGCTGGACCATCAAGAAGGCTGATGGCCGAAGAATAGATGCTTTTGAATTCTGGTGCTGGAGGAGACTCTTGAGAGTCCCATGGACTGCAAGAAGATCAAACCTGTCCATTCTGAAGGAAATCAGCCCTGAGTGCTCACTGGAAGGACAGATCCTGAAGCTGAGGCTCCAAGACTTTGGCCACCTCAGGAGAAGAGAAGACTCCCTGGAAAAGACCCTGATGTTGGGAAAGATGGAGGGCACAAGGAGAAGGGGAAAACAGAGGGCGAGATGGCTGGACAGTGTTCTTGAAGCTACCAGCATGAGTTTGACCAAACTGTGGGAGGCAGTGGAAGACAGGAGGGCCTGGCGTGCTCTGGTCCAGGGGGTCACAAAGAGACGGACATGACTAAACAATAACAATAATATATAGGGTGCCTACATTCTGCTCTTTATAATTATTAGTAGTTTGCATCATATACTTACACCTCTTATTATTTCACGTTATAGCAAGTTTCTAGAGACCAGATGAGTCTTTGCAAACTCTGTTTCTAAAGGGACGTTTGTCGTTGCCAAATGCGTTTGCGTTATTCAGTTTGTTATGGATAAAAAAATCATTTTAAGTTAGAGCTTAATAATTATTTCACTGTTAATATGCTTCTTAATTGTATTTCACTATTAATATACTTCTTCTTAATTGTATTTCACTATTAATATACTTAATTGTATTTCACTATTAATATACTTCTTCTTAATTGTATTTCACTGTTGATATACTTCTTGATTGTATTTCAGCTCAACAAAGACTTTGATAAAATGCATTTTTTGCAATGTGCCAATGGCTTTAGATGCCTATGAGGTCCATCAATGACCATATAGCGTAAATTCAACACAAAACAACAGCGGCAATTTGTTATTGGCAAAGGACAGCTGGACATAGAAAGGGCCCCATTACCTTCAGTGGCTGAGGGCCGCATAAAACCTAAATCCGGCCCTGGTTGGGGGAATCGCTTCGCGGAATTGTAGAATCGGAAAGGACCGCAAAGGTCGGCTATAATTTTTAATATTTATTGTCGTTGTTGTTCGTTAATGGCACGCTGATTTCTTTTTCAAGGTCTCCTGCGTTAAGATCGCCCCAAGGCGCCACCTGCGATAGAGTATGTTTGGGGACCACAGACCTCTCGGCGCATGATGGGGTTCGGCATCCAACTGGCGCTGTTACTCTGGAAGAATTTCACCTACCGGCGCAGGCAGACGGTGAGTCGTAGCGCCACGGCTAGAGGAATTTGGGTTGCCTGTGTTTTCGGGCGCTTTGAGTTCTGCTTTCATATTTTGCTGTTGAAAAGGCCGTGGCACGAAAGGAAAAAGGACTGCAGAGGGATGAGGAAAAATATGGACGCAATTGTTTATATATTTTTTGGCAGATATAAGATCCTGATTCCTGCCCTTTTTGTCTCCCCAGTTGCAACTGGTCATTGAGGTCCTCTGGCCCCTGTTCTTGTTTTTCATCCTCATCTCCGTGAGACAATCCCACCCGCCGTTCGAGCAACATGAATGTAAGTGTGAAAGGAGCGCCCCCTTCTGGACGAAACACTTCTAGCCCTTTGCAGCCGGAGGTCTTTCCTTATGGAAAACCTTGGTGAAAGTAGAAGGGAGCCTTTTTGCATTCCGAACGAGCCGGGGATGGCGAGAGTCGTGGTTCCGTGATAAGACACAGAAAACAGAAATCGGACACCTGTTCTAGACTGTTGCTTCGTTTTTTTAAGAAAAATTAAAACCTGTTAATTAACAGTTGCAGGCAAAAAATAGTATACTGAAGTATGGTGTTAGCTTCTCATTGGTTCATCTAAGATGCCCTAAGCCTAGAACGCAGGGTGTCCCCCCAAAAAATTATCCCCAGTAAGGAGTCTCTATGGTATATTGTATTTCAAAATGGGGTTTCAGGGTTTTTAGGGGTTTTTGAATGTATTATGTAGTTTTGTGTAGTTTTTCAATTTCATTGTTCTGCAGGGGACAATGACAATAAAGATATCTATCTATCTATCCGCTTGGTTTTTGGGTCTTTCCACGCAGGTCACTTTCCCAACAAGGCTCTGCCATCTGCCGGGACTTTGCCCTGGCTACAGGGCATCGTCTGCAACATCAACAACCCATGCTTCCGAAATCTGACGGCCGGCGAGACTCCCGGCTTGGTGGATAACTTCAACCGATCCATGTGAGTTTGTGACAGGGCGGATTTAAAAATCGATTACTTTTTAAATGAAAAATGGAGAGAAAAAATCGGATTTTTAAATATTTAAATCAGATTTTTAAATATTTAAATCGGATTTTTAAATATTTAAATAGGATCCCCCCCCATTTAATTAGGATTTTTTTTACCGTTTCAATCAGATTTTTAAAATAAAATGCTTTAGGAGGAAAAATCTTCCTAAAGGTTTTCTATTTAAGTTACATTTATAGTCCAAAAGCTATTCATAAGGAAATAAAGGTTTGTTTTAAGTTTTTAATGTGTTCCAAAACTCAGTCTAGTTGTTTTTTCCATTGTTTAACCACATCAGTTAACAAACATGGATACATATACCGCAATGCTATTGTTTTAGTTAAATCAGTTGTTTAAATTGTTACAAAGGAAACGATTGTTTTTCTCCTTCCGACAAAGCGCGGCGGAAAAGTTGTCCCGATATAAACAGCCAACTTATTAAGCCTCACGGTAATTCCATAATTATCTGTCTGTGCATTTCAAATAGGGTAATCAAATCAGTAATTTTGGATAAAAATGTAAAAAAATACTCTGAAAATTGATTATTCCGAAAAGGAATCCTTCATCTAGTTGTAAATATTAAGGTGATACCAGCGAGAATGAGTATTTCTGTAAAAAGAAAATAAAAAATTAAATCAAGTCTTACGTACTAGTGATTTAAATCAAAACCACCCTGGTTTATGGTGCCCGTAAGAGTTGTAAGGTTGGAAAAAGGACCCGCCAGAGGTTCTCTACTCTAACCCTCTGCAATTTTCAGCATGTGTTTTCATCTCTGTTTTACATGCATTATCATGTAACAGACTGAAGTTGAATCCTGACAAGACAGAAGGACTGTTTTTTGGGGGGCAGGGGGGCAGGTGTGGGGGACTCCCTGGTCCTGAATGGGGTAACTGTGCCCCCGAAGGACCAGGTGTGCAGCCCGGGGGGAATTTGGGGCTCACAGCTGTCCATGGAGGCGCAGGTCAATTCTGTGTCCAGGGCAGCTCCATCTGGGACGCAGGATGAGACCCTCCCTGCCCACAGACTGTCTGGCCAGAGTGGTGCATGCTCTAGTTATCTCCCACTTGGACTACTGCAATGCGCTCTCCGTGGGGCTACCTTTGAAGGTGACCCGGAAACTACAACTAATCCAGAATGCGGCAGCTAGACTGGAGACTGGAATCGGCCGCCGAAACCATATAACAGACCTACATTGGCTCCCAGGACGTTTCCGAGCACAATTCAAAGGGTTGGTGCTGACCTTGAAAGCCCTAAATAGTCCATTATACCTGAAGGAGCGTCTCCAGCCCCATCGTCCAGCCCGGACACCGGGGTCCATCTCCCGAGAGCCTTCTGGCGGTTCCCTCCCTGCGAGAAGTGAGGTTACAGGGAACCAGGCAGAGGGCCTTCTCGGTGGTGGCACCTTCCCTGTGGAACACCCTCCCACCACATGTCAAGGAAATAAACAACTACCAGACTTTTAGAAGACATCTGAAGGCAGCCCTGTTTAGGGAAGCTTTTAATGTTTAATAGACTATTGTATTTTAATATGTTGGAAGCCGCCCAGAGTGGCTGGGGAAACCCAGCCAGATGGGCGGGGTATAAAGAATAAATTATTATTATATTATTATATCAAAGGAAAGGAAGTAAACCTTCACCGGAATAAAAATAAAGCCTGCTTCCTTCTTCTCTCTCGCCTCCCCAAACAGTATTTCTCGCCTCTTTGCTGATGTCCAGAAAGTCGTCCATCGGATGAACAATCCACAAGCGCAAAGCGGTTTTTCCAGACTCCTGTCCGCCTTGCGTCAGATAAGCGGAAACGTTAGCTCACAAACGGGTAAGGGCTTGTGAGAGCTTGTGATGATTTTGGATGGATGGATAGCGAATTTTTCGCTCCATAAGATGCACCAGACCACGAGACGCACCTAGTTTTTGGAGGAGGAAAACAAGAAAACAAAAAAATATTCTGAATCCCAGAAGCCAGAACAGCAAGAGGGATCGCTGCGCAGCGAAAGCAGCAATCCCTCTTGCTGTTCTGGCTTCTGGGATAGCTGCTCAGCCTGCATTCGCTCCATAAGACGCACACACATTTCCCCTTACTTATAAGGAGGGGAAAAGTGAGTCTTATAGAGCAAAAAATACGGTGGATAGTGTGATGGCCTCGGACTCGGAACCAGAGGAGACTCAGTCCACACCGGATCCTTTGCCTCAGGCATCATCTGAACCAAGTCTGGGGCCTGATCCTGAACAGTCCCAGTCTGCACAGGTTCCCCTGCAACAAGCCCCGGCTGGGCCAAGTCAGGGGCCTGATCCTGCCCTGGCTCCAGATGTGGCGATGACCTCGTTGCCCTCCAGATGGGCCATCGCTTACAGCTGCTCCACTACCGGTTGGGTCAGGGGAAACTGAGGCAGCCCCTGGGTCTAGTAATCCACCGACGTCTCCTGAGCTGCAGAGACTCAGGTCTGAGAGAAGGAGAGACCTGAGTACTCGCAGGATGAGTGCTCGCCTCCGGGTGAAACAGGGAGATGAGTTGCCGTGGGATTAGGACCGGCCGTTACCCCGACAAAGTTAAAAAGCTGTCGGACCCCGCCCCAGGTTGCAGGAACAACATTGCTGTATGCTAGATCCTTGCCTGGTTTCCTGCCTTGGCCCTGTCGGACTGACTCCGGATTCTGGACCAGACCTGGACCGCGTTTCATGGGTTACCCCCGGACCCAGCACAGATAGATAGATCTATAGATAGATAGATAGATAGATAGATAGATCTATCGATCAGTTTTTAAAAGCAAGGCAGTCGTCGTCCCCCAACCAGGTTGCAATATGGGGAAACGGCGACGGCATACGAGGCGAGAGGGATGGGCAGGGCAGAGGAAAAAGGCAAGCTCGGCCACCGATTCTTAAGGAGTGATTTGGGAGCGCTTTCCAGGATACGAAAAAAGGTTCCCATTTAAAGTTTAAAAAGCAAGATTTGTCCCTGCCTGCACGACACGCGAGGTGAAAGGGACCAGGAGGGCAGAGGAAAAACGCAAGTTCTTCAATAGTACGACCGGGTCCGGGTTCAAGATTTCCCCCTCGCAGCTATTTACACGTGTCCTCCTGGTTTCATCTGCTTCCTATTTCGGTTTTGTCAGCGTTCAGGCACCCTGTTTTTCTGGAAGTAATCCGAACTCGCTCCCCTTTACCAGATTTGCAGGTGAGGGCCTACCTGAAAGAAAACGAGACCTTTTCCCGTTTCCTCCGGACCGACGCCTCCCTGCCACCCGCTGCTGTGGAGGAACTGCTTGGGTCCCGACTTGACCCACGGGTGGTAAGTAAAAAAGAGAGAGAGAAAAATGAGCCCGCCTCCTTTTTGAGGACTAGCGCCTTGATGCGTTTAACCTGGGCTTGAAAGTGGGGAGAGTCTCAGGTTCCAGCTATAGGGGAATGGCTGTGGAAATGTCTCGGAAATGGGCTAATGAAATCGAGAAACTGGTATGGCTTATAACAAATAATTTGTGTTTCCGTTTTTAAAATTATTGGGGTGCGGCTATTGGAAGCGTTAGGCCTGAAAGTCATGTATTTACGCAAAGGCGTGAGTTGTGTGCATGCCTTGAAGCTGGAACAAATAACATTATTATTATTATTATTATTATTATTATTATTATTATTATTATTATTTATTTATTTAAAAGAAGAGCAGCCTCCTTCAAGAGGACTGGAAACTTGAGGCCGACAAAACATTGGGATGCGGATTTTGGAATCGTTGCAGGGGTTATTGGGTGGTTGTTTTTATTTTTCTTTAATTATGTATTCTGTGGTTTTATATTTTGATTTTTATTCTGAGACCTCCGGGTATAGAGCAATATGTAAATCCATTTTTTTTTAAAAAAGAAAGTCGTTTATTTACGTAAGGTGCGATTATACCCATGCCTTGAAGCTTAAACAAGCACCAATATTGCCATTTCTTTTTAAAGAAAGACTAGAAACTTGAGGCCGACAAAACACTGGGATGCAGAATTTAGGGAATGTTAGACCTCCGGGTATTGGGCGATATATAAATTCAATAAGTAAAGTAATAATAGGAAGTCGCATAACAGTGAAAGTTATATTGCGTTTTACAAGTAGCATGTGCTTATATTTTTTGTTTCCTTTTAGTATTGTAATGTGTTTTCTTGTGTGTGTGTTTTATGCAATTTGTGTGTATACTTTGAAGCTTAAACAAACACCAATATGATGATGATGATGATTATTATTATTTTAAGAAAAGAAGAGCAAAAATAATATTTTTTATTAATTTTTAGCATACGATTTTTTTAAAGACATACCGCACAAATTATTATGCATATGTCCTTGTTTGGACTTCCCTCAGCATCTCTGATAGCCTTCCGTCTTGATTATTTCTCCTGCAATTCATAGCTTAATATCGCCTTTACCTTTTCTAACAAATCATTTTTCCCTTTCCATTTTTACAATATTTCTTAAATTACTCCTCACAGAACTTCTTGTAGTCCTACAAACGTGATCTGATCATCGCAAATACCGTATTTTTTGCACCATAACACTCACTTTTTTCCTCCTAGAAAGTAAGGGGAAATGTCTGTGCGTGTTATGGAGGAAATGCCTACGGGTGGCATGCCTACGGATTTTCCTTCTCTAAAAACTACGTGCGTGTTATGGTCGGGTGCGTGTTATAGAGCGAAAAATATGGTACTTTTCAGATACTCAGTAAATTTAATCCAGTCTTCGGTAAACCTCTGGTCCCGCCAGTCTCAGATCCTTCCTGTTAGCTTGTCTCATTCTGCGTAGTCCATCAATTTCACCCTCCATTCTTCTAATGTCGGTAATACTTTTTGCTTCCACTTTTGGGCCAAGAAGTCGCTTGTTCTCACGGCGCCGATTCCTTTCTCTCCTCTTCCAGTTCTCCCTCGCCGGGACGCCTTTGACGCAGATCGTTTGCAACGCTTCCGTCCTCTCCCAATTTTTGGTTTCCGAAGACGCGGAGGCGGCCGAGGGGCTCCGGCAAAACCTTTGCGCTTTGCCGGACGGCACCCTCCGAGCCCTGGAACGCCGCTTCCTGTCCCAAGTGGACTGGGCCAAAATTCTCACGGTAGGTGTGGAGCGGTATACAATTGTATAGCGGTATACAAATGAAAAATAATAATACAGTGGTACCTTGGTTCTCAAATTTAATCCGTTCCGGAAATTCTGTTCCGAAACCAAAGCGTTCCAAAACCGACGCGTTCTTTCTCATAGAACGTAATGCAAAACGGGTTAATTCATTCCAGGCTTTTAAAAGCAACCCCTAAAACAGCACTTTAACGTGAATTTTGCTACCTAACAAGACCATTGATCAATGAAATGAAAGCAATCATCCATGTACTGTACTATAAATTAAATAAGACAGTATTGGAGATGATAAAAATTAAAATTATTATTTTGTTACTTGCACTGATGATAGTTCATGGTTTGGATGGGGGGGCTTTTATCCATTTCCGCAGTCACACAACCAGTCAATCAGTAGCTGAACCGGGTTCTGCACAGTCACAAAAACAAACGAAAAAGCCTCAAAAATAAAAACGCAAAATAAATGGCAAAAACAAAAGCGCCAAACTTAATCCATTCCGGAAGTCCGTTTGTCTCCTGAAAGGTTCAGAAACCAAAGCGTGGCTTCTGATTGGCGCAGGCGCCCCAGAAACAATAGCCGACAGCCGCGTTGGACGTTCGGCTTCCGAAAAACATTCGAAAACCGGAACACTTCTGGGTTTTCGGAGTTTGGGAACCAAGGCGTTTGAGAACCAAGGTAGCACTGTAATGATTTTGGTTACCGTTAGGAGGAATCTGTGTGGCGGGGCAGGGAGGGGGAGCGAGAGAGATTTGACGGAGCTCACTTTAAAATGTGGATCTACCACGTCTGCCCTTTCGGAAACTTCCGAAACGACGGGAGATAGTTGAGAGCGAAGGCCACCTGCCCCCAAACAAGGAAAAAACCTGTCTTTTCCCCAACAGGAGCGCATGAGTGCTGCGTCGGCCGAGGTTGCAAACACAGTGGATTCCCTCCGTACCCTTCTTCAAGGGACCTCATCTTTAGCCGAGGAGGTAATTCGTGGCATGGAGAGGAGCTTGTCTCTTTATATATACAGTGGTACCTCTGGTTAAGAACTTAATTCGTTCCGGAGGTCCGTTCTTAACCTGAAACTGTTCTTAACCTGAAGCACCCCTTTAGCTAATGGCGCCTCCGGCTGTTGCCGCATGATTTCTGTTCTCATCCTGAAGCAAAGTTCTTAACCTGAAGCACTGTTTCTGGGTTAGCGGAGTCTGTAACCTGAAGCTGTAGCCTTATTAGACTTTAGCGATGGTAGGGTGAGCGTTGCTCCCAGAACAGGGAGGAAGGAGTCAAATGACACCGAGGTTGATTCAGAGAAAGTGTTTATTCTGCTCTCCGGATAGCAGAAGGCACTTGCGTGGTCAGTTCACAGCAAGTTCAAAGAAATGAGAAATTTTATGCAGTATATATATCCTCCAGGCACCCTCTCCCCTCTTCCAACCACGTCAGCTTATACACGTAAGTTGACATCCATGACCATAAACAGATATTCCTGTTCCGGTACTCTTGACCATAAAAGAGTACCTGTTCCTATACTCTTATCTTGGGGCAGGAGGTCACCAACTCTAAGAGCACTCCCGGCACCATTCCCGGGTCTCTTGTCAGACCTGACAAGGTCTGTGTGTCTTTGTGGTCAGGATGTAAGATAATACCCAGACGTGCCATCCCTGCTCCACTCGGAACTGGCAAGGCCCTCCATTGCCGTCACGGACTGATAAAGGAGAGGGCTTTGAGCACTTGTTTATACAGCTGTCTTTCTGTTTATACATTGACTCAAAAGCTCAAGTTAATGCATTTTAGAAATGTTCCCTTGGAGGAGGAAAAATATGGATTTTGGGTCCCGTTTCAGACTGACTGCACAGAAACCCATTCCTTCCCCCTTCAAAGCGTCTGTAACCCGAGGTACCACTGTGTGTGTGTGTGTGTGTGTGTGTGTGTGTGTGTGTATATATATATATATATATATATATATATATATATATATATATATATATATAATTTATTTTTCCATTATACATTCACATCGTTATTACCCACTCCACCTCCCTGCGACCCAGATCTCCGCCACGACCAGCTTTGTGGAGTTCCGCGAGGCTCTCCGGATTCTCTCCGGCCAGGACCCGGCGTCTTCCGCCCGACAAACCTTCGAAGTCTTCTCCCGCCTGGTCTGCGGCCACCCCGAAGGGGGAGGTCTCAAGGTGCCCTCCTTGAACTGGTATGAGGACAACAACGTCAAGTCCTTCCTCGGTCGCAACGAATCGGAGCAAAAGATCACTTTGGACAATGGCACGAGTGAGTGACACACACTTGTCTTTTTATTTGATTTTATTTTTGGAAAGTTTTTATTGTTAAAATAATTCAGCATTAATGCACACATATTGCGAATATACAAACATACATTTCATACAATCCTTTAAAATGTTCAAACGTATCTACACTCAATCCCACAGATAATTCCTTTTCCCATCACCCCCCCTCACCCCACCTTTGTGTTAGACTTCCAATCTACTCAATTGCAATTTCTTTCCACTTCTATTACTTTCTTTCACACACCTTTAACCTAATTTCATGCTTCTTTTTCTATTACACATTGTTATCCATCTTATTTAGTATTCCAGTATTTAAAACGGAACTTGTTTATTCTAATAGGAGTTCTGATTTTTCAATATGGTTTTGCAAGTATCCTTTAAACACTTTCCAGTCCCTGTCTATCTTCTCTTTTGAGATCCTTCCAATTTCTCCCATTGTTTTGGATATATTGTAATACTCCAATAATTTGGCAAGCCACTCTATTTTTGTCGGTATAATACCGCTTTTCCAATTTTGGGAGCGTAGAAGTCAGCCTATTGAGTTGTATGGCCTCTAATAATAATTCTGGCATAAATGCCAAAATCACAAGAAAATAAAATGTGCTCCAAGGTATGAGGTTCCTGTTTACTACGTTTGCAGAGACGCTCTGATTCTGGGAGAGCTAAATATCTTCCTCTTACTATCATGCAGGGAAACATACTAAATCTGGCTAACATAAACAGCCTGCACAATTCACGATTCGTCAGATTTGGGGAATATGTGAAGGTTCCCGGTTGCCTTTCCCCTGACAATTACAGATTGCTTTTTCCACAGGCCCCTACTGCAAAGATTTGATCCGGACTTTGGAGAGCAACCCGTTCTCTCGCATCTTGTGGAGGGGGATCAAGCCCCTTTTCGTCGGGAAGATCCTGTACGCCCCTCCAACGCCAGCCACGCAGAAGGTCATGGCGGAGGTAGGATGATACCCAACTCTTATCTCTCTTTCAAATTGGAACCAGTGAAGGCGGTGAAGGTCCTGTGTGAGTGTCTGGAGGCGGTTGGAGGATGGGTGGCGGCTAACAGATAGAGGTTGAATCCTGACAAGACAAAAGGACTGTTTTGGGGGGACAGGGCGCGGGCGGGTGTGGCGGACTCCCTGGTCCTGAATGGGGCGACTGTGCCCCCGAAGGACCAGGTGTGCAGCCTGGGAGTCATTTTGGACTCACAGCTGTCCATGGAGGTGTAGGTGAATTCTGTGTCCAGGGCAGCTCCATCTGGGATGCAGGATGAGACCCTCCCTGCCCGCAGACTGTCTGGCCAGAGTGGTGCATGCTCTGGTTATCTCCCGCTTGGACTACTGCCATGCGCTCTCCGTAGGGCTGCCTTTGAAGGTGACCCGGAAACTGCAGCTAATCCAGAATGCGGCAGCTAGACTGGTGACTGGGGGTGGCCGCCGAGACCACATAACACCAGTCCTAAAAGACCTATATTGGCTCCCAGGACGTTTCCGAGCACAATTCAAAGTGTTGGGGCTGACCTTAAAAGCCCTAAATGGCCCAGTAGACCTGAAGGAGCGTCTCCACCCCCATCGTTCTACCCGGACACTGAGGTCCAGCACTGAGGGCCTTCTGGTGGTTCCCTCCCTGCGAGAAGCGAGGTTACAGGGAACCAGGCAGAGGGCCTTCTCGGTGGTGGTGCCCGCCCTTCAGATGTCAAAGAGAAAAATAACTACCAAACTTTTAGAAGACGTCTGAAGGCAGCCCTGTTTACTCCTGTGACCCCAAAGCTACATTCCCACCCATACATTAAAAGCAGTACGATGTCACTTTTTGAGTTATTTGGGGGGGGGGGGGAGAGCTCCAAAAGTTGCTGAGCTTTCAACGGGGAGGTTGGCCCCCATGCATTCACCATTGGGGTACAAGACCCCCCCAATTTTTGATTTTCAACCAAAAAAAAGTCCAATCGGAGGCACCATAATCTGATTATATGAAAATAAAGACTTCATTTTGAAAAGTTGATAATCAACACCTATCAGAGGCACCAATAAGCCACTCCCCAGTCTTCCCAGTTTACAGGAGAACCCAGCTGTGGAAATCAAGGGCTTTTTGGGGAAAATCTGGGCACCTAGGGAGGCTGCAGTAGGCAGACTATCAGAGAGAAAAATCTCCAGAATTCAGGGGAAAACATGCATTATAAAACTCGCAGTCTCTCAGTCTGGCTTACCTCGTAGGGCTGTTGTGAAAATAACATTGGGGGGGGTGTTAGCTGTTCTAATTCAAGGGAACCTTTTTTCCAGTTGAACCGGACTTTCCAGAACTTGGCCGTCTTGCGAGAAGTGAGGGGGGCGTGGGACGATTTGGGACCTCAACTCTACACGTTCATGAACTCGAGTCCGGAAGTGAGAGCGGTTCAGGTTTGTCTCTTGAACTTTCAAGCGGGGATGGAGGAGGGGTCTATTTATCAATCGAAATATTTACAGTGGTACCTCGGGTTAAGTACTTAATTCGTTCTGGAGGTCCGTTCTTAACCTGAAACTGTTCTTAACCTGAAGCACCACTTTAGCTCATGGGGCCTCCCACTGCCGCCGCCGCGCGATTTCTGTTCTCATCCTGAAGCAAAGTTCTTAACCCGAGGTACTGTTTCTGGGTTAGCGGAGTCTGTAACCTGAAGCGTCTGTAACCTGAGGTACCACTGTATGTGCCATTATATCATACAGAACATACAGTCGTACCTTGTATCTCAAATGCCTTGTGACTCAAATGTTTGGCTCTCAAACGCCGCAAGTGAGTGTTCCGGTTTGCGAATGTTTTTTGGAAGACGAACGTCCGACGTGGCTTCCGATTGAGTGCAGGAACCTCCTGCAGCCAATTGGAAGCCGCACCTTGGTTTCCAAACGTTTTCCGAAGTCTAATGGTCAGCTGGGATATAAGGGTTGGGGAGAGAAATGGGATTTATCCGTTCTGTGTCTGGAGAGGCGTTTTCTCAGGACCCCGCAAAATCCCGTTCGCCATCTCTCCCCACGATTGGTAAAAATGTAAAGGACCCCTGGACGGTTAAGTCCAGTCAAAGGCGACTATGGGGTTGCGGCGCTCATCTCGCTTTCAGGCCGAGGGAGCCGGTGTTTGTCCGCAGGCAGCTTCCCGGGTCGTGTGGCCAGCAGGACTAAACCGCTTCTGGCGCATGACGGAAACCAGAGCGCACGGAAACGGCGTTTACCTTCCCGCCAGAGCGGTACCTATTTATCTACTTGCACTTTGACGTGCTTTCGAACTGCTAGGTTGGCAGGAGCTGGGACCGAGCAACGGGAGCTCACCCCGTCACTGCCGACCTTCTGATCGGCAAGTCCTAGGCTCTGTGGTTTAGACCACAGCGCCACCCATATCCCTTTCCCTCACAATGGATGCCTTAGTTTAGGGAAGCTTTTAATGTTTAATAGATTATTGTGTTTTAATATTTTGTTGGAAGCCGCCCAGAGTGGCTGGGGAAACCCAGCCAGGTGGGCAGGGTATAAATAATAAATTATTATTATTATTTATTATTATTATCCCTTGCAGAACCTGCTGGAAACCCCTGGCTTGGCCCAGTTCCTGGAACAGCAGCTAGAAGGAACGTTTTGGAACGTATCTGCCTTGAGAGAGTTCCTGTCGCCGGAGACGGCCGGCAGCGCCTACACTTGGCGCCAGGCCTATGGCGAAGTGGACGCCGCGATCAGCACCTTGTCCCAGTTTATCGAGGTGCGTTGCCCCTCGCAGGAGCAGGAGAGGCTGCCTGCCCACCGAACTCAGCACTGCCCGCCCAGACTGGTAGCAACTCTAGACGGTTTTGGGCAGGGGGTTCTTACCCGGAGGGATCGGGTCCGGGATTAACTACCGTATTTTTCCCTCTATAAGACGCACCAGACCACGAGACGCACCTAGTTTTTGGAGGAGGAAAACAAGAAAAAAAATATATTCTGAATCTCAGAAGCCAGAACAGCAAGAGGGATCGCTGCGCAGCGAAAGCAGCAATCCCTCTTGCTGTTCTGGCTTCTGGGATAGCTGCGCAGCCTGCATGCGCTCCATAAGACGCACACACATTTCCCCTTACTTTTTAGGAGGGGAAAAGCGAGTCTTATAGAGCAGAAAATACGGTAAATGCAAAGCTCCGTCGCTGAGCTACGGGTCTTCCCCGGAAGACTAATCAAGAGGCTAGTCCTCATTGTCTGATTTAATAAGAAACTGCCTCATGCCAACTCAAGTCATCGCTGCGCACACCTCTGTGTTTTCTACATGGAATGGCAGCCTCTCGGCTCTTACCTGGCGGTGTTCTGTCGCTGATATGCAATCTTTTTATTTTAATATATGTGTACATACATATATTAAGTATTAAGTAGTAAAAGCTATGGTTTTCCCAGTAGTGCTGGAGGAGACTCTTGAGAGTCCCATGGACTGCAAGAAGATCCAACCGATCCATTCTGAAGGAAACCAGCTCTGAGTGCTCACTGGAAGGACAGATCGTGAAGCTGAGGCTCCAAGACTTTGGCCACCTCAGGAGAAGAGAAGACTCCCTGGAAAAGACCCTGATGTTGGGAAAGATGGAGGGCGCAAGGAGAAGGGGACGACAGAGGAAGACATGACTAAATGACTAAACAACAACAACAACATACGTAGAATTTTATTCACCGAGCTTTTTGTGGTATTTGTTTTACCCTTACTCTTATTAGGTATTTTGTATTTTAATGGTGCAAACCGCCCTGTAATCTTTGGAGGAAGGGTTGTTGTTGTTGAGTCGTTTAGTTGTGTCCGACTCTTCGTGACCCCCTGGACCAGAGCACGCCAGGCACTCCTGTCTTCCACTGCCTCCCGCAGTTTGGTCAAACTCATTTTCGTACCTTCGAGAACACTGTCCCCCCACCTCGTCCTCTGTCGTCCCCTTGCGCCCTCCATCTTTTCCAACATCAGGGTCTTTTCCAGGGAGTCTTCTCTTCTCATGAGGTGGCCAAAGTCTTGGAGCCTCAGCTTCAGGATCTGTCCTTCCAGTGAGCACTCAGGGCTGATTTCCTTCAGAATGGAGAGGTTAGATCTTCTTGCAGTCCATGGGACTCTCAAGAGTCTCCTCCAGCACCAGAATTCAAAAGCATTAATTCTTCGGCAATCAGCCTTCTTTGTGGTCCAGCTTTCACTTCCATACATCACTACTGGGAAAACCAGAGCTTGAACTATACGGACCTTTGTTGGCAAGGTGATGTGTCTGCTTTGGAGGAAAGGCAGTAATGTAAGGTTACTAGACGTCCCCGTTTCCCGGGGACAGTCCCCGGATTTACAAATCAGTCCCCATACATAATCCGTTGAAGTTGAAAAGTGTCGCTGGATTCATTGGGAGAAAAATCTGGTAAACTTACAGTACAGTGGTAGCTCAGGTTAAGTACTTAATTCGTTCCGGAGGTCCATACTTAACCTGAAACTGTTCTTAACCTGAAGCACCACTTTAGCTAATGGGGCCTCCTGCTGCTGCCGTGCCATCGGAGCACGATTTCTGTTCTCATCCTGAAGCAAAGTTCTCAACCTGAAGCACTATTTCTGGGTTTGTTTGTTTTTTGCAAAAAAATTATTAGTTTTTACAATATCAACTACAAACAAAAACAAAACACACAAAACATAACAAACATAAATCATAACCTTATTGAAAATAACAGTTATTTACTTTGTAAAACGACTTCCTCGTTTCCCCTTAGTTGAATTTCATTGCATATCCTTATAGCGGTTTTCCAAATCCCAATTTTAATACCCTTTAAATTAGACATTAACGTCTTTAAATCTTCTCCTTCTTGTATTAAACATAATATTTTATCAGTTAACATAAATACAATCCTAAGCCCATTAAGTGTCTGGACGCTATTTCCAGTTATTTTAGCTTAACAAATTTAGCAAAGTAATCATTAAATTTCTTCCATTCTTCGTGGTGTTCCTCCTCCTTCTGGTCGCGGACTCTTCCGGTTAGATCGGCTAGCACTATTTCTGGGTTAGCGGAGTCGTATGTAACCTGAAGCGTATGTAACCTGAGATACCGCTGTAATGTACAAATTTTAAAATAAATGCAAACCTGAAGGTGTCGGGAATTGAACCTGCAATCTTCTGCATAAGGAGCACAACTGCCCTCCTCTCTGATCCACGATGGGACTGTTTCTCTCCTAGTGCATTTCCCTGAACAAAATCGAGGCGGTGGACTCAGAGGACGAGCTGGTTCTGCGAGCCATGAGGCTACTGGAGGACCGCCAGTTCTGGGCCGGGGTTGTGTTCCTGCCGCCGGACAACCAGAGCGATTTCGGCGAGGTCCTCCCTCCCCACGTCCGCTTCAAAATCCGAATGGACATTGACGACGTCACCCGCACCAACAAGATCAAGGACAGGTGAGCCGCCGCCGTCCCGCCCGGTTTGAGAAAGATTCGTAGAAAGGGACCCAAGGGTCATCTAGTCCAACCCCCCCTTCTGGGCGTAAATATCGCGCACGCGCCTGCCTTCCTCTTGTTTAGAAGGGAACAGAGGATCCCGCCCCTTAGGGTTGCAGCCTGAAAAGGCACGGCACGAAAGGAAAGCGGATTGCGGGGGGAGGAGGAAAGAGAGAAACCTCAGACGAGCGCGCATTTGAAGCGCGTGGCGTTATAAGCTGTGGGTTAATGAAAGAATCCATGATTCTGGGGTTTAGGTGGCGAAACAGCTAATAAAATGGAGTAAACAAACACCGGGAAATGGTACGTCAAGAACCGGGTTGCCACATTTCATAAAGTGAAAATCCGGACACAAAAGTTCCTGAGCTTTTCTTGGCAAAGTTATTGAACTTTCTTTTCCTTTTTTTGGCCAAATTTGAGCTCATTTTTTCCTCCCCTCCCCTCCCCCAATAAATTGTTGAGCTATTAAGGAAATTCACACAAAAAATCAGTGCTTCCAACATGGGTTGCCAAATTTTTTCCCAGACATTTTTACCAATTTCGGGAAATTCCGCCCGGACGCTATTTCCGACGGACTAAGCCCTAGTCAATAAGAAAGTTTAGGGTTTGGGGTTTGTTTAATTGTATAATGTTCTGGAATATTTTTGGAGACTTAATAGAAGTCTCCTACTTTGGAGGTCTTTAAGCAGAGGCTTGACAACCATATGTCAGGAGTGCTCTGATGGTGTTTCCTGCTTGGCAGGGGGTTGGACTCGATGGCCCTTGGGGTCTCTTCCAACTCTATGATTCTATGATTCTATGATTCTATGATTGTGGTGTTTTTTTGAGGGGGGAGAGAATCTTATGAAGAGCAGCTAAGAAATCGAATAAAATGTTCTCCTGACCACAAAACAAACAAAAACGGATTGTGCACTCAGGATTGCTCAAAGGGACTCTCAACCCCTTTCCCTCTTCCTGCGAATGTTGACCAGGTTTTGGGACCCGGGGCCGGCGGCTGACCCCTTTGACGACCTGCGGTATGTCTGGGGCGGCTTTGCCTACGTGCAAGACCTCGTGGAGCAAGCCGTGGTTCGGGTCCAAGGCAAGGAGCCGTCTCCACAGGGCCGCGTGGGGATCTACATTCAACAGATGCCTTATCCCTGCTACGTCGACGACATGTAAGTCAGAAATGTGCAAAAAGAAGAAGCGTCCTAAACCACCAAAATTTCAAAACATGCTTTTTCCACACAAAAGATGGTAAATGTATACCCTCAGCCCTGGAAGTGTTCCAAGCTAGACCCCTTTGTTGTTGTTTAGTCGTTTAGTGGTGTCCGCCTCTTCGTGACCCCCTGGACCAGAGCACGCCAGGCCCTCCTGTCTTCCACTGCCTCCCGCAGTTTGGTCAAACTCACGTTGGCCACTTCAAGAACACTGTCCCACCATCTCGTCCTCCGTCATCCCCTTCTCCTTCTTTCCCAACATCGGGGTCTTTTCCAGGGAGTCTTCTCTTCTCATGAGGTGGCCAAAGTCTTGGAGCCTCAGCTTCAGGATCTGTCCTTCCAGTGAGCACTCAGGGCTGATTTCCTTCAGAATGGAGAGGTTGGATCTCCTTGCAGTCCATGGGACTCTCAAGAGTCTCCTCCAGCACCAGAATTCAAAAGCATCCATTCTTTGGCGATTAGCCTTCTTGATGGTCCAGCTCTCACTTCCATACATCACTACTGGGAAAACCAGAGCTTTAACTATACGGACCTTTGTTGGCAAGGTGATGTCTCTGCTTTTTAAGATGCTGTCTAGGTTTGTCATTGCTTTTCTCCCAAGACCCCTAGCACAGTTATTATATGGGGCACAGATCTGGACAGGCGCTCACCTTGGAGTTACGGAAGCTGTCCAGTCAAAGTTATTCAGGCAAATTTTATCTGTCCCGCCCTGTGTCCCAAACACATCATTGCGCCTAGACACTAATCTTCCCTCGGCAGAATGACGGATCTGCCGTAGGACACTCAACTCTTGGCTTCGCCTAAACTCAAATCCCTCCGGTCTAAAATCCCTAGTGCCGCAAGATCCCAAAGGCGCCTGGACTAAAATTGTCTTTCAAAAACTTCACTCCTCCACAAAGATAAAAAACTCTGGGTTTTCCTACTGGTTTCCCCGAGTAAAAGCAGTCAAAATCTGTGCCAACTACTTGGTGGAGATCACTGATCCCACCCTTCGGAGAGCTTTCACTATGGTACGGTTTCAAACATTGCCAACTGCATATCTGACCGGTAGATTCACAAAAACCCCAGTAGAACATCGTTTATGTCCTTGTCTTATGAAAACTAAAGAGGATCTTACACACTACCTCCTCTATTGCCCCATCTACTCGGGCTTTAGAGACGCATTGCTGCAAATTATACCCAACTCTATAACTAATCCTGAAGATAGAGTAAAATTCTTGTTAGTTGATGCAAACCCATGTATTACCCATGTGGTAGCGGTTTTTGTGATGAAGGCCATGAAAGCCAGGGAAAGATTTATGGATGACAATGTAAAGACCCCTTCACCGTCTGTTTAACTCGTTCCTTGTTTTCCCTCTCTTTCTATTTTGTGGGATGAAGGTTTTGTTGGCATAGTATCTAATGAATTTTAATATTTTTAACTATTGTTGTGTTGATGTTTGTGTACAGGCATGGTCCTCACAATAAACGGATTTGTTGTTAAACTTCACTCTTGTGGTTTATCCCCGCAACAGCTACTCACTTTGGGTTTTAGTAAAGCAAACAGTCTAATTTGCCAGCGCCTAAATGATCTTGAGCGTCAGAACAACTTGGCCACAATAAGGAAATTTTGCCCAAGGCATGACTGGTTTCCACCTTCCCATTTTGACTCTCCGGCACCCTCTCTGCATAACTGAGCAATTCCAAAATATAGACACGTTTTTACTCTCGTAAGATTGAATATCTTGCCCTCGGCTGGACTTGAGGGACGATTCCAACAGATTCCACATGAAAAACAGGCTGGACAATGGGGGTGGAGATGCTCCTTCAGGTCTACTGGGCTGTTTAGGCTTTCAAGGTCAGCACCAACACTTTGAATTGTGCCCAGAAACGTCCTGGGAGCCAATGTAGGTCTTTCAGGACCAGTGTTATATGGTCTTGGCAGCTGCTCCCAGTCAGCAGTCTAGCTGCCGCATTCTGGATTAGTTGTAGTTTCCGGGTCACCTTCAAAGGGAGCCCCACGGGGAGCGCATGGCAGGAGTCCAAGCGGGAGATAATCAGAGCATGCACCACTCTGGCAAGACAGTCCACGGACAGGGAGGGTCTCATCCTGCGTACCAGATGGAGCTGCCCTGGACACAGAACTGACCTGTGCCTCCATGGACAGCTGTGAGTCCAAAATGACCCCCAGGCTGCGCACCTGGTCCTTCAGGGGGACAGTTGCCCCATTCAGGACCAGGGAGTCCTGAGAAAGAAGATAACGTTTCTCACCCTATAAGAGGAGAGAACCTATTGCAATCCTTATTTATTTGAGTCCCCCCCCCCATTTTTAAAATTAGTTTTCCATAAAAAAATTTAAACTGACAAACAAATAAATAAACAAACAAACATACATCTCAGCTGTAATTAAACCAAACTTCATAACATTGTTAAGTGACTTCCTCGTATCCCCCTGGTTGAATTTCAGTGTATATCATTTTAACCTAAATTCTTAAAAATTTAACTTAATCACTTAACATCTTTCTTTCTTTACAATTCAACTTTAAACGTGTTAGTTCATCACATTATGTATTTAAATCCTCAGCCTGTCTGGTACTTGCAAGCTTTCCAGTTAAGCTAATTTAACTAAATAGCCTTTAAATCTTATTTCTTTGAGTTTAAAGGGGATCGCGGGGAAAATATTACAGGTGGGTACCGGCCCGTTTCTGTCGCTCCACCGATTGACGTGGATTCCCCTCCCAACCTGCTTTTTGCTAGATTCCTGCGCGTCCTCAACCGCTCCCTCCCGCTGTTCATGACGTTGGCGTGGATCTACTCGGTCGCGATGATCATCAAGGGGGTGGTCCACGAGAAGGAAGCCCGTTTGAAGGAGACGATGAAAATCATGGGGCTCGGCAGCGGTACCCTGTGGTTCAGTTGGTTCCTGAGCAGTTTTATCCCTTTCCTGGCCAGCGCCGCTTTGCTGGTCCTCATCCTCAAGGTGAGCGTCTTCCTGTGGGAATAATAATAATAATAATAATAATAATAATAATAATAATTTATTATTTATACCCCGCCCATCTGGCTGGGCTTCCCCAGCCACTCTGGGCGGCTTCCAAAAGAATATTAAAACACTATAATACATCAAACATTAAAAGCTTCCCTAAACGGGGCTGCCTTCAGATGTCTTCTAAAAGCCTGGTAGTTGTTGTTCTCTTTGACATCTGGTGGGAGGGTGTTCCACAGGGAGGGCGCCACCACCGAGAAGGCCCTCTGCCTGCTTCCCTGTAACTTAGCTTCTCGCAGTGAGGGAACTGCCAGAAGGCCCTCGGAGCTGGACCTCAGTGTCCGGGTAAAACGATGGGGGTGGAGACGCTCCTTCAGGTATACTGGACCGAGGCCGTTTAGGGCTTTCAAGGTCAGCACCAACACTTTGAATTGTGCTCGGAAACGTACTGGGAGCCAATGCAGGTCTCTCAGGACCGGTGTTATATGGTCTCGGCGGAACAGAAGAGACGACACAGTCTTTTACAAAAGTATAAAAAGAGTTTACTCACATTCTGTTCTCAATCAGATCCCAGAAGGCAGACTTAGGCTTAATGAAGTAATATACATTTGGAATCTATCTTATAAGAAGACAGTCCCTTTGTCCTCTCTTGGCTGGGAGCCAAGAGGGCATCTTTCGCTCAGTAGATGTTGTGTCTTTGATGCATGTGGTGAAAGAGAGAGAGATGTGCTTTTGTCATTACCTGCACAGGTGAGGCCACACCCACGTCTGGTCACATGTAGAGGAAGTCTGTCCCAGCCCAGAAGGGAAGTTTACCTGCTGGCTGGACAAACATCCCTCCCCATGTCTAAACATGTACACTCTAGGAATGTTGTACTTGACTGCTGTTGTGTTTCACATCCCACACTTTCCCCCACCCTGGCTCTTTGCCGCTCATCCGCCGGGGCATGTGCAGAGCGCCCCATTCGGGTTACAACTTTTCGACTTCAAACAACAACGACGTTACGGTCAGAATTTGCAGCAAGTGTTTTCCATAGTGTTTCCCCCTATTTCCCCTAACATAATGTCGCAATGTATGGTTGCATAAGTTTTGTTTAAACTAAAGCAAAAGGTCTGGAGAACCGTCATTTAAACAAAACTTGATACGTTCCCTAGTTCATCTTTGCTTTCTTAATCTTGCAAAAAAACCCACAACCCTCCCCTGCAATCTTTCCCTTTAACTGACTAAACTTTGTTCTTCATAACACCTGTATTGAAGCTGCTAGGGACGCGGGTGGCGCTGTGGGTTAAACCACAGAGCCTAGGACTTGCCGATCGGAAGGTCGGCGGTTCGAATCCCCGCAACGGGGTGAGCTCCCATTGCTCGGTCCCTGCTCCTGCCAACCTAGCAGTTCGAAAGCACGTCAAAGCGCAAGTAGATAAATAGGTACCACTCCGGCGGGAAGGTAAATGGCATTTCTGTGCGCTGCTCTGGGTCGCCAGAAGCGGCTTAGTCCTGCTGGCCACGTGACCCAGAAGCTGTATGCCGGCTCCCTCGGCCAGTAAAGCGAGATGAGCGCCGCAACCCCAGAGTCGGCCACGACTGGACCTAATGGTCACCGGTCCCTTTACCTTTATTGAAGCTGCTGCATGGAACTGTACTATAAGCTCGTAGTCTTTTTAAATTAATAAAAATTGTGCTCTAATGGAAAAAAACACAACAACAGCACAACAACGACGAAAAGCGATTTCCCGTATCGTAAAGTGAGGAGCTTTTGCTACTGACACGACTGCAGGGCGATTTCTGGGCGCCGGGCAGGCGGCGGAGGTTTCCCATCGAGCCAGCTGAATCGCTGCAGTCCTCCTCGTTGTTAAATGGATTGTTTTATTTCAAAGAGTTGAGAGGGGGGCACCCAGGGGTCATCCAGCCCAACCCCGCTGCCATTTAGGAATCCCAGCTAAATCATCTGCATTTGAGCAAATGTTAGCCATTTTTGACAGGTTTTCCTTTCTGCTTTCTCTTTCTTCCAGGTGGGGGACATCCTTCCCTACAGCGACCCCGCCGTGGTCTTCCTTTTCCTGGCCACTTTCGCCGTGGCGACCATTTCCCAGTGTTTCCTCATCAGCACTCTGTTCTCCAGAGCCAACCTGGCCTCGGCTTGCGGCGGGATCATCTACTTTTCGTTTTACCTGCCCTACGTCCTCTGCGTGGCTTGGCGAGAGCGGATCACCTTCCCGTTGCGGATCTTTGTGGTGAGAGGATCTCTTCCCCGTCTGTTCCACCGTCTCCAAAAAACCCCTCACTTTCCTTCATTCCAAAACCACCCCTGTTGTTGTTTAGTCGTTTAGTCGTCTCCGCCTCTTTGTGACCCCCTGGACCAGAGCACGCCAGGCCCTCCTGTCTTCCACTGCCTCCCACAGTTTGGTCAAACTCCTGCTGGCAGCTTCGAGAACACTGTCCCACCATCTGGTCCTCTGTCGTCCCCTTCTCCTTGCGCCCTCCATCTCTCCCAACATCAGGGTCTTTTCCAGGGAGTCTTCTCTTCTCATGAGGTGGCCAAAGTCTTGGAGCCTCAGCTTCAGGATCTGTCCTTCCAGTGAGCACTCAGGGCTGATTTCCTTCAGAATGGAGAGTTTGATCTTCTTGCAGTCCATGGGACTCTCAAGAGTCTCCTCCAGCACCAGAATTCAAAAGCATCCATTCTTCGGTGATCAGCCTTCTTGATGGTCCAGCTCTCACTTCCATACATCACGACTGGGAAAACCAGAGCTTGAACTAGACGGACCTTTGTTGGCAAGGTGATGTCTCTGCTTTTTAAGATGCCCTCTTGTTGTTTAAATGATGAGGCATCTCTCTATTTTTTAAAATTTCATTATCCTAAACAACATTGGATACAGTCAGAGAAGCGGACACGGAGCAATGGATCCAAACTACAAGAGAGAAGATTCCACCTAAACATTGGGAAGAACTTCCTGACAGTAAGAGCTGTTTGACAGTGGAATTTGCTGCCAGGGAGTGTGGTGGAGTCTCCTACTTTGGAGGTCTTTAAGCAGAGGCTTGACAACCATATGTCAGGAGTGCTCTGATGGTGTTTCCTGCTTGGCAGGGGGTTGGACTCGATGGCCCTTGGGGTCTCTTCCAACTCTAGGATTCTATGATACGTTCTAGCCTTGCTTCTCCAACATCCTAAATGCAGGCCCCACCCTCTGGAAATTAACAGACATGTGTTAGTCAAATTACTGTATTTTAATATTTTGCTGGAAGCCGCCCAGGGTAGCTGGGGAAACCCAGCCAGATGGGCAGGGTATAAAAAATAAATTACTACAGTGGTACCTCGGGTTAAGTACTTAATTCGTTGCAGAGGTCCGTACTTAACCTGAAGCTGTTCTTAACCTGAAGCACCACTTTAGCTAATGGGGCCTCCTGCTGCCGCCGGAGCCCGATTTCTGTTCTCATCCTGAAGCAAAGTTCTCAACCTGAAGCACTATTTCTGGGTTAGCGGAGTCTGTAACCTGAAGCGTATGTAACCCGAGGTACCACTGTATTATTATTATTACTATATTATTATTATTGTCATTCATTCCAGTGGATCAGCGTGATTCGCACTGGGTACCAGTCCAGCTTTTTAAGCATTCTCTCCCCGCCCCATCTCTCCCTCACGACAGAGCCTCTTGTCGCCCGTCGCCTTTGGTTTCGGCTGCGAATATTTCTCCCTCTACGAGGAGCAGGGCTTGGGCATCCAGTGGTACAACTTGAACTCGAGCCCTGTGGAAGGCGACCGGTACACCTTTGCCACATCGGGCGGGTTGCTTCTCCTGGACGCCGTCCTCTACGGACTGGCCACGTGGTACATCGAAGGCGTATTCCCAGGTAAGCGACGCACCTCCGTTCTCGCAAGGCGGCGAGAATTTCAACGCAGTCATGGAACTTTGAAGTGTCAGGCATAGCCCTAATGGCTTTAGCCAAAATGTAGCAGAGTTTTCCTGCACAGCGAAGAAGCTAGTTGAGGTGGAAATGACTAGTCAGCTAGACTCAGAATAACTATTTACAGGATTTATTAAAAGGGGGAAAAAACAGCAGAGTTTCTGCATACAAAACAAAGCAAATAAATCCTTTCTTTCTATCTCTCTCTTAACCATACACAGCACTCCTACTCCTTCAACACACCTAACCCCAAACTGTGCTAGCATTCCTAGATAACAGAGTTGAGTGCTGGTCGTTAACCAATCAGTGTAAATAGTTTCTAGGTCAAGCAGACCTTGGCTTTCTGCCAAGAGTAAATTGACACTGCCTTGAGTTAATTGCGCGAAGCCAGAATCTGTAAGTTTTCATGAGAATCAATTAACAGAAACTGAACAATCCGCGAGTGTAGTTTTTGCAGGTCGATCACGTAGGGTTGCCATATGTCCTCTTTTCCCAGGACATGCCCTCCCTTTCAGGATTAAAATTTCTGTACAAGACTTTACTGATGGTAGGGTGAGCGTTGCTCCCAGAACAGGGAGGAAGGAGTCAAATGACACCAAGGTTGATTCCGAGAAAGAGTTTATTCTGCTCTCCGGATAGCAGAAGGCCCGTGCGTGGTCAGTCCACAGCAAGTCCAAAGAAATGAGAAAATTCATGCAGTATATATATCCTCCAGGCACCCCCTTCCCCAGGAATCCAGCTACGGCAGCTTATACACGCAGGTTGACATCACATATGTTCCTGCTCCGGTATTTTTAACCATGAAAGGGTGTTCCGCTTCCTGTATTCTTGACCATGTAAGGGTATTCCTGTTCCGGCACTCTTATCTTGGGGTAAGAAGGTCACCAACTCTCCTGGCGCTGTTCCCGGACTACGCTTGTGTGTCAGAGTGTGGTCAGGATGTAAGATAAGATCCAGACGTGCCATCCCTGCTCCACTGGAACAGTCAAGGCCACTCATTGCCGTCATGGACTGATAAAGGAGAGCACTTTGTTTATACAGCTGGTTTCCTTTTATGCATTTGCTCAACAGCTCAAGTTAATGCATTTTAGA
This sequence comes from Podarcis bocagei, assembly GCF_964188305.1. NCBI lineage: Eukaryota > Metazoa > Chordata > Lepidosauria > Squamata > Lacertidae > Podarcis > Podarcis bocagei. Next base: position 2,000,661 of record NC_138144.1, on the reverse strand, counting down.
AATGCTCCCTTGGAGAAGGAAAAATGCGGGTTTTGGATTCTGACTGCACAGAAACCCATTCCTTCAAAAGGGAGAAAAAAAGAAAGTTAAGAACATTGCTACTAGCAATGGATCACAGCTTCTAAAGCCTACATATATTTAGAATGAGAGGCGATCTGTAGTTAAAAGCAGAAGTCATGTCCTCGTTTTTTCGCTCTTCAAAATTTGGCAACTCTGATTTTTGTCGCCACCCCAGTTTACTGTTCCTGCTTGTGTTCCAGGCCAATATGGGATCCCCAAGCCGTGGAATTTTCCATTCCAAAAGAGTTACTGGTTCGGAGAGGCCTTGGCTGATCGCTCCCCTCGCCCCATCCCTACAAATTCTCTCAACTCGGCCGAAGGTAAAGCCTGCAGGGCCTTTTTGGCGTGGCCCCTTTGCCTATTTTCTCCTTTGGAGGGCAGCCTCCCCCAGCCTGTGCGGCAACCGTATCTCTCGATGCTTTGTTGGAGCTCAGAAAACAAGGGAACAAAACTTGAAAGCCCTTTTAGCCTCTTGTCTTCGTGGTCTCGGACGACAGGGAAGCAAAAGCTGTCTGGTCCCTTGAATCAGAAAAACGCTGTGTCCTTTGAGACTAGTATCTATACTTTTAACATGCCACCCCAAACTTTATTGGGATTTATAAAGCGCTGTGGGTTAAACCACAGAGCCTAGGACTTGCTGATCAGAAGGTCGGCGGTTCGAATCCCCGCAACAGGGTGAGCTCCCGTTGCTTGGTCCCTGCTCCTGCCCACCTAGCAGTTTGAAAGCACGTCAAAGTGCAAGTAGATAAATAGGTACTGCTCCGGCGGGAAGGTAAACGGCGTTTCCGTGCGCTGCTCTGGTTCACCAGAAGCAGCTTAGTCCTGCTGGCCACATGACCCGGAAGCTGTACGCCGGCTCCCTCGGCCCGAAAGCGAGATGAGTGCCGCAACCCCATAGTCGCCTTTGAGTGGACTTAACTGTCCAGGGGTCCTTTACCTTAGGGAAGCGGGTGGCACTGTGGTCCAAACCACCAAGCCTCTTGGGCTTGCCAATCGGAAGATCGGCGGTTCGAATCCCTGTGACGGGGTAAGTTCCCGTTGCTTTGTCCCTGCTCCTGCCAAGCTAGCAGTTCGAAAGCACACCAGCGCAAGTAGATGAATAGGTACCGCTCTGGCGGGAAGGTACCGTATTTTTCGCACCATAGGACGCACCGGACAATAGGATGCACCTTGTTTTAGAGGGGGGAGAACAAGTAAAAAAAATTCTCCCCCTCTCTGCCCAGCGCCCCTTCAGCGAAGCGGCAGGAGGCGCTGCGCAGAGAGGGGGAGAATTTCCCCCCTCTTGTTTTCCCCCTCTAAAACAAGGTGCCGTTTAAGGTGCGTTCAGTCGCCTTCAGGCAGCTACCTTGGAAGCCTGGAGAGCGAGAGGGGTCGGTGCGCACCGACCCCTCTCGCTCTCCAGGCTTCAGGTTCCTTTCGACCTGCTCTTTGGGGCTGGCGGGGGGAAGCCCACCACCAGCCCCAAAGAGCAGGTCGGGGAGCAGCGGAAAGGCGCGCAGCAGAGAGGCTGCTGCCATAGCCGCGCGTCACCTCCCCAGCCAGGAGAGGGTCGCGGGGCTATGGCGTCTTCGCTCCATAGGACGCACACACATTTCCCCTTCATTTTTGAAGGGGGAAAAATGCGTCCTATAGAGCGAAAAATACGGTAAATGGCGTTTCCATGCACTCTGGTTTCCGCCATGCGCCAGAAGCGATTCAGTCCTGCTGGCCACATGACCCGGGAATCTGTCTGCGGACAAACGCCGGCTCCCTCGGCCTGAAAGCAAGATGAGCACCGCAACTCAATAGTCGCCTTTGACTGGACTTAACCGTCCAGGGGTCCTTTACCTTTCCTGTGCTTTGAGGATGCGTCTCGTGAATGGAACAGAACAAATGCACATTTGCGCACAGCTTTCTGACCCCGTGGCTCGTTTCCCTGCAGTGATCGTGGAGGACGCTCCTGCCCACCTAAAGGTGGGGGTTTCGATCCGTAACCTGGTGAAGATCTATCGCAGCGGTGGGAAGATTGCCGTCAACGGACTGAGCCTCGACTTCTACGAGGGCCAGATCACATCCTTCCTGGGGCACAATGGGGCCGGAAAGACGACCACGATGTAAGTTGAGCCGGGAATATGTTGACCTGGAGGTTAGTTTCTGTTTATTTTCCAAAGTTGGGGAACTTTTAGCCCTCCAGTGGTTGCCGAACGACATCAGTCGAGGAAGCACATTCCTGCTAAAAATGGTCTCTGCGTGAACACCTTTGTTCTCTTCTCATTATTTTTATTTACCGTATTTTTCGCTCTATAAGTTGCACCAGACCATAAGACGCACCTGGTTTTTGGAGGAGGAAAACAAGAAAAAAAATATTCTGAATCCCAGAAGCCAGAACAGCAAGAGGGATCGCTGCCTCTTGCTGTTCTGGCTTCTGGGATAGCTGCGCAGCCTGCATTCGCTCCATAACACACACACACACATTTCCCCTTACTTTTTAGGAGGGAAAAAGTCAGTCTTCTACAGCAAAAGATAAGGTATCTCATAACGATTATACACTGCTTTTTAAACAAACAAACATACCCAAAGCAGTTAACAAAAGATAAAGCAATAACCTGTTCCGCAAACATTTTATTTCTTTTTTTCTTACTTAATTTTTATTACATTTTCTGTTTTGCAATTTGGAATAGTCATTTAAACATCCTTAAAGTATCAGGTGACTTCCCTTCTCTTTCCACGCTTCATTTTGTGTGTCATAAATCCCTACATATTTTACAAAAACGAAACCATTCGACATTCCCTTATTGCATCCATCAAAACTTACTTACACTGTTGAATTTATCTTAATGTTTTCAAGAGAAACGTTTTATTTCTTTAGCCAAATCGTTTTTTAATTGATATTCAGAATCGTAACGAATCAGCCGTAAATTAAAAAGAAATCTAACGCAATCTTTCCAAAAATCGGCTTCTGTTTCTGTTCCCCTTGTCACTGCATAGTTTTCCCGGTTATTTCTAATTCACATTCCGTTCCCTGTAATCAACCTTATTTTGCAATAATATAAAGGAAATGTTTTCAATTAAAAACGAAACATTTAGTAGATATAAACCGCTTTGAGACTTCCCAACCTGCCCCCTTACAATCGAGCGGCATATAAATGTTATGAAATAAATATGCAATAAATTCAGCAATGTACTGAACCATCTAAGTAACAGGATGGCCTTTTCTAAACAATGACGACTTTAGCAGGTGCACCTCTAACAATTCGTTTTCAAATGCACCCATTTCCTTGACCCGTGGGTAGGCAAACTAAGGCCCGGGGGCCGGATCCGGCCCAATCGCCTTCTCAATCCGGCCTGTGGACGGTCTGGGAATCAGCATGTTTTTACATGAGTAGAACGTGTCCTTTTATTTAAAATGCATCTCTGGGTTATTTGTGGGGCATAGGAATTCGTTCGTATGTATTTTTTTTCAAAATATAGTCCGGCCCCCCACAAGGTCTGAGGGACAGGGGACCGGCCCCCTGCTGAAAAAGTTTGCTGACCTTTTAAGGACGACTTGTTGCACAACAGCTGGGAGCTAAGTTTGGGTACCGAATCGATCATTTCTCCCCGCCTCTTTGCGACATCTCAGGTCCATCCTGACCGGCTTGCTGCCCCCCAGTTCCGGGACGGCGTATGTGATGGGGAGGGACATCTGCTCCGACATGGACATCATCCGGAGAACGATGGGGGTCTGTCCTCAACACAACGTCCTCTTCGACATGTAACTTGCTTATTTTCTCGTCTGTTTGTCTCTTTGGTTTCGGGCGTAAAATCACACAAAAACAAACCCGCCCAGCGGCCCCCAGTTTTAAGGATAGGGTGTTAATCTGCCTGGTTAGAGAAAAAACGTTTTCACCTGATGCCTAAAATTGGCGACGCGGGTGGCGCTGTAAGTCTAGGACTTGCCGATCAGAGTCGAACAGAGTCTAGGGCTTGCCAATCAGAAGGTTGGCGGTTTGAATCCCTGCAATGCCGGGGTGAGCTCCCGTTGCTCGGTCCCTGCTCCTGCCCACCTAGCAGTTCGAAAGCACGTCAAAATGCAAGTAGATAAATAGGTACCGCTCCAGCGGGAAGGTCAAAACACAATAACCTATTAAACATTAAAGCTTCCCTAAACAGGGATGCCTTCAGGTGTCTTCTAAAAGTTTGGTAGTTATTTTTCTCTTTGACATCTGGCGGGAGGGTGTTCCACAGGGCAGGCGCCACCACCAAGAATGCCCTCTGCCTGCTTCCCTGTAACTTGGCTTCTCACAGGGAGGGGACCGCCAGAAGGCCCTTGGGAGATGGACCTCAATGTCCGGGATGAACGATGGCGGTGGAGACGCTCCTTCAGGTATACTGGACCTGATTTTAGGGTCCAGGTCGGTTCATACAGGGATGTTCTGAGCCATTTAAAGCTTTATCAGTCCAATCCAGTCCTTGGAATTGGGCTCGGAAACTTATTCATAGCTAGTGCAGGATCGGTGCAATAGGCTCAAGCTGTCTTGCCGTCCGGTGAGCAATCTGGCCGCTGATTTCTGCACCAGCTGATGTTTCCGAATCGTCTTTGACAACTAATAATACAATACAATAACCTATGAAACATTAAAATCTTCCCTAAACAGGGCTGCCTTTAGATGTCTTCTAAAAGTTTAGATGCCTTCTAAAAGTTAGGGACGCGGGTGGTGCTGTGGGTTAAACCACAGAGCCTAGGACTTGCCCATCAGAAGGTCGGCGGTTTGAATACCCGCAATGATGGGGTGAGCTCCCGTTGCTCGGTCCCTGCTCCTGCCAACCTAGCAGTTCGAAAGGACGTCAAAGTGCAAGTGGATAAATAGGTACCACTCCGGCGGGAAGGTAAAAGGCGTTTCCGTGCGCTGCTCTGGTTCGCCAGAAGCGGCTTGGTCCTGCTGGCCACATGACCCGGAAGCTGTACGCCGGCTTCCTTGGCTAATAAAGCGAGATGAGCACCGCAACCCCAGAGTCGGCCACGACTGGACCTAATGGTCAGGGGTCCCTTTACCTTTACCTTTAAAAGTTTGGTAGTTATTTTTCTCTTTGACAAATAATAATTTATTATTCAGAGGCATCCCTACGTAGAACGCATTGCCATAATGCAACACATTGTCATTTATCCCGGCAAATAGACAGTATACAGAGAAGCTGAAGCACTTCTCTTCCAGCGCAGAGGTTTGATCTAATGGCGTTTTCACCTCAAAGTATTTAGCATCCTCGGGGTCTTGACGTCTTCTCTCTCTCTTTACCGCAACCTTCCCAAAAAACTCGCCGTCCCCCTCCAGCCTGACCGTGGAAGAGCATATCTGGTTTTACGGCCGCCTCAAGGGCCTCTCTGGAGAGCAAGTCCGGGAAGAGATGGAACAGATCATCCAGGATGTGGGTCTGCCCCACAAGAGGCGAGATCAGACCAAGAACCTGTCAGGTGAGTTTTGGGGTCATAGGATATGGGGGAGAAGGAGGGGGGTCCTAAGGCAAGAGGAATGAACAGGGTCCATCCCCTCCAGCGTTTCTCCCCTGAAAATAGGGACGTCCTATTCCATCCCCTCCAACGTTTCTCCCCTGAAAATAGGGACGTCCTCTTCCATCCCCTCCAACATTTCTCCCCTGAAAAGAGGGACATCCTCTTCCATCCCCTCCAACGTTTCTCCCCTGAAAATAGGGACGTCCTATTCCATCCCCTCCAACGTTTCTCCCCTGAAAATAGGGACGTCCTATTCCATCCCCTCCAACGTTTCTCTCTTGAAAATAGGGACGTCCTATTCCATCCCCTCCAACGTTTCTCCCCTGAAAATAGGGACGTCCTATTCCATCCCCTCCAACGTTTTACCTTTCCAGGAGGCATGCAACGCAAACTGTCTGTGGCCATCGCTTTCGTGGGGGGTTCCAAAGTGGTGATCTTGGACGAGCCGACGGCCGGTGTCGACCCCTACTCTCGCCGTGGCATATGGGACCTCCTGCTCAAATACCGTACAGGTCTGAGTTGTGGGGTTTTTATTTGGAGGACGGGGGGCGGTTTTCTTTGTGCATTTGGACACACAGGATCAAACCACCTCCCCGATTAATTTTATGCAGGTATTTTTAAGAATCTGCCCTGGAAGAACTTATATTTCTGTTCTGAGAGTCTGTAGAGCCTTGGGGGAGGCCACTCTTAGAATCGCAGAATTAAAGAATGGTAGCGATGGAGGGACCGCCAGGGGTCATCCAGTCCAACCCCCTGTAACACAGGAATCTCAGCTAAAGCATCCATGACAGATGGCCTTCCAACCTCTGCTTAAAAACCTCCAAGGAAGGAGAGTCTACAATCTCCCGTGGGAGACCGTTCGACAGTCCTAACACCTCTTACTGTCAGAAAGCTCTTCCTGATGTTTACCAAAAAGGATGAACCGAAAACTATTAGCAAAAACTATTTACAGTGGTGCCCCGCAAGACGAATGCCTCGCAAGACGGAAAACTCACTAGACGAAAGAGTTTTCCGTTTTGGAGGTGCTTCGCAAAACGAATTTCCTATGGGCTTGCTTCGCAAGACGACAATGTCTTGCGTGTTCCTGCTGGGTTTTTTTCCTCCCCCCCCCCTTTTCTAAGCCGCTAAGCCGCTTATCAGCTGATCCGATCAGCAGATAAGCCGCTAAAAGCTGCTAATAGCGCTAATCCTTCAATGGGCTTGCTTCGCAAGACGAAAAAACCGTTAGACGAAGAGAATCACAGAACGGATTCTTTTCGTCTTGCGAGGCACCACTGTAAAATCAATTGAAAACACACCAGCATTCAATCAATCCGTAGATTTATATTGTTTACAGCCAGTGGCCATCACAAGACAATATAAGCAACAAAGCACACAACTGTAAAACGAAAATTATGAAAGCAGAAGAAAGTATGAGATGATCAGACCCCCCCCCGACCTCAGAACATGGGAAGATACTGCCAGTTTTTTTTATAATTTGGCATAATATTTGGACTGTTTGATTATTGAATAACATGTATATAGTGGTATCTCGGGTTAAGTACTTAATTCGTTCCGTACTTAACCTGAAGCACCACTTTAGCTAATGGGGCCTCTTGCTGCCGCCGCGCCACCGGAGCACGATTTCTGTTCTCATCCTGAAGCAAAGTTCTTAACCTGAAGCACTATTTCTGGGTTAGCGGAGTCTGTAACCTGAAGCGTATGTAACCCGAGGTACCACTGTAATTTGGAATGCTTAGTATGGTTTGATTGGAAATTTTAATACATAGTACAGTGAATGCTCGGGTTGCAAACGTGATCCGTGCGGCAGGCACATTCGCAACCTGCAACTTCGCAACCTGCAGTGCCATGTCTGCGCACGCGCGCGTTGCGATTCGGTGCTTCTGTACATGTGCAAAGCGCCAAAATCTGGAAGTAACCCGTCCTGGTACTTCCGGGTTTGGCGCGGTGTACAACCCGAAATCGCGCAACCCAAAGCGTCTGTAACCCAAGGTATAGGTAAAGGTAAAGGGACCCCTGACCATTAGGTCCAGTCGTGGCCGACTCTGGGGTTGCGGCGCTCATCTCGCTTTACTGGCCGAGGGAGCCGGCGTACAGCTTCCGGGTCATGTGGCCAGCAGGACTAAGCCGCTTCTGGCGAACCAGAGCAGCGCACGGAAACGCTGTTTACCTTCCCACTGGAGTGGTACCTATTTATCTACTTGCACTTTGACGTCCTTTCGAACTGCTAGGTTGGCAGGAGCAGGGACGGAGCAACGGGAGCTCACCCCGTCATTTCGGGGATTCGAACCGCCGACCTTCTGATCGGCAAGCCCTAGGCTCTGTGGTTTAACCCACAGCGCTACCTGTGTCCCTAACCCAAGGTATGACTGTATTTTTTAAAAAAGAGAGGAAAGGTGCGTTTTTGCGAATCTGACCCGCGTCTCCCCTCTTTCCCTGCCGACTCCAGGCCGGACGGTCATCCTGTCGACGCATTACATGGACGAAGCCGACCTCCTGGGCGACCGGGTGGCCATCATCTCCCAGGGACGCCTCTGCTGCTGCGGATCCTCGCTCTTCCTCAAGACCAAGCTGGGCACAGGATACTACCTGACGCTGGTGAAGAGGGAGGCGGGCAGGGGGCGCCACTCGGCGGGGGTCAACGGGGTGGTGCCCCCCGCCGGCAAAAAGGTAAACTTGAGCGAAAAACCCCAAAACAGGACAGTGGTTTTCTCTGAAAGGAGAGCTTTCAGTTTATTGGGGATATGTGGGGTGATCGGGGAGGGGGGTCACTGGTGGGGGGGGGACGACGCACGTCACGCTCCTTAATTGGGCTTTCTTTTTCTTTTTTTGAAATAGAATTTATTAGTTTTATAATGACAACAAAATATTATCATTATTATTATTAATTTATTTATACAAGCACAAAGTTGGAAAGGAACCGCGCTTAAGTCTGGCCCCTGCTCAAGGCAATGATCCTGTCAAAGTGGCCGTGCATCCTCAGTAATAATAATAATAATAATAATAATAATAATAATAATAATAATAATAATTTCTTATTTATACAAACCCAGAGTTGGAAAGGAATCACGCTTAAGTCTGAGCCCCACTTAAGGCAAGGATCCTGTCAAGGTGGCCGGCCATTAATAATAATAATAATAATAATAATAATAATAATAATAATAATTGTTATTGTTATTATTATTATTTATTATTATTATTATTTATATCCCGGCCATCTGGCTGGGTTTCCCCAGCCACTCCGGGCGGCTTCCAACAAAATACTAAAATGCAATACTCTGTTAAACATTAAAAGCATCCCTAAACAGGGCTGCCTTCAGATGTCTTCTAAATATTTTAATATTCTGTTGGAAGCCGCCCAGAGTGGCTGGGGAAACCCAGCCAGATGGGAGGGGTATAAATAATAAATTATTATATTATTATAACCATCACAAACAAAAATTCAAATAATAAATCTTAACTCAGCTGACTTCCTTCCACTCCCCCTCTTGGCTCCGTTTTTCTTTCCTCATTCACGCACGTCCATAAAGCCCCTTATATTCTTAGCAATCAAAATTTAAAACCTTTTTATCTGTCTTAATACAAGAGACTTAAAAAAATTCTACGGGTGTCAAACTCACTGTTCCTTTCAACTCCTCCTCTCCAGGTGGACAGCGACTCAGAAAGAAGTTGCGACACCGGTCTGGGCAGTGAGCAGAACAGCGAGGGCACAGGTGCGAATCCTGCCAAAGCACCGTATTCGAATCCTGCCAAAGCACCATATGCCGGCGACAGGCGCAGATGGGGAATCCGCCGGGCTCGGGGGGTGGGGGGTGGGGGAAATGACTGCCGTCAAACCTTTCTTTCTTTCTTTTTTTAATAAATAACTTTTATTAATTTTCCAACATGCATTTATAATATCCAACCTAAATTTATCACATATTTGCTCTTTTGGACTTCCTTCAGCCTCTCTAACAATCATCCATTATTCAATTTTTTAATTACACATTTCCTAATTTTTATATTGCATTTTATATACCTTCACTCTCTTATTTTTCTTCAACACAATATTCCTCAAACATTCACAGAGCTTCTTGAAATCCCACTAGTGTTATTTGCTCATCACATATACATTTCAAATAATCTGAAAATTTCCCCCAATCTTCGACGAACTTTTGGTCTCGTAGATATCTGATCTTCTAGTTCTGCATAGTCCATCAGTTTCATTCTCCATTCTTCTAACGTCGGTAGTTGTTCCTGTTTCCATCTTTGGGCCAGTAGTATTGTCGCTGCAGTTACTGCATATTGGAAAAGTTTACAGTCCTTTCTATTTATCTCATTTCCTACTATTCCTAAAAGAAAGGCCTCTGGTTTCTTAACAAATGTATATTTCAACATCTTTTTCAACTCATTATAGATCAATTCCCAGAAGCCTTTCACCTTCTTGCAATCCCACCACATATGGTAAAATGTTCCCTCTTTTTCTTTCCAACCTTTCAGTGTTGTGTGTTTCCCCCGTTTTTGTGCAGATGTGCCCCAGCTGACGGCTGTGATCCAAAATTTGGTCCCCGGGTCTCGACTGGTGGAGGATGTCTGCCAGGAAGTCCTATACGTCCTCCCGTACAGCGGGGCCAAAGATGGCACCTTTGGGGAGCTGTTCCGGGAGTTGGACGCCCGCCTTGCGGAACTGGGGATCTCGGGGTACGGGATTTCGGACACCAGCCTGGAAGAGGTTCGTAAACGAGAAAAAGGAAAACTGAACAATCAGAACGGCAGGCTAATAATATAAAAAGGTAAAGGGACCCCTGACCATTAGGTCCGGTCGTGGCCGACTCTGGGGTTGCAGCGCTCATCTCGCTTTATTGGCCAAGGGAGCCGGCGTACAGCTTCCGGGTCATGTGGCCAGCAGGACTAAGCTGCTTCTGGCGAACCAGAGCGGCGCACGGAAACGCCGTTTACCTTCCCGCCGGAGCGGTACCTATTTATCTACTTGCACTTTGACGTGCTTTTGAACTGCTAGGTTGGCAGGAGCAGGGACCGAGCAACGGGAGCTCACCCCGTCATTGCGGGGATTCGAACCGCCGACCTTCTGATCGGCAAGTCCTAGGCCAGTGGTGCCCAAACTTTTTTCAAGGAGGGCCCGATTTGACGAAGTGAAGGGCTGTGAGGGCCAACCAAAGTTGTTGCGCTTTTTTTAGGATTAAAATTGTTGAGCTTTTTTTTTTTTTTTTAGGGTTGAAGTTGTTGAGGTTTTTTTTTGAGGATTTTACCCCATAAGCTGCCAACACAACTGTCCTAGGCTTCGATTAGGATGGTAGACTTGGAAAGGGATCCCCCGGGGTTACTCTAGTGAGTAAAAGAGAATAAAAGGTGAAGGCTGGCGGCGGCTACACGGGCCAGATGACGAGGTCTGGCGGGCTGAATTCGGCCCGCGGGCCTTGTCTTTGACACCCGTGTCCTAGGCTCTGTGGTTTAACCCACAGCGCCACCTGCATTCCACTAATAATATAATTTAATAATATAATAATAATATAATAGAACGGCAGGCTAATAATATAATTACAATACAGTGGAACCTTGGATTGCGGATATAATCCGTGACGGAGGCACATCCACAAACCGCAGCGCCGCGATTTGGCGCTTCTGCGCATGCACAAGAGCAAATCAGCACTGCTGCGCGAGCGGCGAGACCCGGAAGTTGGAGAGGGGGGAATGGAGGAGGGACCCTCTGTTTTAAAGCGCAACTTTGCTTTTTCTTCCAGATATTCTTGAAAGTGGCAGAAGACACCAATGTCGACGTCGCAGGTAAGGTGAAGGTCAGCTGTCTTGTCTATCTGTCAGTGGAACAACAACAAAAAAATTCACAACTCTGCCCGAATTTTCGGTTTTGGGAATATTCGTTTTTTCCAAATTTTTTCCAACTGGGTTATATTTTCTTTCTCCCCCGGGCAGGAGACATGGAGACGGCCCCTGCCGACCTCAGAACGTCTACACCGGCCTCTGGTTACACCCTGCGGACGCTAAGCGAGGATTCGGAAGTGGCGGATGCTGAGCCCGGTGAGTGCCGGAAGGTTCCGGAAAAAGTAAGTGCCGGAAGGTTCCGGAGAAAGTCGGTTTTGTACTGCCCTCGGCTTGGGCACCAGAGGATATCTGCCACGGTTCCGGTCCGCACCGAGGCGGGATTGCTGCCCTCCGGTTGGGGTGGAAACTTGTCTGCAACGCCAATGGCTTTGTGTTTCTGGAACCGGTGCACCGCTAGGGCTTGGCCAACCGTTTTTGTGTCCGAAGCTCGTCCTACTCTCGAGTAGGACCCTGGCAGAGACACATGCCCGACTGGCATGTTCTCTCCCTCCTGGTTGATCGTTCGGCAGCTTCGAAACCACTGGTTCCACTCCTTCCTCCTGGGCCGTGTTCAGAAAGTGGTGGTGGGGAATGAGTGTTTGGACCCCTGGGCTCTCACTTGTGGGGTGCCTCAGGGCTCCGTCCTCTCCCCCATGCTTTTAATATCTACATTAAGCCACTGGGAGAGATCATCAGGGGGTTTGGGCTGGTTGTTCACCGGTATGCGGATGATACCCAGCTCTACCTCTCCTTTAAATCAGAACCAGTGAAGATCCTGTGTGAGTGTCTGGAGGCGGTTGGAGGATGGATGGCAGCTAACAGATTGAGGTTGAATCCTGACAAGACAGAAGGACTGTTTTTGGGGGACAGGAGGCGGGCAGGTATTGGGGACTCCTTGGTCCTGAATGGGGTCACTGTGCGCCTGAAGGACCAGGTGTGCAGCCTGGGAGTCATTTTGGACTCACAGCTGTCCATGGAGGCGCAGGTCAATTCTGTGTCCAGGGCAGCTCCATCTGGTACGCAGGATGAGACCCTCCCTGCCCGCAAACTGTCTGGCCAGAGTGGTGCATGCTCTGGTTATCTCCCGCTTGGACTACTGCCATGCGCTCTCCGTGGGGCTGCCTTTGAAGGTGACGCGGAAACTGCAACTAATCCAGAATGCGGCAGCTAGACTGGGGACTGGGAGTGACCGCCGAGACCACATAACACCGGTCTTGAAAGACCTACACTGGCTCCCAATACGTTTCCGAGCACAATTCAAAGTGTTGGTGCTGACATTGAAATCCCTAACTGGCCTAGTAGACCTGAAGGAGCGTCTCCACCTCCATCGTTCTGCCCGGACACTGAGGTCCAGCCAGCGCTGAGGGCCTTCTGGCGGTTCCCTCATTGCGAGAAGCCAAGCTACAGGGAACCAGGCAGAGGGCCTTCTCGGTGGTGGCGCCCTCCCTGTGGAACTCCCTCCCACCAGATGTCAAAGAGAAAAATAACTACCAGACTTTTACAAGACATCTGAAGGCAGCCCTGTTTAGGGAAGCTTTTAATGTTTAACAGGTTATTTTATTTTAGTGATCTGTTGGAAGCTGCCCAGAGTGGCTGGGGAAACCCAGCCAGATGGGCAGGGTATAAATAATAAATTATTATTATTATTATTATTATTATTATTATTATTATTATTATTATTATTATTCTGCCCAAACATCGCAGCGACCGATGCCAACAGACATCAGCACACTTAGGGATCTGCAGAGTCTGTGCAGTTTGCGTGACAGACCTCAGCATTTTGGCTAATCTACTTTATTTACATATAAACAGAAGTGGAGCACTGCAACATGGCTCCCTCTCTCTCTCTAGCATCAGACAGCAAAGAGTAAAAAAGAACAAAGTACAATAGTTCCACTTCACAGAACACAAAAATCCTGTCTCCATCACTTTCCATTCTGTGGAGTCAAAACATACGCCGTCATGCGATAGACAAAAATCCCATGATTGCAATCGCGGAGCAGGAATTCTAACAATTTCCCCCCCAACAGCGGGCACAGTTTTCTTTTTGAGAGAGTCACAAAAGGGCCAGCGTAGAGGAGGAGTGGCGTCGTACAAAATGGCTGCCATGGAAGGGGAGTGGCGTCACACACAATGGCTGCCATAGAGCAGGTGTGGCGTCATGCAAAATGGCTGCCATGGAGGTAACCTGGCATCACATAAAATGGCTGCCATGGAGGGGGAGTGGCGTCATACAAAATGGCTGCCATAGAGTAAGTGTGGTGTCGTTCAAAATGGCTGCCATGGAGGTAGCCTGGCATTGCACCAAATGGCTGCCATAGAGTGACTGTGGAATCACACAAAATGGCTGCCATACAGCAGTTGTGGCGTCATGCAAGATGGCTGTCATGGAAGGGGAATTGGCATCACACAAAATGGTGCCATAGAGCAGGTGTGTGGTCATGCAAAATAGCTGCCATGGAGGTAACCTGGCATCACACAAAATGGCTGCTACTGAGTTAGCCTGGCATTGCACCGAATGGCTGCCATAGAGCGGGTGTGGAAACACACAAAATGGCTGCCATGCAGGGAGAGTGGTGTCACACAAAATGGCTGCCATACAGCAGTTGTGGCATTACGCAAAATAGCTGCCATGGAGGTAACCTGGCATCTCACAAAATGGTTGCCATTGAGGTAGCCTGGCATCTCACAAAATGGTTGCCATTGAGGTAGCCTGGCATTGCACAAAATGGTTGCCATTGAGGTAGCCTGGCATTGCACCAAATGGCTGCTGTAGAGCGGGTGTGGAATCACACAAGATGGCTGCCATGGAAGGGAGATGGCATTACACAAAATGGCGCCATAGAGCAGGTGTGGCGTCATGCAAAATAGCTGCCAAGGAGGTAACCTGGCATTGCACCAAATGGCTGCCAGAGAGCTGGTGTGGAATCACACAAAATGGCGCCATGGAGGAGGTGTGGCTTCACGCAAAATAGCTGCCATGGAGGTAACCTGGCATCGCACAAAATGGTTGCCACAGAGATAACCTGGCATTGCACCAAATGGCTGCCCTAGAGCAGGTGTCGAATCGCACAAAATAATGTGTCATGGAGGGGGAATTGGCACCACACAAAATGGCGTCACACAGAATAGATTGGGGAGCTGGAATGAGAACGGCTTTTCTGTTTCCCCCTTGCTTCTCGACATACAGGAAGTCCTGGGTGCGAATCCTGGAGGGAAGGGCTTGAGATGCATCTAACTTCTTCCTTCTATTCTTTCTCCCTCTCTCCCTTTCTCTCCTTCCTTCCTCCACCTTTACGCTTAAGTCAAAGGACGCCAGAAAGGTAAAAAAATCATCACGGATTTAACTTGTTCATCTTTTTTGTGCCACTCCAACAATAAATTATACATTTCAGACAAATTTTGAACTGACAACTCCGTTTCCAGTTTGGTTTTAGGTTGCATTTTAATGTTTCAGTCTTTTAATTTTGTTTCCATTCAACTTATTTGTATTATTGCTTGTTGTATTATTGCTGAGCCCGACCTTGGCTGGGGAGGGCGGGGTATAAATAAAAATTATTATTATTATTATGGGATTTTTTTCCGGATTTTCGGCATCACGGCTTCCCTCTCTCCCTTCTTTCCGGCAGCGGAAGAAGCCAAGGAGACGGACCTCTTGAGGGGCATGGGGGTACAAGCCTCCCGCCAGCTGACGGACTGGGCGCTGGTGCGCCAACAACTCCGCGCCCTCTTCACCAAGCGCCTTCTGTACGCCCGCAGGAGCACCAGGGGATTCCTTGCGCAAGTATAACGCCCGTCTCCTCTTCCGTCCGGGTTCGGAGGAGGTTGGGGGGCTGAGGGGTCTCTCTCGGGGGTTGGCCTGCATAGAACTGGAAGGGGGACCCCGAAGGTCATCCATCCCAACCCCCTTGCGAGGCTAAAGCCTGCCGGCGCTTCCGTGCGACCGAACTGGAATAGCTCTCCATCTTCGGAGTCCGTCCAGGCTCTCCTCCGACGGCGGTTAACGAGCCGAGCCTTTAACGAGACTTCAGGCACGCTCCCCCATTAAACAAAAAACATGCAATGGAATTAAGGGTGAGGATTTGCTGAGCTAAATATTTGAAATTGGAACGCAGAAAGGGGAGGTATGAGGAGGTCGGTGAAGTAAGTTTTATGAAAATAAGGATTGGAAACTATACTTGTTTATTTTTGTTTGTGTTTGTTTGTATTGTGGTGTTTGATTATATAATTTGCGAAAATATTTTGAAATATCTTTCAAAAGCAAAAAAAAAAAAAATGCAATGGAGTCACGAATAATAGAAGCCGATCAAGGTAGCATGAACAAAATTAGAAAATGCAGTCCGTCGGTAACGACGTGGCAAACAAGCCTTTCGACAGTCGCAATCCCCTAATAATAATAATAATAATAATAATAATAATAATAATAATAATAATACTTTTATTTATACCCTGCCCTCCCCGGCCAGAGCCGGGCTCAGGGCAGCTAACAGCAGTAAAACTACAGTAAAAACATAATAGGGGGAAAAAACCCAATTTAAAATACAGGTTAAAATGCAATTTAAAGAGCAGCCTTCAAACGTTGAACAGTTTTTTCCGGATAACAAACTGTTCTGATAGTAACCCTTCACCAGCTGGTGACAGTGTAAAACAAAACCCATTATATTCAAATGCAATATAATTACAGAAATGACAATCCTGTATATATAACCAATAATGCATTGCAGATAAATGGTCCTAACAGGTACATCATGTAGCCTGTTGATTGTTCAAGTCTACTCTGGTCGGCAGCTGCGTATTCCTGCCTTGACCGCGGGGTTGGTCTAGATGACCGCTGGGGGTCCCTTCGAACTCCACGATTCTACAATTCGCCTGCCACTGATCTGCCCACTCCCTCCTTTTTGCAGATTGTGCTTCCGGCGGTCTTCGTCTGCATCGCCCTCCTCTTCAGCCTCATCGTTCCCCCTTTCGGCAAGTACCCCCCTCTGCGCCTCGAACCCTGGATGTACGGACCTCAATATACCTTCTTCAGGTGCGTCTCAGAACCAGGGCTGCATTTAGGTTTGATGAGGCCCTCAGCTCCTGAAGGTAACGGGGCCCTTTATATGTCCAGCTGTCCTTTGCCAAAAACAAATGGTCGCTGTTTTTTTGTGTTGAATGCATGCTATATGGTAATTTAAGGACCTAACAGGTATCTGAAGCCATTTGCACATCGCAAAATAGGTATTTTATCAAAGTACAGTGGTACCTCGGGTTAAGTACTTAATTCGTTCCAGAGGTCCGTACTTAACCTGAAACTGTTCTTAACCTGAAGCACCACTTTAGCTAATGGGGCCTCCTGCTGCCGCTGCACAATTTCTGTTCTCATCCTGAAGCAAAGCTCTTAACCCGAGGTACTATTTCTGGGTTAGCGGAGTCTGTAACCTGAAGCGTATGTAACCCAAGGTAGCACTCTAATTCTTGAGATTAAATACAATTAAGTATATTAATAGTGAAATATAATTAAGAAGTATATTAATAGTGAAATACAATTAAGAAACATATTAATAGTGAGATAATTATTAAGTTCTAACTTAAAATGGGACGCGGGTGGCGCTGTGGGTTAAACCACAGAGCCCAGGACTTGCCGATCATAAGGTCAGCGGTTCGAATCCCCGCGATGACGGGGTGAGCTCCCGTTGCTCGGTCCCTGCTCCTGCCCACCTAGCAGTTCAAAAGCACGTCAAAGTGCAAGTAGATAAATAGGTACCGCTCCGGCGGGAAGGTAAACGGCGTTTCCGTGCGCTGCTCTGGTTCGCCAGAAGCGGCTTAGTCCTGCTGGCCACATGACCCGGAAGCTGTACGCCGGCTCCCTCGGCCAGTAAAGTGAGATGAGTGCCGCAACCCCAGAGTCGGCCACGACTGGACCTAATGGTCAGGGGTCCCTTTACCTAAATTAATAGTGAAATACAATTAAGAAGCATATTAATAGTGAGATAATTATTAAGCTCTAACTTTATCCATAGCAAAATAATGCAAACACCTTGACATTGACAAAAGCTCCTTTAGAAACACAATTTGCAAAGACTCATCATCTAATCCAAACACTTGAGGGACGATGCCAACAGATCCCACACGAAAAACGTCCCTGTGGAGACGGCCGTCGCGAATCGGTGGCACATGCCCTTCTGGCTTGCTCTCTTTATAAAGACTTGATGAATGAGATTATCACCCCTCCTATATCGTCCATCCCGGGTCGCCCAGCCCCTGCCCCAGGGTCCTCTCTCTTGGCAGATCAAGATGAGCAGGTGACGGCAAAGGTGGCAAGGTTTTTCGCTGGAGCAATCAGAATAAGGTCCACCATTTGACCATTGATTCAAAACCCCAAAATGTATTTTATATACCGTATTTTTCGTCCCATAGGGCGCACCAGCCCATAGGACGCACCTAGCTTTTTGGGGGGGAAATAAAGGGGGAAAAAATTATCCCCGAGCTTCCCCCGACCCCAGCCCCCAGAACAGGCTGCTATCCACAAGCCTAGGGCGCCCGGCGGGAAGTCGCGCCAGTCTCCCCAGGCTTGCGGATATTTGTTGCCCGAGCTTGTGGGGCTGGCAGCCTCCAAACCAGGTTGGGGAATAGCGGGAAGGCGCGCTCCGCCTCCCCGCTGTCCCCCGAGGTTGTGGGGCTGCCCGATACCAGCACGAGGCCCGGGGTGCGCTGTGCAGCACGCCCCAGGCTTCGGGAAGCAGGCTGCTATCCGCAACCTTGGGAGCCCGACGGGAACTCCCGCCGCGCTCCAAAGGCTTGCAGATAGCTTCCTGAAGCCTGGAGAGCGAGAGGGGTCGGTGCGCACCGACCCCTCTCGGTCTCCAGGCTTCAGCGAAAGCCTGCATTCACCCCATAGGACGCACACACATTTCCCCTTCATATTTGAAGGGGGGAAAGTGCGTCCTATAGGGCGAAAAATACAGTAATTGACTTTTTAGTTCTATTCTTTGTATATCGTATTGTTGTTTTATCGCTTTGGCCGACGGCTGATGCAAACAAAGATTCATTCATTCATTCTCCCCGCCGCTCAGTGACGATTCCCTGGGCGATGTGGTCTCCTCCCGGCTCCTCGAATCTCTCCTGCGTGAACCTGGCTTTGGGACCAAGTGCGTGAGGGATCTTCCGGATCTGTGAGTAGCCTTTAAACCAGGCATAGATTTAATATGCTTCCTGGATCCTGAATCCATAACCACCTTGGCCTGTGGGTTTGTTTTTTATAATAATGTTTATTGGTTTTTCTCAATATTTTCCATCATAACAACAATCTTACTTTAATACGTTTCCCTCGATGATAGTAAGAGGAAGATATTTAGCTCCCCTAGAATCAGAGCGTCTCTGCAAACGTAGTAAACAGGAACCTGATACTTCGGAGCACATTTTATTTTCTTGTGATTTTGGCATTTACGCCAGAAGACAATTATTAGAGGCCTTAAAACTCAATAGGTTCGATTCCATACTACCAACTGTTCTCGGACAGGAATAATCAAATTACTTTAATAGCGGCTGAGTTTTTGAGTGCTGTCCATGTAGAAAGACTGGGCCATTATAGAGAGATTTAGCGGTTCTTAATTGATCGGTGATGCGGTAGTGTTGTAATGTATTCTTTATGCAAATTGATTTTCTCCGGAGTTAAACATCTCATCTTGTTATGTTGAGCTCGTATTTTGTACAATTTGCATATGGTTTGATAATGTGTGGTTTGCTATGCCTAATAAAGGATATTTATTTATTAAACCTGGGACGCGGGTGGCGCTGTGGGTTAAACCACAGAGCCTAGGGCTTCCCGATCAGAAGGTCGGTGGTTCGAATCCCCGCAATGACGGGGTGAGCTCCCGTTGCTCGGTCCCTGCTCCTTCCAACCTAGCAGTTCGAAAGCACACCAGCACAAGTAGATAAGTAGGTACCACTCCGGCAGGAAGGTAAACGGCGTTTCCGTGCACTGCTCTGGTTCGCCAGAAGCGGCTTAGTCCTGCTGGCCACATGACCCGGAAGCTGTACGCCGGCTCCCTCGGCCAGTAAAGCGAGATGAGCGCCGCAACCCCAGAGTCGGCCGCGACTGGACCTAATGGTCAGGGGTCCCTTTACCTTTACCTTTATTTATTAAACCAGGCATAGGCAAACTCGGCCCGCAAGATGTTTTGGGACTACAATTCCCATCATCCCTGACCACTGGTCCTGTTAGCTAGGGATGATTTGAGGGGGTCCCCCAAGTTGATGGTCATTGCCATTCAAATGGTGTGTGTGTGCTCTGCCCTGTGATTATGTGGGGTGCGGCTTACCTGACCCCCCACCTCAATATTTTATTCAAATGGGCACCCCTGGGGTCCCTAACCTGGGGCCACATCTCCCCATAACCTGCTGCTTGCCTTGAGGGCTCCAGGAAGGCTCCTTGCCCGTCGGTAGCGCCCCACGAACGAGGCTTCGTGACCCCGGAAGTGTCGCCGGCGCTGGCTTTGTTTTTCGAGAACGGCAACTGGACTTCGGCCAACCCATCCCCGGACTGCGTGTGCAGCTCCCGGAAGTCCCGGAAGATGCTCCCGGATTGCCCCGAAGCGGCCGGGGGGCTCCCCCCTCCTCAGGTAACGCTTGACACCCCTCACCCCACTTTAATGAAAAGCCAATGTTAAGTTGTTGTTTAGTCGTTTAGTGGTGTCCGCCTCTTTGTGACCCCCTGGACCAGAACACGCCAGGCCCTCCTGTCTTCCACTCCCTCCCGCAGTTTGGTCAAACTCATGCTGGTAGCTTCGAGAACACTGTCCCACCATCTCGTCCTCCGTCGTCCCCTTCTCCTTGTGCCCTCCATCTTTCCCAACATCAGGGTCTTTTCCAAGGTTAAGTATAATTGGTTTAATTCACACTGAAATGGGAAATGAAATACGAGACACTGCAGCTGTCTCCCAGCTCTGTCTCGTACGCAGGATGAAACCCTCCCTGCCCGTAGACTGTCTGGCTAGAGTGGTGCATGCTCTAGGTTATCTCCCGCTTAGACTACTGCAATGCGCTCTACGTGGGGCTACCTTGGAAGGTGACCCGGAAACTGCAACTATGCGACTAATCCAGAATGTGGCAGCTAGACTGGTGACTGGGAGCAGCTGCCGGAACCATTTAACACCAGTTCTGAAAGACCTACATTGGCTCCCAGTCCATTTCTGGGCACAATTCAAAGTGTTGGTGCTGACCTTTAAGGCCCTAAACAGCCCTGTATACCTGAAGGAGCGTCTCCACCCCCATAGTCCAGCCTGGACGCTGAGGTCCAGCTCCAAGGGCCTTCTGGGCATTCCCTCCCTGCCAGAAGTGAGGTTACAGGGAACCAGGCAGAGGGCCTTCTCGGTGGTGGCGCCCTCCCTGTGGAACGCCCTCCCGTCAGATGTCAAGGAAATAAACAACTATCTGACTTTTAGAAGACATCTGAAGGCAGCCCTGTTTAGGGAAGTTTTTAATGTGTGGTGTTTTATTCTGTATTTCATCTGTTGTGAGCCGGCCAGAGTGGCTTGGGAAACCCAGCCAGATGGGCGGGGTATAAATAATAAATTATTATTCTTATTTATAACTGCAGTTTTCTAAGGGACTCTGAGCTCTAAGTTGAATTGATAATTCGCCATTGTTTTCTGCTACTATACATGTGAGTGTTTAACTTTAGATCACATGAGAGGTATTGAATTGCAAATCCGCCCTCTTGGAAAGGGTGGCAGCTGGAGGTCTTTGCTCCTCGGCTCTGTGAGATGTAAACAGGTGTAAACAGCCTCAGACTGACTTTCCATGTCAGCTGCAATAGGCTGCAGTGACGCAGGTTTGGTGACCTATCCGAACTCCCCGTTCCAGATGCAGAGAAACACGGGTGACATTCTCCAGAACCTCACCGGGAGAAACATCTCCGATTACCTAGTGAAGACCTACCCAAAAGTCATCCGCCAAGGGTACGTCTCTCTTCTCTCTCACACACACTCCTCAAAATTGCTTCAGGATCCAAGGTGAAAGACTTCTGGGAAAAGATTTATAATGAATTGAAAGAAATATTGAGATGTACATTTATAAAGAAACCAGAGGCCTTTCTTCTTGGAATAACAGGTTTGGAATTGCCCAAGAAAGATGTTAAATTATTTTTGCATGCCACAACTGCTGCTCGTATTTTGTTAGCTAAAAAGCGGAAAACCCAAGAATTACCAACAATAGAAGAATGGCAGATGAAGATGATGTATTTTTCGGAGCTAGCCGACCTAACCGGAAGAGTCCGTGACCAGGAGGAGGAAGAGTATCAGGAAGAATGGAATAAATTTAATGATTATTTAGTTAAATTTGTTCAGTTAAACTAACTGAAAACAGCTTGCAGATACCTAATGGGCTAAGGATTTTATTTATGTTAAGTGATGAATTAATATGTTTAATTCCATAAGGTGAAGATCTAAGGATGTTAATGCTTAAATTTTATAAAAATTGGGATTTGGAAAACCGTTAAAAGGACATGCAATGAAATTCATTGGGGAAGCGAGGAAGTCACATAACAAAGTTAATAACTGTAGTGTTCAGTAAGGCTCTGATTTATGTTTGTTTGTCTTGTGTGTTTGTTTGTTTGTTTGTTTATAATATTGTGAAAACTAATAAAAAATGGGGGGGTTGCTTTGGGATCTGCGGCATGCAAACAGCGTGTTGAGCAGATAATCCGTGGTTTGATTTAAAAACTCTGTTGGCTTGTGTTAAGCTCGCCACAAACTCACTTTTGATCTTGTTTCCTTCTTTGTTTAGGTTACGAACCAAAAAATGGGTCAACGAGCAACGGTAAGCGGCGTTCATTCATTCGAACCTTTCCTGGCTTGGAAATTGGCAGTTTCTGGGGCGTCTCGAAGGACGCCCCCCTGGGGTTGAGCGAGGACCCTGGTTGTCTTGATGTTATATGAGCAAAAACACACACACAGACACAAATCAGAAAACCATCCGCTTATTTCTTGGGCTTACTCTGCTTATTGGTCTGTCACCCCCCCCCCCCAACCGTATTACCTGGGTTATGAAGGCGCCCTAAAAACGTTAAAGCAAAGATTATGGGATAATGCACACAGTGACTTGCGATCTCGTTCACACGCAGTCTGTAGTCGGCTGGCAGTAG
The DNA here is from genome assembly GCF_964188305.1 of Podarcis bocagei. Taxonomy (NCBI): domain Eukaryota; kingdom Metazoa; phylum Chordata; class Lepidosauria; order Squamata; family Lacertidae; genus Podarcis; species Podarcis bocagei. Next base: position 1,978,186 of record NC_138144.1, on the reverse strand, counting down.
GGGTACAATATGGGCATGTCTTTAAGTTAACATCTTACATTAAAAACCTGACAGTACCAAACTATCGAAGGCTTTTCACCAAAGCCAGACTAAACGTCTTTCCTTCTGCAGCGTTGAGAGGAGTCCCCTACCAGGACAGACTTTGCTCGTGTGCTCAAGACATCGACTCCATAAAACATATTTTGTTGCACTGTGCAAAATATGAGCAAGCCAGGGCTGAACTGATACTACCCTTGCTGGTACCTTTCCCGGGAAAATCAGAGGCTCACTATGTCAGGTTCCTATTGGAAGACCGGACAAACGCTAGAACATTAGCAGTGGCAAAGTTTTTATCGGTGGTTGCAAGAACCAGTGATCCCTATATTTTGAACAAAAGGCTTGTTTAACCTGGAGGTAGGCTGTCTGAATTGTGTATTGCTTTGTAAGGATTTGTTGGGTCTCTGGACCGTAATAAAGATTGTTGTTGTTGTATGAGCCTAGGAGCCAGCATGCCTCCCACACGGATCACGTTCGCAACCCGAGTGTCCACTGTAAAAAATGATAACGAAGAAACAAAAACAAATTCCCATTACAATCAAATAATTCAACCATAAATCTTAATTGACTTCCCTCCTCTCCCGTTCCTGGCTCCATTATTTTATACTTATTCATATACGTCTTAAATTCTCAACAGTACAATTTTAAACCTTATTCACCTTGTTACAATAATAATAATAATAATAATAATAATAATAATAATAATAATAATGTATTTATAACCCGCCCATCTGGCTGGGTTTCCTCAGCCACTCTGGGCAGCTTCCAACAGAATCTTAAAATACAATAGTCTATTAAACAAAAGTTACAAGTGACTTTTAAAAGTTCAGCTCATATAGAAAGCAGTACACAAAGCTTGCATGGCATGCGTAAAACATGTCTCCTTTTTTATATATACAAAAAATGAATGTCCTTTTTCTTTCTTGGATTTCAAATGATCTAATATGTCCTGCATAGTTCGGTATTTCGTTTTCCCAATCTTCTTCGACGGTGGCTTCTTCCTTCTTTATTGTTTGATGTCTAGGAGCTGATTTGGGGGTCATGTATTGAACGAATGAATAACAAAAGTTGTTACGGTGATCTGTTTAAGCCCTACGGTGATCTTTTTTCCCATCCCGTCACAGGGGGGTCCTCTCGACAGACTTCTGAATAACCTCAGTGGCTTCGTTGAGGGGCTGAGAACGCGTCGGAATGTGAAGGTGTGTTTCTGCATATTTTTTTCTTCTTCTTCTTTGGCGATCCCTCGTAGCCGAGTAAGATTGTCTTCCATGAACACGGTCTTAACAGTGAGTCCGTAAGCGACTGTGGAGGCCAATTCTGGATCCCCCACATCCTTCCACAGTGGGGACACAGGTTTCCAGGCGGCAATTGATCCCGGTGAGGGTTTGCCAAGCGTGCCTTCCTCTTAGCACGTTTCTCCCTCGCGTCCTGAGTTCGAGTGTCTTCAAAGCCCACGACACCTTTGGGAAAGGCTGTTCTCCAACTGGAGCGCTCGCAGGCCAGTGTTTCCCAGTTGTTGGTGTGTATACTATATTTTAAAGATTTGCCTTGAGAGAGTCTTTGAACCTCTTTTGTTGACCACCAGCATTCCGCTTCCCATTCTTAAGTTGGGAATAGAGGAGTTGCTTTGGAAGACGGTAATCGGGCGTCCGAACAACATGGCCACTCCAGTGATGTTGATGTTGGAGAAACACGGTGTTAAACACTAACAAATAATAACAATGTGGTATCCTGCACGTTGGGTGGCGCTGTGGGTTAAACCACAGAGCCTAGGGCTTGCCGATCAGAAGGTCGGCGGTTCGAATCCCCGCAATGACGGGGTGAGCTCCCGTTGCTCGGTCCCTGCTCCTGCCAACCTAGCAGTTCGAAAGCATACCAGCACAAGTAGATAAATAGGTACCGCTCTGGCGGGAAGGTAAACGGCGTTTCCATGCGCTGCTCTGGTTCGCCAGAAGCGGCTTAGTCCTGCTGGCCACATGACCCGGAAGCTGTACGCCGGCTCCCTTGGCCAGTAAAGCATGATGCGCACTGCAACCCCAGAGTCGGCCATGACCGGACCTAACGGTCAGGGGTCCCTTTACCTTTACCTTATCCTGCCCACAGGTGTGGTTCAACAACAAGGGTTGGCATGCCATGGTGTCTTTCGTCAACGTGGCAAACAACGGTCTCCTGCGGGCGAGCCTACCTGCCGGGGCCGACCCTTCGCGTTACGGCATCACGGCCATCAACCACCCGCTCAACTTGACCAAAGAGCAGCTCTCGGAGGCGGCCCTGTGAGTAGATGGCGCAGAAGCGTTGGGGAGGTCTCTGGGCGCCGTGATTGGCTGCGTTGCTGTGACATCATGGAAGCTCGTGCGTGCTCCCATTGCTCTTGGAGTTGGGGGACGGCATCCCGTTTGTGGAAACCGGGAATAGGGTTGGTTTTTGCCTCTGAATTCTGGTTTCTGGGGATCACACAGACAGGGAGGGTTTTGGTCGAGTTTCTGTTGTCCTTGTGGACTTTCCAAAGTCATCTAGCCAGCACCATTTACATGAAGAAGCAGGGAGTGGTCTCTGCCCCACCCAGCTACCAATCCAAACGCTGGCTATGGCCAAATGCTATGAGCTTATTAGCAGTAAAAAAAAAAAAATTTAAATACATTTTTACTTACACTTTTCAGATAATCTACATTTCATTGATTTTACAGTCATTTGGACATTTTAAAACTTCCTTCCCCCTCTTTCTGCGGTCCCTTAAATTTATTATTAATATTGTCTGCGTATCCAACTTACTCATTTTTTAATCTTCTTTAAATTCATACTCTTATGTAAATAATAACATATTCAAATTCAAATTAACTGTGCGTACACTTCTATATATACTCTTATGTAACTGCAGGTTGTTACAGTAATACCACCGGGGTTTTTATCTGTTTACAATTTGTCTGTAAATGGTCAATAAACCGTTTCCGTTCTTTTATATATTAAAAAAGTTTATCTTGATTTCTTACTCTTCCAATAAGCTTTCGCTAGAGAGGGGTAGACCTGGGGGAAAACCGGGGAAATTGGAAAAGTCGTTTTTTCTTGGAGAAATCGAAAAAAACCAGTTTGATATAGTTTGAATATTCCACACACTCCCCCCCTCAATTGTTCCTGGGGAAAAAAGCTTTGGAAAAAACCAGGGGGGACCTGATTCGCCCATTTTTCCCAGTCCCCCCCCCCAATCCGGCCTTCCAGCCTCTAGGTTTTGCCATTTCTGCACATTCTGTAAGTTTTTATATCCGTTCTTCCTTTGCTGGGACTTATTAACAGCAAAGATCAGAGACGGAAGAATTCACTGAGGACTGTTCACTTTTTACTGGGTATTCAAAGAACTGCTATGAATTCCAGCAGGGTTTGAAAGATGAGCAAGAGAGAGTGAATTATTAAAACAAATAGATTAAAACGACGGATTTATCCAATAGCATTGGCGCGAAATACGCAGCATTCAAGGGTAAATAGGGAAATCACGAAAGGGTTGGATAGATAAAGTAACTTACTGTCTGTGTTAAAATTCATTTTTTGTGTGCGTGGAAAATAAATAAGATTACCGTATTTTTCGCTCTATAAGACGCACCAGACCACAAGGCACACCTAGTTTTTGGAGGAGGAAAACAAACAAAAAACATTCTGAATCTCAGAAGCCAGAACGGCAAGACGGATCGCTGCGCAGCGAAAGCAGCAATCCCTCTTGCTGTTCTGGCTTCTGGGATAGCTGCGCAGCCTGCATTCGCTCCATAAGACGCACACACATTTCCCCTTACTTTTTAGGAGGGGAAAAGTGAGTCTTATAGAGCAAAAAATACAGTATTTGTTTTTTTAAGATATGAGCTTGTTTGGTCCCTGTTTCCTTCTCTCCCTCCTTCATCACGGAGGGTCAGAGTAGATGCGATGAGGTCCCTCTTCGCCGACTCTACAGTTTTCCTCCGGTTCTCCTTCCTGGCAGGATGGCCACGTCGGTGGATGTGCTGGTCTCCATCTGCGTGATGTTCGCTATGTCCTTCGTCCCGGCCAGCTTCGTCCTCTTCCTCATCGAGGAGCGCGTCAGCAAAGCCAAACACCTCCAGATCGTCAGCGGGATGAAGCCCGGCGTCTACTGGCTGGGCAACTTCGCCTGGGATATGGTAAGAAAGAGAGAGAAGCAAGGGTTGACGTACTGGAAAACCGGACACATCCTCTTTCGTTTAGGGAAGCTTTTAATGTTTAATAGGGACGCGGGTGGCGCTGTAGGTTAGACCACAGAGCCTAGGGCTTGCTGATCAGAAGGTCCGCGGTTCGAATCCCCGCAATGACAGGGTGAGCTCCTGTTGCCCGGTCCCTGCTCCTGCCCACCTAGCAGTTCAAAAACATACCAGCGCAAGTAGATAAATAGGTACCGCTCCGGCGGGAAGGTAAACAGCGTTTCCGTGCACTGCTCTGGTTCGCCAGAAGCGGCTTAGTCCTGCTGGCCACATGACCCGGAAGCTGTACGCCGGCTCCCTCAGCCAATAAAGCGAGATGAGCGCCGCAACCCCAGAGTCGGCCACGACTGGACCTAATGGTCAGGGGTCCCTTTACTTTTAATGTTTAATAGACTATTGTATTTTAATATTTTGTTGGAAGCAGCCCAGAGTGGCTGGGGAAACCAGGGGTATAAATTCAGTGGACGCTCGGGTTGCGGACGTGATCCGTGCGGGAAGCACATCCGCAACCCGCAGTGTCGCGTCTGCACACGCGCAGGTTGCGATTCGGTGCTCCTGCGCGTGCGCAAAGCGCAATTTAGCACTTATGCGCAAGCGCCCAAACCCGGAAGTAATCCGTTCTGGTACTTCCGGGTTCGGTGCAGTGTGCAACCCGAAATCGCGCAACCTGAAGCCTCTGTAACCCGGTATATGACTGTAAATTATTATTGTTGTTGTTGTTGTTATTATTATTCTTTATTTTGGAGGGCCAACAGGCCCATCAGGGTGGATTTTTACATTTTAAAGGAAACGTCTAGTTTAAAAATAAAATAAAATTGGGGGGTGGGCACGCACGTGATCTGGAGGGCCCCGGAAGTGGAAGCGCCACAGCGGAGCGAGGCCGACGCTGTGAACATGCCAGGGCTGGATTTAGGTTTGATACACCCTAAGCTCCTGAAGGTCATGGGGCCCTTTATATGTCCAGCTGTCGTTTGTCCACAACAAATTGTCGCTGTTTTTTGTGTTGCAGCCGGCCAAGCCCTACTCAGAGTAGACCCACTGAAACCAATGTCCCCAAGTCAGCTGGGTCTGCTGTTAGATTGGAAACCAATTCAGAGTTCCAAAATCCAGGGCGAGATATTCAGAATCCAGGCCTTCCCTTGTCAAACTCACCTTTGCGTCTTCTCCTTCTTCTTCCAGTGTAACTACCTCGTTCCGGCTCTCCTGGTAGTGCTGATTTTCCTCTGTTTCCAGCAAAAATCGTATGTCTCCTTGGATAACTTGCCAGCTCTGATCCTCCTGCTCCTCCTCTACGGGTAAGGCAGTTAGGGGTGTAGGGGTAAGAGATCCGATTCAGCCCACGCTTCCCAAAAGAATACGCAGAACAAAACACAGCTGGGTTTGAGTTTTTCCAGATTTTGCAGTACAGTTCTCTAGGACGCGGGTGGCGCTGTGGGGTAAACCACAGAGCCTAGGGCTTGCCGATCAGAAGGTCGGCGGTTCGAATCCCCGCAATGACGGGGTGAGCTCCCGTTGCTCAGTCCCTGCTCCTGCCAACCTAGCAGTTCAAAAGCACCTCAAAGTGCAAGTAGATAAATAGGTACCGCTCTGGTGGGAAGGTAAACGGCGTTTCCGTGCGCTGCTCTGGTTCGCCAGAAGCGGCTTAGTCCTGCTGGCCACATGACCCGGAAGCTGTACGCCGGCTCCCTCGGCCAGTAAAGCGAGATGAGCGCCGCAACCCCAGAGTCGGCCACGGCTGGACCTAATGGTCAGGGGTCCCTTTAATAGTGAAATACAATTAAGAAGCATATTAATAGTGAGATAATTATTAAGCTCTAACTTTATCCTTTAAGAATGGATGCATTTGAGTTGTTTGAGTACCAAGGCGTTTGAGAACCAAGGTACTCCTGTATTTAGGATATTCTTCAAATATTCAATGGTTCTTTTTCATTTCCTCCTCCTCTCTTTGCCCGTTCCCAGCTGGTCCATCACCCCTCTGATGTACCCAGCCTCGTTCCTCTTCAGTGTCCCAAGCACTGCCTACGTGGTTCTGACATGCGTCAATCTCTTCATTGGCATCAATGGGAGCGTGGCCACCTTTGTTCTCGAGCTCTTCACCGACAAGGTAGGCTACGGGGACGACTGGGTCCTTGCGGGGTGAAGGTCCTGTGTGAGTACCTGGAGGCAGGTGGAAGATGGATGGCGGCTAACAGATTGAGGCTGAATCCTGACAAGACAGAAGGACTGTTTTGGGGGGACAGGAGGCGGGCGGGTGTGGAGGACTCCCTGGTCCTGAATGGGGTAACTGTGCCCCCGAAGGACCAGGTGCGCAGCCTGGGTGTCATTCTGGACTCACAGCTGCCCATGGAGGTGCAGGTCAATTCTGTGTCCAGGGCAGCTCCATCTGGTACGCAGGATGAGACCCTCCCTGCCCACAGACTGTCTGGAGTGGTGCATGCTCTGGTTATCTCCCACTTGGACTACTGCCATGCGCTCTCTGTGGGGCTGCCTTTGAAGGTGACCCGGAAACTGCAAGTAATCCAGAATGCGGCAGCCAGACTGGGGACTGGGAGCGGCCACCAAGACCACATAACACCGGTCCTGAAAGACCTCCATTGGCTCCCAGGACGTTTCCGAGCACAATTCAAAGTGTTGGTGCTGACCTTGAAAGCCCTAAACGGCCCAGTATCCCTGAAGGAGCGTCTCCACCCCCATCGTTCTGCCCGGACACTGAGGTCCAGCTCCAAGGGCCTTCTGGCGGTTCCCTCCCTGCGAGAAGCGAGGTTACAGGGAACCAGGCAGAGGGCCTTCTCGGTGGTGGCGCCCTCCCTGTGGAACACCCTCCCACCAGATGTCAAAGAGAACAACAACTACCAGACTTTTAGAAGACATCTGAAGGCAGCCCTGTTTAGGGAAGCTTTTAATGTTTGATGTATTATAGTATTTTAATATTCTTTGGGAAGCCGCCCAGAGTGGCTGGGGAAGCCCAGCCAGATGGGCGGGGTATAAATAATAAAATAATAATAATAATAATAATAATAATAATAATAATAATAATAATAATAATAATAATAATGATAATAATAATGATGTGGGAATTGGTTGTTACGCTTTACTGGGGACGCCAACTTGGAACTCCTGTGACGGAGAAGCCTGCTTATCCATGGGAATCTTTTAAAAAAGTAAATAAATATGTCTGCATATGTTTGCTCCCCTCTCGTGAGCAGAAATTGAACGACGTCAACGTCATCCTTAAAAAAGTCTTCCTCATCTTCCCGCACTTCTGTCTTGGCCGTGGTTTGATCGATATGGTCAAGAACCAGGCGATGGCGGACGCCTTTGAGCGCTTCGGTGAGTGGTGCTTGGCGGCTGCCAAACCAAGCAAGGCAGCGGTTGCGCCTCGGGGTTCCTCCCAACCGTACAATTATTTAATTCTATTATTCCACGATCAGAAAAGCATTCCCTCGCCGCCGACCTGGAAGCCGGGCACTAGCAAAAACGGGTTGGATGGCGGATAACAGATTGAGGTTGAATCCTGACAAGACAGAAGGACTGTTTTGGGGGGACAAGGGGTGGGAGGGTATGGGAGACTCCCTGGTCCTGAATGTGGTCACTGTGCCCCCGAAGGACCAGGTGCGCAGCCTGGGAGTCATTTTGGACTCACAGCTGTCCATGGAGGAACAGGTCAATTCTGTGTCCAGGGCAGCTCCATCTGGTACGCAGGATGAGACCCTCCCTGCCCACGGACTGTCTGGCCAGAGTGGTGCATGCTCTGGTTATCTCTTGCTTGGACTACTGCCATGCACATTACATGGGGCTACCTTTGAAGGTGACCCAGAAACTACAACTAATCCAGAATGCGGCAGCCAGACTGGGGACTGAGAGCGGCCGCTGAGACCACATAACACCGGTCTTGACAAACCTACATTGGCTCCCAGTATGTTTCCGAGCACAATTCATTGGTGCTGACCTTGAAAGCCCTAAACGGCCTCGGTTGAGTATCCCCGAGGGAGCGTCTCCATCCCGGACACCGGGGTCCATCTCTCGAGGGCCTTCTGGCAGTTCCCTCATTGCGAGAAGCGAGGTTACAGGGAACCAGGCAGAGGGCCTTCTTGGTAGTGGCGCCCTTCCTGTGGAACGCCCTCCCATGAGATGTCAAGGAGAGAAAGAACTACCTGACTTTTAGAGGGCAGCTGAAGGCAGCCCTGTTTAGGGAAGTTTCTAATGTTTGAAGTTTTAATGTGTTTTTAATCTTCTGTTGGGAGCCGCCCAGAGTGGCTGGGGAAACCCAGACAGATGGGTCGTGTAATAAATTATTACTATTATTATTAGTTTGTCTTTACAGTGGTGCCCCGCAAGACGAATGCCTCGCAAGATGGAAAACTCGCTAGACGAAAGAGTTTTCCGTTTTGGAGGTGCTTTGCAAAACGAATCTCCTATGGGCTTGCTTCGCAAGACGACAATGTCTTGCGAGTTCCTGCTGGTCCCCCCCCCCTTTTTCTAAGCCGCTAAGCCGCTTATCAGCTGATCCGATCAGCAGATAAGCCGCTAAAAGCACCTAAAAGCCGCTAATAGTGCTAATAGCGCTAAGCCGCTTATCAGCTGATCCGATCAGCAGATTAGCCGCTAATAGCGCTAATCCGCTAATCCTTCAATGGGCTTGCTTCGCAAGACGAAAAAAACCGCTAGACGAAGAAAATCACAGAACGGATTCTTTTCGTCTTGCGAGGCACCACTGTACGAATATTCTGCACAGATCCGCAGCTATCCCTCCACAACTGGAGAAAACCCCAAACTGATTAACCCTGCCTCTCCATTTTTCTCTCGCCAGCAGAGGCTGCTCTCTGTTCATGTTTACATCTCTTCCCCCGTGCAGGTGACCGAAAATTCCTTTCTCCTCTAAGCTGGGACTTAGCTGGGAAGAACATCTTCGCCATGGCTGTGGAAGGAGCCGTTTTCTTTGCCTTCACTCTCCTGGTGCAGTACAAATTCTTCTTCTCCTTCCGGTGAGGGGGCTGTGTGTCTCAGGGGTTAGAGCCAACGGCCTCGCATGTAGAAAGGCAGGGCTTCGAGGTCAGCGTGGCCTTTGGTGCACCGAACCGTCTCTGGATAAAAGGCTCCTTTGCACGCTCCCGTTACGGCAATCCTTTATTGACCTCCATGAGGACTATAATCTTAACTTTATTTTTAGGTTTGGGGGGCAGCCGCTGTTTGAAAACGCACCCAGTTTGAACCAGCGCTTTGTGCAGAATCATGAGGACTAGGATCCCAATTTTTTGGGGGAGAAAGGCCAGCGTTCGGTGGCAGAGCCATCATGCGGGAAAGTCTTGAGTCCATTCCTTGCCGTCTCCATTTATAGCTCCCTGAAGATCGCCGGCTTCCGGAGAGCGCGGGGCGCTTAATCTCAGGGTTTTGGGCAAAAGTTTCCTGCGTTGGAAGCAGGGTGGATTTGATTTAAATCAAATTGATTTAAACCTCTGCCTCTTCCCTGGCGCCCTAGTGCCCCACGGGTCTTGCCTCTATGGGCAAGACGCCCCTGCCCATCAGGGGACACTTTTTGGAGAGGGGTAAAAGGAGGACTGGGATGCGGGTGGCGCTGTGGGTTAAACCACAGAGCCTAGGGCTTACCAATCGGAAGGTCGGCAGTTCGACCTAGCAGTAGATCAATAGGTACCGCTCCGGCGGGAAGGTAAACAGCGTTTCCGTGCGCTGCTCTGGTTCGCCAGAAGCGGCTTAGTCCTGCTGGCCACATGACCCGGAAGCTGTACACCGGCTCCCTCGGCCAGTAAAGCGAGATGAGCGCCGCAACCCCAGAGTCGGTCACGACTGGACCTAATGGTCAGGGGTCCCTTTACCTATACATTTGTCCCACAGAGCCTAGGACTTGCTGATCAGAAGGTTGGCGGTTCGAATCCCCACGACGGGGTGAGCTCCCGTTGCTCCGTCCCTGCTCCTGCCAACCTAGCAGTTCGAAAGCACGTCCAAGTGCAAGTAGATAAATAGGTACCACTCCTGTGGGAAGGTAAACGATTTCACCGTGCGCTGCTCTGGTTCGCCAGAAGTGGCTTAGTCCTGCTGGCCACATGACCCGGAAGCTGTACACCGGCTCCCTCGGCCAGTAAAGTGAGATGAGCGCCGCAACCCCAGAGTCGGTAACGATTGGACCTAATGGTCAGGGGTCCCTGTACCTTTTAAAAGGAGGACTGGTGGGGCCAGCCGGCCGGCCACGGCAGAACCGATGGAGAGGTATTTACATTGCCTTCCCTTCCAGGCCCTCCCCGGTCAAGGAGTCGCCGCTGGGAGAAGAGGATGAGGATGTTGCCAAGGAACGGAAGAGGGTCACCGGCGGGATACCGGCCGCGGACATCCTCGTTCTGCAGCAGCTGACGAAGGTGTGGGGCAGGGGGGCGAGCAGGGAGTGGCACACGCATAGCGCGTTTTGACGGGCGATTGATTTGTTTAAGGCGTTTGTGTCTCTCTGGGTTCCCTCTCTTCTCGTTTCCCCCCAACTTTACATTGGGTACCCTGCATTTTGCAGCTATTTGCAATTGATTGCTAGTACCGTCGTCCCTAGGGACCCAGGGTGGCGCTGTGTTTTAAACCACAGAGCCTAGGACCTGCCGATCAGAAGGTCGGCAGTTCGAATCCCCATGACGGGGTGAGCTCCCGTTGCTCGGTCCCTGCTCCTGCCAACCTAGCAGTTCAAAAGCCCCTCAAAGTGCAAGTAGATAAATAGGTACCGCTCCGGCGGGAAGGTAAATGGCGTTTCCGTGCGCTGCTCTGGTTCGCCAGAAGCGGCTTAGTCCTGCTGGCCACATGACCCGGAAGCTGTACGCCGGCTCCCTCAGCCAGTAAAGCAAGATGAGCGCCTCAACCCTAGAGTCGGCCACGACTGGACCTAATGGTCAGGGGTCCCTTTACCTTTTACCATTGTCCCTTGGTTCCCCAATGGAATCCGTTCCAGAAGTCCGCCCAACTTCCAAAAATGGTTGGCTCCTGCAGCTGATCGTAAGCCCCGTCCAACGTTGTGGTTCCAAAAAGCATTTGCAAACCGGAACACTCACTTCCGGGTTTGCAGCGTTCAGAAGCCAAAACAGACGAGTACCAAGGCATTTGACAACCAAGGTACGACTATATTATTATTTGCATTCATTCTTATTATTATTTAAAGCATTCGTGTATTGCTAGGGAAGGGAAGCGTCTTCCAATTCCCCTTCTCCTTTTCTTGATTTTTTTTCCAGCTTCCCCGCATTTTGCAGCAATTTGCAATCGATTGCTAGCATTGTTATTTGCAATTTGTTATTTTATTTTAGGCATTCTTGTTTTACTAATTTATGGAATTTATTTAGTGCCCTTCATCCGAGGATCACAATATTAAACACAAAAAAAACCTCCCTTCCGCAGTTTAAAAGGCCACGGATTGTTTAATGAGCCGAAGGCCTGGGACAAGAGGAATGTTTAAATCTAAAAGAGAATTATATTAAAATGTAGGCTCTGAATGTGGGGGGGCCAAAGCTCTTTCCTTAAGTTACAGTCATTCCCTGAAGGCCTGTCGGTATATAAAGCAGTATTCCGTTGCTGGCAGGAGAACAAGGAGGCAGCTTCTCTGGAGAGGGGAACCCTAAAGTTTGGGAGCCACCACCAAGAAGGCCCCGTCTGGAGGGTGGGACAGGACGATGCCGCTTTGCCATGCGCAGTGTGCTGGGCCCGGGGATAACCCATGAAACGCGGTCCAGGACCGGTCCAGAATCTGAAGGTTCTGCTAGGAGTCAGTCTGACAGGGCCAAGGCAGGAAACCAGGCAAGGACAGGTACAGAATCTTAGGCAGGATCTAGCATACAACAACGTTGTTCCTGCAACCTGGGGCAGGGTCCGACAGCCTTTTATCTCATGTCGGGGTAACAGCCGGTCCTGATCCCCCGGCGACTCACCTCCCTGTCTCGCCCGAAGGCGAGCACTCATCCTGCGAGTACTCAGGTCTCTCCTTCTCTCAGACCTGAGTCTCTGCAGCTTGGGAGACGTCGGTGGATTACTAGACCCAGAGGCCGCCTCAGCCTCCCCTGACCCAACTGGTAGTGGAGCAGCTGTAAGCGATGGCCCAGCTGAAGGCAACGAGGTCATCCCCGCATCTGGAGCCAGGGCAGGATCAGGCCCCTGACTTGGCCCAGCTGCTGTTTATTGCAGGGAAACCTGTGCAGACTGGGACTCTTCAGGATCAGGCCCCAGACTTGGTTCAGATGATGCCTGAGGCAAAGGATCTGTTGCGGACTGAGTCTCCTCTGGTTCCGAGTCCAAAGCCATCACACGCAGGAAATGTGTCAATCTGGCAGCGCTCCCTAGTGGGTGGGGAGAGGAATTCACATGTGACCGCCAGTTTGCAATTCTTTCCCCAGATCTACCGGAGGACCAAGAAGCCAGCGGTGGATCGCCTGTGCGTGGGGATCCCTCCAGGGGAAGTAAGTGATCTCGCGGGGGAAGGAATCGGGCGTTCTTGAGGAGAGGCATATTTAGGGGAACTGAATTTAATTCTAAATTGTATTCCGGAAACGTGGGAGATTTCAAGGGGTCAAAAAGTAAATAAATGGACGTACTGTGCTGTATTATAGGGACACGGGTGGCGCTGTGGGTTAAACCACAGAGCCTAGAGCTTGCCGATCAAAAGGTCAGCGGTTCGAATCCCCATGATGGGGTGAGCTCCCATTGTTCAGTCCCTGCTCCTGCGCACCTAGCAGTTCGAAAGCGCATCAAAGTGCAAGTAGATAAATAGGTACCGCTCCAGCGGGAAGGTAAACGGTGTTTCCGTGCGCTGCTCTGGTTCGCCAGAAGCGGCTTAGTTCTGCTGGCCACATGACCCAGAAGCTGTACGCCGGCTCCGTCGGCCAGTAAAGCGAGATGAGCGCCGCAACCCCAGAGTCTGTCATGACTGGACCTAACAGTCAGGGGTCCCTTTACCTTTACTGTGCTATATTAGAAGCAAAAAACCTTGTTTTGATGAATTGGAAGAATCATAGAATCATAGAATCCTAGAGTTGGAAGAGACCCCAAGGGCCATCGAGTCCAACCCCCTGCCAAGCAGGAAACACCATCAGAGCACTCCTGACATATGGTTGTCAAGCCTCTGCTTAAAGACCTCCAAAGAAGGAGACTCCACCACACTCCTTGGCAGCAAATTCCACTTGGCAGCAAAGAGCCACAGAAAGATTCCATTGAGCACATGGATTGATAATATGGAGAGATTAGCTACAGACGAACGAATTGCATGTTGACGCAAAACAAGAATAGATAAATATGAAGAAATCCGGGGACGGAATTTGTCCGGGGACAGATTTGCAAATCCGGGGACTGTCTCCAGGAATCGGGGATGTCTGTTAACCATAACATAACCTACCTGCAAACCTGTGGTCTCTGGATTTTTTGCCAAATTGGAAAAGGGAGTTACTTTCTACACCGGGTGCAGGAAGGGATGTGAGAGGACAATTGATTATTTGAAACTGTATTTAAGCTGATCAAATGTTTTGTAAGCTGCTCCTGGGGGCTGGTGAGGAGCACTGATGACTTGTAATGTTCGACTGCTATGTTTTTTTTTGAAATAAAACTAATCAAAGATATTGCGGGCGGCCTTTTAGTTCTGCGCCCCCAGTCGCTGTCCGCACACTGTGTTGGCGCAAAAGTCCAACCCAAACTTTTCCCGCAGTGTTTCGGTCTCTTGGGAGTCAACGGCGCCGGGAAAACGTCAACTTTCAAAATGCTAACGGGAGACTCTGAGGTGACGTCCGGGAAGGCCTTTCTGAAAGGCTACAGGTGAGTGCCGATTGGGAAAAAACCCGCATAAATCTAAATCAAGTAAGTGTTGGAAATCTAGGGAGAAAGAAGGTTCTGTTTATCCTACGTGGTGGTCTTGTAGTAAGGTTAAAGCTTTACTGGGAAATGACATATAATGCAATGAAAAGGATGTTTAAAATAACATTTGTAAAAAACCAAACAAACCCAGAAGCTTTTCTGTTGGGGAATTATAGGGACAGAGCAACCTAAATTGCATAGAAACGTACCGTATTTTTCGCTCTATAAGACGCACCAGACCACAAGACGCACCTAGTTTTTGGAGGAGGAAAACAAGAAAAAAAATATTCTGAATCTCAGAAGCCAGAACAGCAAGAGGGATCGCTGTGCAGCGAAAGCAGCGATCCCTCTTGCTGTTCTGGCTTCTGGGATAGCTGCGCAGCCTGCATTCGCTCTATAAGACGCACACACATTTCCCCTTACTTTTTAGGAGGGAAAAAGGGGGTCTTATAGAGCAAAAAATACGGTAATCTCGCTTCTTGCAGGGAGGGAAACACCAGAAGGCCCTCGGCGCTGGATCTCAGTGTCTGGGCTGAACGATGGGGGTGGAGATGCTCTTTCAGGTATACAGGTATACACATTTCCGCTTACTTTTTAGGAGGGAAAAAGTGAGTCTTATAGAGCAAAAAATACGCTTCAGAATATTTTTATTCTTGTTTTCCTCCTCCAAAAGCTAGGTGCGTCTTGTGGTCTGGTGCATCTTATAGAGCGAAAAATACGGTATATATCTAAAGAAGATGAGCAAATCAGGTTTAATTTGGATATGCAGAAGGTATTGGAAATAAATGTAAGGAGTCGCAGAAAGAGAGGGGGAAGGAAGTCGAGTTTGGAAATGTCGAAATGATTGTAAAATGAGTGAGTGTATAAACTTGGAAAGTATAAATGAAAATTTAAGAAAGGGGGGGATCTGCGTTACCCTGCCATGATCTTTGCATCTTGCTTCAAAGCCGTCTCTCTCTCCAATTTCCACTTTCCTAACCCTCACCCCCCCACCTACAGTGTGATCACTGATCTGCAAGCCGTCCACCAAAACATGGGCTATTGCCCCCAATTTGACGCCATCAACGACCTGCTAACCGGACGCGAACATCTCGTCTTCTACTCTCGCCTGCGCGGGGTCCCGGAGACCGAGATTCCCGGGGTGAGAGTTGCCAAAAAAGGGCCGGCTCTCTGGCGCCCCGGCCAAAAAAGCACTCTGTGCATTCTCAGACGGTGCCTTGGTTATTTATTACAGTCGTACCTTGGATCTCGAACGCCTTGGCTCCCCAACAAATCGGCTCCCGAACGATTCAAACCCAGAAGCGTTTGTTTGATAATGTGTGGTTCGCTATGCCTAATAAAGGATAACTATATTTACTAAGGGACACGGGTGGCGCTGTGGGTTAAACCACAGAGCCTAGGACTTGCCAATCAGAAGGTCGGCGGTTCAAATCCCCGCAACGGGGTGAGCTCCTGTTTCTCAGTCCCTGCTCCTGCCAACCTAGCAGTTCGAAAGTACGTCAAAGTGCAAGAAGATAAATAGGTACCGCTCCGGCGGGAAGGTAAACGGCGTTTCCGTGCGCTGCTCTGGTTTGCCAGAAGCGGCTCAGTCCTGCTGGCCACATGACCCGGAAGCTGGACGCCGGCTCCCTCAGCCAATAAAGTGAGATGAGCGCCGCAACCCCAGAGTCGGCCACAACTGGAGCTAATGGTCAGGGGTCCCTTTACCTTTTATATTTACCAAACCCAGAAGTGAGTGTTCCAGTTTCCGAACGGTTTTTGGAAGCCGAACGTCCGACGTTGCTTCCGGTTGGCTGCAGGAGCTTCCAATCAGAAGCTGCGCTTTGGTTTCCAAACGGAAACCAATTGGAAGCCGCGCTTTGGTTTCCGAACATTTTGGAAGTCGAACGGACTTCCGGGACAGATTCCGTTCGACTTCCAAGGTATGCCTGTATTATGATGATGATGGGGGCAAATCTAGGCTCCGTTGGCTCTGCCTGTCGTTCGCTCTGGCGCCCCCTGCTGCCGGGCTCCCCACCTCTTGCCCAACCGGTACCTCTCTCCCCGCCAGGTGGTCAAATGGGGCCTGTCGACGCTTGGTCTGATGGCCTACGCGGATAGGCCCGCCGGACGATACAGCGGCGGCAACAAACGGAAGCTCTCCACGGCCATCGCGCTCATCGGAGCACCGCCGGTCATTTTCCTGGTCAGTGATGGGGAGCGGTGCCGCCTTTGGTGTCACCGGCCGTTTTCCGAGCCGGAAGGGTGTGTGTGTGTGTTAGCGGGGTGGGCAAGAACTTGGCGAGGCTTGAAATAGCCGGGAGAAGAGGAGGTTAAGGGGTGATATGATAGCCATGTTCAAATATATCAAAGGATGTCACCTAAACATTCCACCTAAACATTAGGAAGAACTTCCTGACAGTAAGAGTTGTTTGACAGTGGAATTTGCTGCCAAGGAGTGTGGTGGAGTCTCCTACTTTGGAGGTCTTTAAGCAGAGGCTTGACAACCATATGTCAGGAGTGCTCTGATGGTGTTTCCTGCTTGGCAGGGGGTTGGACTCGATGGCCCTTGTGGTCTATTCCAACTCTATGATTCTATGATTCTATGAAATTTCATTTGTTTGCGGGTTGCAGGACGAGCCGACGACGGGCATGGACCCGAGGGCCAAGCGTTTCCTTTGGAACTGCATCCTTGGGGTGATAAGGGACGGCCGGTCGGTGGTCCTCACGTCCCACAGGTAAACAAATAATAATAATAATAATTTATTATTTATACCCCGCCCATCTGGCTGGGCTTCCCCAGCCACTCCGGGCAGCTTCCAAAAAAACATTCAAATACTGTAATACATCAAACATTAAAAGCTTCCCTAAACAGGGCTGCCTTCAGATGTCTTCTAAAAGTCTGGTGGTAGCTGTTGTTCTCTTTGACATCTGGTGGGAGGGCGTTCCACAGGGTGGGTGCCACCACCAAGAAGGCCCTCTGCCTGGTTCCCTGAAACCTCACTTCTCGCAAGGAGGGAACCGCCAGAAGGCCCTCGGAGCTGGACCCCGGTGTCTGGGCTGGACGATGGGGGTGGAGACGCTCCTTCAGGGATACTGGGCCGAGGCCGTTTAGGGTTTTCAAGGTCAGCACCAAAACTTTGAATTGTGCTCGGAAATGTACTGGGAGCCAATGTAGGTCTTTCAAGATCAGTGTTATGCGGCCGCTCCCAGTCACCAGTCCCTAGTCTAGCTGCCGCATTTTGGATTAGTTGCAGTTTCCGGGTCACCTTCAAAGGTAGCCCCACGTAGAGCGCATGGCAGTAGTCCAAGCGGGAGATAACCAGAGCATGCACCACTCTGGCCAGACAGTCTGTGGGCAGGGAGGGTCTCATCCTGCGTACCAGATGGAGCTGCCCTGGACACAGAACTGACCTGCACCTCCATGGACGGCTGTGAGTCCAAAATGACCCCCAGGCTGCGCACCTGGTCCTTCGGGGGCACAGTCGCCCCATTCAGGACCAGGGAATCCCCCACACCTGCCCGCCTCCTGTCCCCCAAAAACAGTCCTTCTGTCTTGTCAGGATTCAACCTCAATCTGTTAGCCGCCATCCAGCCTCCAACCGCCAAAGGCAAAATCTCTCTCTCTCGCCTTCCCGTTATTTTTACTTATGAGTTATTATTATTATTATTATTATTATTATTATTATTAGCCAGGCAGATCTGCAAAAGGCTCCATGCCTCCCTCCCAGCTACTGGGGTGAATATCCAGGCAGAAATTCCACAGGGGCAGATTCCCCTGCCGTTTACCGGAGAGGCACCTTCTTAAAGAATCGGGGTGAGGCCGAAAGGAGCTAACTGCCTTTTCTTCTCGTTCTTTCTCCCACCTGCTAGCATGGAGGAGTGCGAGGCTCTTTGCACCAGGATGGCGATCATGGTGAACGGCCGTTTCCGATGTCTAGGGAGTGTCCAGCACCTGAAGAACAAGTAAGCCTCTGGCGGCGATGGCGAAGGGTTTCTCGTCTTGATAATGTGCTGTTTGGGGGTGGGGTTTCAGTCCTAAAGGCCACACCCCTCGTACAGACCACACCCCCTTTTCTCCAGACCACGCCCCTTGCATAAACCACACCTCTTCTCTCTAGGCCACACATAAACCACACCCTCTCTCTTACTAGGCCACACCCCTCACATAAACCACACCCCCTCTCTCTCTAGGCCACACCCCTCACATAAACCACACCCTCTCTCTCTAGGCCACACCCCTCACATAAACCACACCCTCTCTCTCTAGGCCACACCCCTCACATAAACCACACCCTCTCTCTAGGCCACACCCCTCACATAAGCCACAGCCTCTCTCTAGGCCACACCCCTCACATAAACCACACCCCCTGCTCTCCATTCCACACCTCTCGCATAAAACACACCCCTCATCTTCATTCCATACCCCTCACATAAAACACACCCCTCTCCAGGCCACACCCCTCACATAAGCCACGCCCCTCTCTCCAGGCCACACCTCTCAAATAAACCACACCCCCTCTCTAGGCCACACTCCTCACATAAGCCACACCCCCTCTCTCTAGGCCACACCCCTGCTCTCTAGGCCACACCCCTCACATAAACCACACCCCTGCTCTCTAGGCCACACCCCTTGTATACACCACACCTCCTCTCCATTCCACACCCCTCACATAAAACACACCTCCTCTCTGTAGGCCACACCCCTTGCATAAGCCACACCCCCTCTCTCCAGGCCACACCCTGCTTGTCAGAAATGGCATAAATGTAGAGGCTTGTGGCATGTAATCAGAACTTATTGTCAATGAATCAAACCCAATCAACACAAGGCATTCACAATGGACACAATGGCTTGATGCGTATTTTATAATTCCTCATAGTAATCCCATCTGATCTTATGGAGAACTCCCTGGTCCTGAATGGGGTGACTGTGCCCCTGAAGGACCAGGTGCGCAGCCTGGGAGTCATTCTGGGCTCACAGCTGTCCATGGAGGCACAGGTCAGTTCTGCGTCCAGGGCAGCTCCATCTGGTACGCAGGATAAAACCCTCCCTGCCCGCAGACTGTCTGGCCAGAGTGGTGCATGCTCTGGTTATCTCCCGCCTGGACTAAAGCAATGCGCTCTACGTGGGGCTACCTTTGAAGGTGACCCAGAAACTACAACTAATCCAGAATGCGGCAGCCAAACTGGTGACTGGGAGCGGCCGCCGAAACCACATAACACCGGTCTTGAAAGACCTACATTGGCTCCCAGTACGTTTACGAGCACAATTCAAAGTGTTGGTGCTGACCCTTAAAGCCCTAAACGGCCTCAGTCCAGTATCCCCGAAGGAGTGTCTCCACCTCCATCGTTCTACCTGGACACCGGGGTCCATCTCCCAAGGGTCTTCTGGCGGTTCCCTCCCTGCGAGAAGCCAAGTTACAGGGAACCAGGCAGAGGGCCTTCTCGGTGGTGGCGCCCCTCCTGTGGAACGCCCTCCCACCAGATGTCAAAGAGAACAACAACTACCACCAGACTTTTAGAAGACATCTGAAGGCAGCCCTGTTGAGGGAAGCTTTTCATGTTTAACAGGTTATTGTATTTTAGTGTTCTGTTGGAAGCCGCCCAGAGTGGCTGGGGAAGCCCAGCCAGATGGGCGGGGTATAAATAATAAATTATTATTATTATTATTATCACTACAGTTCCGCCCCGGTTTCTCTTCCTAGGTTCGGAGACGGCTACACCATCGTCCTCCGGGTCTCCAGTGCCGACCTGGGCCCTGTGGAGAAATTCATCCGTGATTCTTTCCCCGGAATCATCTTGAAGGAGAAGCATCATTGCACACTCCAGTACCAGTTGCCTTCTCGCAGCTGCTCCCTGGCCAACATCTTCGGCATCCTCTCTGCTCACCGGACCACCTACCACATCGAAGATTACTCCGTCTCTCAAACGACCCTCGACCAGGTGAGGCCCGCGGGGACCCCTGACCATTAGGTCCAGTCGTGGCCGACTCTGGGGTTGCGGCGCTCATCTCGCTTTATTGGCCGAGGGAGCTGGCGTACAGCTTCTGGGTCATGTGGCCAGCAGGACTAAGCCGCTTCTTGCGAACCAGAGCAGCGCACGGAAACTCCTTTTACCTTCCCACCGGAGTGGTACCTATTTATCTACTTGCACTTTGAGGTGCTTTCGAACTGCTAGGTTGGCAGGAGCAGGGACCGAGCAACGGGAGCTCAACCCGTCATTGCGGGGATTTGAACCGCCGACCTTCTGATCGGCAAGCCTTAGGCTCTGTGGTTTAACCCACAGCACCACCCGCGTGCCTTGGGGACCCCCTCTCCCCCAAAACCTTGCCAAACAAAGCTTCTGCCTGTCTTGTTTCCATTCTCGCTTCTGAGAATCCACCCAGTTTCCTTCCGATTTCTGCACTCATAAGGACTAATAACTTAACTTTAGAGGTTGGGCCGTTGAAGGAAACTTGGAAACTTCGGCCGGTCCGAAACGGAGCGGTTTTGAAAAGAATAACACTATTAAAAAATGTAATGGAGGATGGATGGCGGCCAGCAGATTGAGGTTGAATCCTGGCAAGAAAGAAGGACTGTTTTGGGGGGACAGGAGGCAGGCAGGTGTGGGGGACTCCCTGGTCCTGAATGGGGTCACTGTGCCCCCAAAGGACCAGGTACGCAGCCTGGGAGTCATTCTGGACTCACAGCTGTCCATGAAGGCGCAGGTCAGTTCTGTGTCCAGGGCAGCTCCATCTGGTACACAGGATGAGACCCTCCCTGCCCGCAGACTGTCTCACCAGAGTGGTGCATGCTCTGGTTATCTCCCGCTTGGACTATTGCCATGCGCTCTACGTGGGGCTACCTTTGCAGGTGACCCGGAAACTACAACTAATCCAGAATGCGGCAGCTAGACTGGGGACTGGGAGCGGCCGCCAAGACCACATAACACCGGTCCTGAAAGACCTACATTGGCTCCCAGGACTTTTCCGAGCACAATTCAAAGTGTTGGGGCTGACCTCAAAAGCCCTAAATGGCCTTGGTCCAGTATATCTGAAGGAGCGTTTCCACCCCCATCGTCCAGCCCGGACACTGAGATCCAGCTCCGAGGGTCTTCTGGCGGTTCCCTCCTTGCGAGAAGTGAGGTTACAGGGAACCAGGCAGAGGGCCTTCTCGGTGGTGGCACCTGCCCTGTGGAACACCCTCCCTTCATATGTGAAGGAAATAAGCAGCTATCTTATCTTTAAAAGACATCTGAAGGCACCCCTGTTCAGGGAAGTTTTTAATATTGTTTTTAACACTCAATTGGAAGCCGCCCCGAGTGGCTGGGGAAGCTCAGCCAGATGGGCGGGGTATAAATAATAAATTATATTATTATTATTATTATTATTATTATTATTATTATTATTATTATTATTATTATTATTATTATATCCTCTTTTGCCTTTCTCTCACCGCGTCATTCCCTTTCGCCGCAAGGTGTTCGTTCACTTCGCCAAAGACCAAAGCGACGACGATTGCTGCCCCATGGACCGCCCCACGCCCCCCAGCCGCTGGAGAAGAATTCTTGGTTTCCTGGAGGACAAGAACGTAGAAGAAACCCGGGTCTGAGAGACGCGATCCGGACTCGAACCTCGTTTTGAGGGTGGGCGCTGGGGGGTTCTCCACGCCCCTGAAGGTGGAGTTGAACCCACACGAGCGAAACCCCAATTTCCCGGAGTCTCAGAGGCGCTGCCTTCCCAAAGGAGCGAATGTAAGGGCAGGGTCTTTCGGGGGCCAACACTAAACAGGCAGCGCCCCCCAACCTTCGATCCCTCCGGTAAGGGGGTCCGGAAAGCAGAGAAGTGGGTTCTCTGTAGGTCTGGAGCCGTGGGGGACGGGAAATGAATATGGAGATCCGAAACTACCTCGTTTGCCCGTCCCGAACCAATACACGAACTTCAAACGGGGCTGTTTTTTCGGGATTCGCCTTCTGCCGAATTTTCTCCCCGTGCAAAAATTGTGTATTTGCATACACACACGGGCAAAGTATGTATTAGGTGCGAATCACGTGCTGAAAATTGAGCACGGCTGTGAAAACATCGTTTACAAGACGGGAGCGGTTTATTTGCTCCTCGTTTCCTCTCGCCCCCCAACAAGGCGAGTAGGGGCGGATTTATTTATGCAACTTTAAAAAGCTTTGCGCAAGCCGGTTTTAAATTGCTGGGTGGGCTAGGCAGGGGCGTCGTTAGAGAAACCAACAATTTAAAAGGTTTTGGGGGGGATTGCAGATAGATAAAGGGGCGGAACGGGAGGTGTTTAGAGAACACGGGCGTATGGCTGCTGTGGATCGATAAAATAACTTATTCTCGCTTTTGCTGCTAGCCCATTCTGAGCAGAGTCTGCCCCCCCCCCCCACTTTGCTTTGCAGTTGTCGATATTTTGCGGGTGAATTCCCTTCTGCACCAGTTGAATGTGTCGAATGCACTGGGATATCAGGCGTTTTTGCAATTGCTCTGCGATTCCCCCCTACTGCCGATTGGGGGCGCTAATGTCATAGGCGGCCTGTTCTTTGGGGTGAGCCCTACAGCTTGCATTTGGAACCCCCCGCCTTTCGGCAACCTCTGGTTTCTTTCTGGGGTGCCCCCTTTTAAAGGACGGAGGTGTTTCGCTCCTGAGCTAGGCAGCGGAAGTCGTTTTCTGCAGGAAGATTTTAAATCGGAGAGCCTGAGACATCGCTGCCCCTAAACCCCCAAACCCCCAGGGGGTTCGACATGAGGACCCCCAGAAATTGCAGGGACCGCTGGTCAGGAAGGATGGGGGTTTGGAGACGAGCAAAATCTCAAAAGCCACAACTCCCCTCATTTTGAGGCAGAAGGAAGCTCCGCATAGCGCTGACTGGCCAGTGCCCGGGACGTCACCCACCCCCTTCGTTTTTCACACTTTTTAAAAAAAGTCCTTTCTTTTTTTCTTCTTTTTCTAAAAAAGTTAGAGGCTCACACGACCTGTGAATGTACACACTGCACTTTCACGGCGGGGGTGTTAAGAGGGGGAGAGTTTTCGAGGCGGCTGGCGTGGAAAGCAGGGAAGGAACCGGGGGTCGTGGTTGTGGGGCAACGGCCCCCTAGATATCGTTGGGACTGCCGCCTCCCAGCATCCAAGACGGCCGATAGTCGGGGGCGATGGGGAGCCAGCGTCCAGCAATATTTGAAGGGCCGCAGGTTTCCCTCAAAACTGCATTTCTGTAGGAGATGGAATGGTGGAATTGTAAGGTTGCCATGGATAAATTCCTCTTTTTAGAATTGGCATTGACTCGAGGTCTAGGGAAGCCTGTATCCCTCCAGCTGTCGCTGCCTCTATTTATTTATTTTATTTTATTGATTACGTAAAATGTAACACAGCCTATGCAAAAATAAAATAAACGCCTCAGTTTGCAAGAGGCAGCAGGGAACGCCTCATCTCCCGTCAGGGATGGCAGTGTCTGTGACCCTGGACTCCAGCTTCCCGCCAGTATTTGGTGCAGCCATGGATGATGGGTTATGTAGTCCAGCAACCGCAGGTGATGGGTTATGTAGTCCAGCAACCGCGGGTGATGGGTTATGTAGTCCAGCAACCGCGGATGATGGGTTATGTAGTCCAGCAACCGTGGGTGATGGGCTGTGTAGTCCAGCAACCGCGGATGATGGGTTATGTAGTCCAGCAACCGTGGGTGATGGGCTGTGTAGTCCAGCAACCGTGGGTGATGGGTTATGTAGTCCAGCAACCGTGGGTGATGGGTTATGTAGTCCAGCAACCGCGGATGATGGGTTATGTAGTCCAGCAACCGTGGGTGATGGGCTGTGTAGTCCAGCAACCGTGGGTGATGGGCTGTGTAGTCCAGCAACCATGGGTGATGGGTTATGTAGTCCAGCAACCGCGGATGATGGGTTATGTAGTCCAGCAACCGCGGATGATGGGTTATGTAGTCCAGCAACCGCGGGTGATGGGTTATGTAGTCCAGCAACTGTGGATGATGGGTTATGTAGTCCAGCAACCACGGATGATGGGTTATGTAGTCCAGCAACCGTGGGTGATGGGTTATGTAGTCCAGCAACCGCGGATGATGGGTTATGTAGTCCAGCAACCGTGGGTGATGGGCTGTGTAGTCCAGCAACCGTGGGTGATGGGCTGTGTAGTCCAGCAACCATGGGTGATGGGTTATGTAGTCCAGCAACCGCGGATGATGGGTTATGTAGTCCAGCAACCGCGGATGATGGGTTATGTAGTCCAGCAACCGCGGGTGATGGGTTATGTAGTCCAGCAACTGTGGATGATGGGTTATGTAGTCCAGCAACCACGGATGATGGGTTATGTAGTCCAGCAACCGCGAGTGATGGGTTATGTAGTCCAGCAACTGTGGATGATGGGTTATGTAGTCCAGCAACCACGGATGATGGGTTATGTAGTCCAGCAACCGCGAGTGATGGGTTATGTAGTCCAGCAGCTGTGGATGATGGGTTATGTAGTCCAGCAACCTGGAATATCCTGATCTGAGACGGAGCCTTCTGCGTTCTCGGGAGAGAGCGTCTCTTCTAAACAGAGGCGTGTTTTCATCTCTTGCGTGCGGAAGGGAGTGCCTCTCCTTAGATCAGGGACGGGGGAAATAGCTCTGCTTCCCTCCTGATGTCGACTCCCAGTGGTCAGGGACGATGGGAACTGGAGTCCAGGTGGCGCCCGGGCAGCGCATGGTTCCCCCCCTCCGCGCTGTGGAATAGGGCAGAAGACAGGTTCCCTCTCTCCTTTTAAATTAAGGTTGCCATATTTCAACAGGTGACAGTCTGGACACCAAAGTTGTCAAGCTCGTTTTGGCCAAACACAAGCTTTTTTTGATGAAATCTCCCCCCCCCCAAAAAAATTGGAAGTTTTGGAACTACAGTCGTAGCTCGCAAGTCCGTTCAGCTTCCAAAAGGTTCAGAAACCAAAGCGCAGCTTCCGTTTGGCTGTGGGAAGCTCCTGCAGCCAATAGGAAGCTGTGCCGGATGTTCGGCTTCCGAACACGGTCCGCAAACCGGAACAGTCACTTCCGGGTTTCCGGCGTTCGGGAGCGGAAACGTCCGAGAACTAAGCTGTTCGAAAACCAAGGTATGGCTGTGTTTTTAAGGAAATTAAATGTCAACACTTCCCACGTGGGTTGCCGTATGTCTGGGTTTTCCGACGGATGAGTCCCAGATATGTCGGGGGGGGGAACTATGGCACCCCTATTTTAAATCAACGCCTGTCTTCGTTCTCTGCCTTCGTTCTCTTCCGCCCCAGTTTTTGGACAACCATATGCATAGTTTTGAGGGACGCGGGTGGCGCTGTGGGTTAAACCCCAGAGCCTAGGACTTGCCGATCAGAAGGTCGGTGGTCCGAATCCCCGCAATGACGGGGTGAGCTCCCGTTGCTCGGTCCCTGCTCCTGCCAACTAGTTCGAAAGCACCTCAAAGTGCAAGTAGATAAATAGGTACCGCTCCGGCGGGAAGGTAAACGGTGTTTCCGTGCGCTGCTCTGGTTCGCCAGAAGCGGCTTAGTCATGCTGGCCACATGACCCGGAAGCTAGACGCCGGCTCCTCGGCCAATAGAGCGAGATGAGCGCCGCAACCCCAGAGTCGGCCACGACTGGACCCAATGGTCAGGGGTCCCTTTATGCATAATTTTGGGGAATGAGTGGTCGTTCGGACATTCAGAGAATGAGCTGGCCGCTGCAATGTTCCAGGGGAAAAAAAATGCCTTTGGGATTCAAAGCACATGGCAGTGCCCACTTATTACAATCTGGGGGTTTGGTGCCACAGTGTGAGACAGGGAGAGGGGGGTCTTTATTTGCAGCTGGCAGTGGCTAGCTCACGAGGCGGGATTCGAACTCGGCCCCTGGCGTACCCCCGAGCTACTTTGCTGTCCTTTCTGCGGACGGGGGCTGCTCACCCCCACTGCATCTTTTGCCTTCAGTTCCTTATGCTTATATGCTGGAAACAAACAAATATATATATATATATATACTGAATAAAAATGCTATGTTCTGTTAAGAACGCCTCTTGCCACCTTTCTGCGTCTGTCCCTAGAATCATAGAGTCGGAGGGGCAGAGCGTCGGGATGGTTTCATTAGCACTCCTGCTGGCTGGTGGAGGAATGAATGAATGAATCATTATTTGCGTCGGCCACAGCAATAAAACAATACGATATACAGTCATACCTCAGATTACAGACGCTTAGGTTGCATTTTTCTGGGTTACGGATGCGCCGAAAAAATCCATATTCAGCTACATCACCTAACCAGGCACCTGATCCGAAAGCACCTTTTATCATTACCGAAAGCTTTTCTATACGCTGCTTAATAGCAAAATAATTTTAAGATCTTTTTACGGATGTGGACGGAATCGCCCCTCGCAAGCCCCCACAGACAATTGCGTTGCCGCTAGCCATCTTGGGGGACTCTTAATAATAATAATAATAATAATAATAATAATAATAATAATATACCCCTCCAATCTGGCTGGGTTTCCCCAGCCACTCTGGGCGGCTTCCAACAAAACACTAAAATACAATAACCTGTTAAACATTAAAAGCTTCCCTAAACAGGGCTGCCTTCAGATGTCTTCTAAAAGTTTGGTAGTTCTTTTTCTCTGGTGGGAGGGCGTTCCACGGGGCGGGCGCCACCACCGAGAAGGCCCTCTGCCTGGTTCCCTGCAACTTGGCTTCTCGCAGCGAGGGAACCGCCAGAAGGCCCTTGGGAGAGGGACCCTGGTGTCCGGGCCAGACGATGGGGGTGGAGACGCTCCTTCAGGCATACTGGGCCATTTAGGGCTTTCAAGGTCAGCACCAACACTTTGAATTGTGCTCGGAAACGTCCTGGGAGCCAATGTAGGTCTTTCAAGACCGGTGTTATGTGGTCTCGGCGGCTGCTCCCAGTCACCAGTCTAGCTGCCGCGTTCTGGATTAGTTGTAGTTTCCGGGTCACCTTCAAAGGTAGCCCCACGGAGAGCGCATGGCAGTAGTCCAAGCGGGAGATAACCAGAGCATGCACCACTCTGGAAAGACAGTCCGCGGGCAGGGAGGGTCTCATTCTGCGTACCATATGGAGCTGCCCTGGACACAGAATTAACCTGTGCCTCCATGGCCAGCTGTGAGTCCAAAATGACTCCCAGGCTGCGCACCTGGTCCTTCAGGGGCACAGTTGCCTGATTCAGGACCAGGGAGTCCCCCACACCTGCCCGCCCCCTGTCCCCTAAAAACAGTCCTTCTGTCTTGTCAGGATTCAACCTCAATCCGTTAGCCACCATCCATCCTCTAACCGCCTCCAGACACTCACACAGGGTTAACCACCAGCCTTCTCTCTCTCCCCCCCCCTCGTTTTTCTATTGGGGGAATTTTTCTTTTATTCCTCCAGGAAGAAACAGCCAATCGATTGCCGCGGTGCCCACGCTAGTGCCTCTTCCCATTCTGCTATCTTTTATAAACCGCAAGAAGAAAAAAGAGAAAGGGGGGTTTTAAAAAAACAAGGAAAGGGTGTTGCTGTTTTTCTTCCTTCCTGGGGTTGCAAAGGGGGGGCAGGAAGGAGAGAAAATTCTCTTTCCACCCAGACGATGGAGAAGACCATTTGCAACTCGTCCCACAGCAAAGACGAGATTCAGCCCCTCCGGTATTTAAGGTAAGTTGGCCGCCTTGTGGGAAAAAGACCCCTGCCTTTCTCGCCACCCCCCCTCCTGGCAAAGCTCTTTGTGCACCTGTCCGGAGGCTGCACCTGTTGAGATTCTACCTGCGACGGAAGCCAGGCAACGTTAAGGGGCTGGCCTCGGTAGTTGCGGGCTGGGGAATGGGTTTGTGGGGCCAAAGCAAGGAGTGGTATGTTTTCTCAAATTAAGGGGGAGACAGGCAGGGGTCTGTGATGGATCCAGGGGTACCTCAGTGCCAAAGCACCCAGAAGGTGGGCAGATGATGATGGCGACCTGGACAAAAACGACCCATCAGGGAGCTCGACTCGGGGACCGACGTTTGGGCAGGTTTGGTACTTGGGTGCGGTCGTCCGACGACTCGAGGGCAGCACCTTGGGGAAGGCTGACTTAAGGCGTGGGTATCTCTGCTGGTTAGAACTTAGAACCAGTAACAGCAAGGTTGTGGGTTCGATTCTCGTATTTTTCTGGGGGGACACGTACCCCTAAACATTTTGTGGATCTTAAATTAAGGGACGCGGGTGGCGCTGTGGGTTAAACCCCAGAGCCTAGGACTTGCCGATCAGAAGGTCGGCGGTTCGAATCACCCCACAATGACGGGGTGAGCTCCCGTTGCTCGGTGCCTGCTCCTGCCAACCTAGCAGTTCGAAAGCACATCAAAGTGCAAGTAGATCAATAGGTACCACTCTGGCGGGAAGGTAAACGGCGTTTCCGTGCGCTGCTCTGGTTCGCCAGAAGCGGCTTAGTCCTGCTGGCCACATGACCCGGAAGCTGGACGCCGGCTCCCTCGGCCAGTAAAGCGAGATGAGCGCCGCAACCCCAGAGTTGGCCACGACGGGACCTAACGGTCAGCGGTCCCTTTACCTTTATTATTTCAATATGAGTCGGAAAACGAGAGTACACCCCTAAACATATTTTTTAAAGGGGAAAAAAAGCACTGCCCTGTATGGGACATTTTGCATTGCACCAGGGGGTCAGACTAAATGAGCGCTGGGGTCCCTTCCAACTCTCTACTGTTCTGCGACTCTGGGAGTGTGAACGAACCCCATGCAGGCGATCTATGGCGACATCTCCGCCGCCCAGAAAACGATCCTTTCGTAGGCCCAGCCCAGAACCGAAGGTGGTTAAGCTGCGGAACTCTCCTCCACTGGATTCAACCCAACTACATGGCTTTAGGCGAGAATTAGGTGAATTCACGGGCGACATGGCTGCCGAGGCAGTGATACTTCTGAATTTCGGTCGCTGGGGGGGGGTGTCCCAAAGTGGGGGGGGGCGCTCTTGTGATCTGTTTCTCCTTCGGGGTACTTGGTCAGATGGGCTTGATCCTACAGCCTCCCCTTACACTCTTTCCACGCACAGCCCCATACGCTGGATTCTTGCTTCGCCGTCCGCCTAACCTTCCTTTTTAAAAAACCAATTTCCATTTAAAATTCGACTTTCGTGAATTGCAAAAGAATGTGCCCTGTTTCGCTCTCTCTTTTCAGATTATACTTTTTTCCCAACAGACAATATGGTATCCAGGGGTAGGAGAAGGAGGAAATTAGAGGGAGGGGGTGATTATTTTTATTATTTATTGACTTAATATCCTGCCCCTGTGCCTGCAGGTCTCAGGCCGGCTCACAGAATAAAACCAGAATACAAAACCGCAAAATGCATAACCAAAATTAAAACAACAACCCCCCCCCCAAAAAAAACCCTCCACATCTTGAAAGAGTAATGAACATTATTTGCGGGGGGAGCGTTTTCAAAACATGGTATACCTGTGAGGTTTTTACATCTGTGTTTTTTGAGTCAGTCCTCTTTCTACCATATTTTTCCGTGTACAGCAAACCCCCGTGTATAAGATGCCCCCCGATTTTGGGGGCGCTCAAAATTAAGAAAGCGGGGGGAGCGATTGCCCACAATAGTTGAGCTTTTAATGCACTATCTGTGTATAAGACGCGGCCTCCCCAAATTTCTAACATGATTTTTTAATAATAATAAAAAACCCTACTCTTATGCATGGAAAATTACAGTATATGCATTTGTTCGTTTATATGGGCAGCGAAGATCGGGGGCCACTGATCTGTGTGGTTGCAACACCGAAAAGAATCATATTTTTCTCTCTTTGCAAACGCGGGTTTTGCAAAGAGCGACTCGCTCGCCTCTGATCTCCATGGCAACCATAAAACAAGCTTCGCTCTCGAGTGTGATGTGGGTGTTGGGAGCAGAGAAAGATATATATTTTCCTTTGCAATGATGCTATTAAATCTGTCTCCTCCTCGGGGTTGTGGGGCGCACGAGAGAAAACGAGTGTGCATTTTTGCCGCCCGTTAAATCTCTTTTTCGTCTTGCACGTTTTTGGGGTTTGCACTTCCACTCTTAAGGAGACATCGCCAGGGCTGAATTCAGAAGCGTCAAAGAAGCGTTTCATTTATATATATATATTTCTCCAATTTTTTAAAATTCATTTTATAACACAAACAGGAAAACAAACAACATTAACAGATTCTTGTCTTATCCTTTCCCCCCCTAAACATTGTTAGGTGGGTTTCCCCAAGTCCCCGCTATCTGATTTTCATTTTACTTCATCTTTAGCAGTTTATATATATATATCATAATTTCTAACCATCTTTTTTTTTTAACCACACTTAAAATAACTTCACATTTTATCACTTGCAAATAATAATATTTTAAAATACGCTATCTTCTACTTCTAACCCTACAACCTATACCCACTTCCAAAGCTATTCTAAGATTTAAATATTAACATATATTTTTTTCAAATATTCCTTAAACTTCTCCCAATCTTCTTCCACCATCTCTGGTCTCCCGGTCAGTTTGGCAAGTTCCATATAGTCCATCATCTTCATCTGCCATTCTTCTATGTTATGGTACTTTTTTCCGGAACGCCACAACAGCTGCCAGAATATTGATAGCGAAGAATGGGAAGAAACAAGATTTATGGTACCATCTATAGTAGCGTTTCATTTAAATGCATCACAGACTTTGCACGAAACGTGGGGCTCACAGAAAACCCTCTGGTTTGGGTACCAGAACAGTTGAAAATTAGATGATGGAGAAATTGGGGTCTCAAATAAGACCCTCTGGTTTGGGTACCAGAAAAGTTGAAAATTAGATGATGGGGAAATTGGGGTCTCGCAGAAAACCCTCTGGTTTGGGTACCAGAAAAGTTTAAAAACAGGTGATGGGGAAATTGGGGTCTCGCAGAAAGCTCTCTGGTTTGGGTACCAGAAAAGTTGAAAGCAAATGATGGGGAAATTGGGGTCTCGCAGAAAACCCTCTGATTTGGGTACCAGAAAAGTTTAAAAACAGGTGATGGGGAAATTGGGGTCTCGCAGAAAACCCTCTGGTTTGGGTACCAGAAAAGTTTAAAAACAGGTGATGGGGAAATTGGGGTCTCGCAGAAAACCCTCTGGTTTGGGTACCAGAAAAGTTTAAAAACAGGTGATGGGGAAATTGGGGTCTCGCAGAAAACCCTCTGGTTTGGGTACCAGAAAAGTTTAAAAACAGGTGATGGGGAAATTGGGGTCTCGCAGAAAGCTCTCTGGTTTGGGTACCAGAAAAGTTTAAAAACAGGTGATGGGGAAATTGGGGTCTCGCAGAAAACCCTCTGGTTTGGGTACCAGAAAAGTTTAAAAACAGTGATGGGGAAATTGGGGTCTCGCAGAAAGCTCTCTGGTTTGGGTACCAGAAAAGTTGAAAGCAGGAGATGGGGAAATTGAGGTCTTATAGAAGACCCTCCGGTTTGGGTACCAGAAAAGTTGAAAATTAGATGGTGGGGAAATTGGGGTCTCAAATAAGTCCCTCTTCTTCGGGTACCAGACGATGGGAAATGGAGCTTCGAGTGATGGACTGGGATGAGCAGGGAGAGGATGGAGGGGAGAAGGGAGCAAACTCTTCCCGGAATTGCGGCGCCCCTGCCCCCCTTAACTCGCCCCCCACACTCCGCCCCGCCCCCCCAGCTCTGCCCAGCCATTGTAGCATTGTGGGAAGAATCTCTTTCCAAAGGCCTCTTATTTAGCGGTTGCCATGGCGACGGAACCAAACGCCGCGGGAAGCTGGAAAGCCTCAATTTCTTTTTTTTTATTTTTTTGGGGGGGTCTCAATCCAGCGAGAAGGAGAGATCGGCTGCTTTCCAGCACAGCGTGAAAAGGGGGCTTACCGTATTTTTTGCTCTATAAGACTCACTTTTTCCCTCCTAAAAAGTAAGGGGAAATGTGTGTCCGTCTTATGGAGCGAATGCAGGCTGCACAGTTATCCCAGAAGCCAGAACAGCAAGAGGGTTCGCTGTGCAGATTTTTTTTTTTCTTGTTTTCCTCCTCCAAAAACTAGGTGCATCTTATGGTCTGGTGCGTCTTATAGAGCGAAAAATACGGTATATCGGACAGTGCAAAACCGTGCATTGTGGGGGGTGGGCTGGATGGCCTTTGGGGGCCCCCTTGTTTAGTCATTTAGTCATGTCCGTCTCTTCGTGACCCCCTGGACCAGAGCACGCCAGGCACTTCTGTCTTCCACTGCCTTCCGCAGTTTGGTCAAACTCATGCTGGTAGCTTCGAGAACACTGTCCAACCATCTCGTCCTCCATCGTCCCCTTTTCCTTGGGCCCTCCATCTTTCCCAACACCAGGGTCTTTTCCAGGGAGTCTTCTCTTCTCATGAGGTGGCCAAAGTCTTGGAGCCTCAGCTTCAGGATCTGTCCTTCCAGTGAGCACTCAGGGCTGATTTCCTTCAGAATGGAGAGGTTTGATCTTCTTGCAGTCCATGGGACTCTCCAGAGTCTCCTCCAGCACCAGAATTCAAAAGCATCCATTCTTCGGCCATCAGCCTACTTGATGGTCCAGCTCTCACTTCCATACATCACTACTGGGAAAACCAGAGCTTGAACTATACAGGCCTTTGTTGGCTAGGTGATGTCTCTGCTGAGATACCTATGAGGTCCATAAATTACCATATAGCATATATTCAACACAAAAAAACAGTGACAATTTGTTGTGGACAAAGGACAGCTGGACATATAAAGGGCCCCATTACCTTCAGGAGCTGAGGGCCTCATCAAACCTAAATACGGAGAACAGGATCTCAGAGTATGAAATCCCAAGTGCTGTGTTTCGTGGTTGTAGCTGGACCATAAAGGCTGATCACTGAAGAACTTTTGAATTCTGGTGCTGGAGGAGACTCTTGAGAGTCCCATGGACTGCAAGAAGATCAAACCTCTCCATTCGGAAGGAAATCAGCCCTGAGTGCTCACTGGAAGGACAGATCCTGAAGCTGAGGCTCCAAGACTTTGGCCACCTCCTGAGAAGAGAAGACTCCCTGGAAAAGACCCTGATGCTGGGAAAGATGGAGGGCACAAGGAGAAGGGGACGACAGAGGACGAGATGGTGGGACAGTGTTCTCGAAGCGACCAGCATGAGTTTGACCAAACTGCGGGAGGCAGTGGAAGACAGGAGTGCCTGGCATGCTCTGGTCCAGGGGGTCACGAAGAGGCGGACAGGACTAAATGACTAAAAACAAAAACAAACAAACCTTTTCCTGTGTCTTGCAGCAGAGCAGAAGCCTTGGCGATCGACAAAGAACTCCTGGAGGAGTTTAGGTTTGGGCAGCAGCAGCTGATTGAGATCTGGGGTCACGCGTGCGCCATGGCAGTCACCAAGGTAAGCGCAAGATTACCAGCTGGGATGGAAACAGCTGAAAGAGGAGGAACGGAAACTTTCTGGTCTGGAGGGCGCCGGGTTGGCAACCCTCGTGGTCTCGGAGCTCTCCTTTAAATCAGAACCAGTGAAGGCAGTGAAGGTCCTGTGTGAGTGCCTGGAGGCGGTTGGAGGATGGATGGCGGCTAACGGAGTGAGGCTGAATCCTGACAAGACAGAAGGACTGTTTTGGGGGGACAGGGGGCGGGCTGGTGTGGAGGATTCCCTGGTCCTGAATGGGGTGACTGTGCCCCCCGAAGGACCAGGTGTGCAGCCTGGGGGTCATTCTGGACTCACAGCTGTCCATGGAGGCGCAGGTCTTTTCTGTATCCAGGGCAGCTGTCTACCAGCTCCATCTGGTATGCAGGCTGAGACCCTCCCTGCCCACAGACTGTCTGGCCAGAGTGGTGCATGCTCTGGTTATCTCCCGCTTGGACTACTGCAACGCGCTCTACGTGGGGCTACCTTTGAAGGTGACCCGGAAACTACAACTAATCCAGAATGCGGCAGCTAGACTGGGGACTGGGAGCGGCTGCCAGGACCACATAACACCGGTCCTAAAAGATCTACGTTGACTCCCAGTACATTTCCGAGCACAATTCAAAGTGTTGGTGCTGACCTTGAAAGCCCTAAATGGCCCAGTATACCTGAAGGAGCGTCTCCACCCCCATCGTTCTGCCCGGACACTGAGATCCAGCGCCGAGGGCCTTCTGGCGGTTCCCTCATTGTGAGAAGTGAGGTTACAGGGAACCAGGCAGAGGGCCTTCTCGGTGGTGGCGCCCGCCCTGTGGAACACCCTCCCTTCAGATGTGAAGGAAATAAGCAGCTATCCTATCTTTAAAAGACATCTGAAGGCAGCCCTGTTTAGGGAAGCTTTTAACATTTAACACTGTATTGTTTTTAACACTTGATTGGGAGCCGCCCAGAGTGGCTGGGGAAACTCAGCCAGGTGGGCGGGGAATAAATAATAAGTTATTATATATATTGTTATGTTTCCAAGCGCCCTGAGGTGGCAGCCTGTTGTTCTTCGGACCAGCACTTCGGGTACCACCGAAATCGCCTCCTCTTAACGTTGCCCAGAGCATCTCTGCCTCCTTCATTTTTGTCCTGTTTGTTTTGGATGCAGAGAAGCCACATCTGGATTTCCAATCGCTTGCAGCCTCTCCCGACCCTCCGCCGCCGAGGAAATGCCGAGCGCTTTTCGAAGTCTGGCCCTGGCCGCGGTGAGGGGGGAATGGGGACTCTTCCCTCTCCCCCCCACCACAGCGGGAGTTGAGTTGCTATTTGGGCAATTTTTAAAATATCCCCCCCCCCCAGAATAATATTTATTATTTTCCATGCATAAACATAACAGAAGAAAAAGTTAACAATAATAAAGGGAAAAGAATGAAATGGGTAAAAGGAAAAAAGAATATAAAGCATAAAATACAACAAATCACTATATAAACTAAAACTTAATTAGTTCATTCCACAGGGCGGGCGCCACCACCGAGAAGGCCCTCTGCCTGGTTCCCTGTAACTTGGCTTTTCGCAGGGAGGGAACCGCCAGAAGGCCCTCGGGAGATGGACCCCGGTGTCCGGGCAGAACGATGGGGGTGGAGACGCTCCTTCAGGTATACTGGGCCCTTTAGGGCTTTCAAGGTCAGCACCAACACTTTGAATTGGGCCCAGAAACGTCCTGGGAGCAATGTAGGTCTTTCAGGGTTTCCACAGGGCGGGTGCCACCACCGAGAAGGCCCCCACCCACACCCTGTCACCCTGTACCCTAATTTTCCTGGGCGTTTCGTTCCAGGTTTTCCCTCGGAGGTCTTTGCCAAGGAAGCAGCCGACGTTGCTGGTGGTCTGCGGCTGCGAGCAGAACGGGGCGATCGGCCTGGCGTGTGCCCGTCACCTGCGTGTCTTTGTAGGTATCTGTCCCCCCCCCCGAGTTTGTCTTTGTTTCCAACTTGCACCTTCTCTCTTCCCTGTTCGAATCCATTTCTGCCCCCCCCCTTAAAAGAGGGTTGGACAAATTCATAGAGGTATTGATGGCTACCGGCTGCAAGGGCTATGATGTCCGGAGGCAAAGTGGCTTGGGATTTCCATCTCAGGATGTCTGAAAACAAACACACACACACACACACAGAGTGATGTTTGTCCCAGCACTACTGAAAAGTGCAAAATCAGGTCTCTCTCCAGTGGTGATATTTTACCAGTTAGCTCGTTTGCAAAGCTATTGCACTACCAACCTTACTGTATGCTTGTGAAACGTGGACCACTCATAAACGCCATCTCCAACGCCTTGGAAGATTCCATCAACGGTGTCTCTGAAAAATATTACACATCACTTGGGAAGACAGGCGAACTAATATCAGTGTTCTGGAAGAAGCAAAGATCACTGGTTTCGAAGCAATGATTCTTCAACATCAACTTTGTTGGACTGGTCATGTTTTGCGGATGCCTGGTTGTAGTCTTCCAAAGCAACTACGGTGGTACCTCGGGTTATAGACGCTTCAGGTTACAGACTCCGCTAACCCAGAAATAGTACCTCGGGTTAAGAACTTTGCTTCAGGATGAGAACAGAAAACGTGGCAGTGGGAGGCCCCATTAGCTAAAGTGGTGCTTTAGGTTAAGATCACTTTCAGGTTAAGAATGGACCTCCGGAACGAATTAAGTTCTTAACCCGAGGTACCACTGTACTCGATTCCAAACTTTAAAATGGAAAGCGTAATGCTGGTGGTCAACAAAAGAGGTTTAAAGACTCTCTCAAGGCACATTTTTAAAAATGTAGTATAGGTAAAGGTAAAGGGACCCCTGACCATTAGGTCCAGTTGTGGATGATTCTGGGGTTGCGGCGCTCATCTCGCTTTACTGGCCGAGGGAGCCGGCGTACAGCTTCCGGGTCGTGTGGCCAGCAGGACTAAGCCGCTTCTGGCGAACCAGAGCAGCGCACGGAAGCGGCTTTTACCTTCCCGCTGGAGCGGTACCTATTTATCTACTTGCACTTTGACGTGCTTTCGAACTGCTAGGTTGGCAGGAAAATGTAGTATAAACACTGACAACTGGGAAACACTGGCCTGCGAGCGCTCCAGTTGGAGAACAGCCTTGACCAAAGGTGTCATGGGCTTTGGAGACACTCGAACTCAGGACGCAAGGGAGAAACGTGCTAAGAGGAAAGCGTGCTTGGCAAACCCTCACCGGGATCAACTCCCGCCCGGAAACCAATGTCCCCACTGTGGAAGGATGTGTGGATCCAGAATTGGCCTCCACAGTCACTTACGGACTCACTGTTAAAACCGTGTTTATGGAAGACAATCTTACTTGGCTATGAGGGATTGCTAAAGAAGAAGAAGAAGAAATTTGTTTCCCAAACCCTCGCAGAATCGCTGGGGTGAGGTTGAAGGAGAGAGAATGCTCTGTGTTAGGACTAAAAATATTGGCACCATTGGCCGGGGGTTTTTCTGAGCTTTGCAAATTGCAAAGAGATCTCAGAGAGAGACGCATGGTTCTGCTTTTAATGCAAACTGTGCTTTAGCTTTTGAAAGCCACAAAGCAACAGTCCCGGCTGGTTTGGCAGGCTTTTAATACACCGTATTTGCAGCGTACAAAGCACCCTGCAGTCTCTTTCTCGCCCTGAATTAGTCTCGCTAGGAAATAGGTCCAGGTCGCCCGGGGGAACGAGGAGGAGAAGGGGAAAGAGGGAGTCCCCTTCCTTTTCTGAAATTTATTTCTCAGGGATGAAGTGGTTTCGTTCCCCTTCCTGTGCCAACCACTCTGCTTTTAAAATTTATTTCTTAACTTTCATTCAGAGTTTAGAACCCTGCCCGTTATCAGTTAGATATCCAGTGCCCCATTTCAGGAAGGCTGGAGCATAGCTGTCAACTTTTCCCTTTTCTTGCAAGGAATCCTATTCGAAATAAGGGAATTTCCCTTTAAAAAAGGGAAACGTTGACAGCTATGGGCTGGAGTGTAGAGCAATGAGGGAAATGTCGCTTCAGCAAGGCTTCCACTTGAATAATAATAATAATAATAATAATAATAATAATAATAATAATAATTCTTTATTTATGCCCCGTCCAACATTTCGGAGGTCCCAAGCCGCAAGGTGGTTAGATTGGTCTCTGCTAAGGCCAGGGCCTTTTCAGTACTGGCCCCGACGTGGTGGAACGCTCTGTCCCAAGAGACCAGGGCCCTGCGGGACTTGACATCTTTCCGCAGGGCCTGCAAGACAGAGCTGTTCCGCCTAGCCTTTGGTTTGGACTCAGTCTGACCCTTCTGTTTCCCTCCCCTTATGGTTTTGATCCATGGGCTACTTTTAAAATGAGGCTGCATTTTAAATTGCATTTTAACCTGTATTTTAAATTGGTTTCCCCCCCCCCCCAATTATGTTTTTACTGTAATTTTACTGGTGTTAGCCGCCCTGAGCCCGGCTGGGGAGGGCGGGGTGTAAATTATTATTATTATTTACTTATTATTATTATTCAGCATCTTAAAAAGCAGAGACATCACCTTGCCAACAAAGGTCCGTATAGTTCAAGCTCTGGTTTTCCCAGTAGTGATGTATGGAAGTGAGAGCTGGACCATCAAGAATGGATGCTTTTGAATTCTGGTGCTGGAGGAGACTCTTGAGAGTCCCATGGACTGCAAGAAGATCCAACCTCTCCATTCTGAAGGAAATCAGCCCTGAGTGCTCACTGGAAGGACAGATCCTGAAGCTGAGGCTCCAAGACTTTGGCCACCTAATGAGAAGAGAAGACTCCCTGGGAAAGACCCTGGTGTTGGGAAAGATGGAGGGCACAAGGAGAAGGGGACGACAGAGGACGAGATGGTGGGACAGTGTTCTCGAAGCTACCAGCATGAGTTTGACCAAACTGCGGGAGGCAGTGGAAGACAGGAGGGCCTGGCGTGCTCTGGTCCAGGGGGTCACGAAGAGGCGGACACGACTAAACGACAAAACAACATTATTATTATTATTATTATTATTATTATTATTATTATTATTATTATTATTATCCCTTCCTCTTTTGTCTCCCCCTTATGTTTCTCCTTGCAGGAATACGAGCCCACCATTTTCTACCCGAAGAGATCTTCGAATCCTCTTTTCCGGGATTTCACCACCCAGTGCGAAAAAATGGACATCCCCTTTCTTTCCTATCTGCCAGCGGAGGTGAGCAAAGTCTTTCTGGTCCCTCACTTGCAAGGGAGCATCTTGGTGTAACAACAACAACAACAATTTATTATTTATACCCTGCCCATCTGGCTGGGTTTCCCCAGCCACTCTGGGCGGCTTCCAACAAAACACTAAAATACAATAACCTGTTAAACATTAAAAGCTTCCCTAAACAGGGCTGCCTTCAGATGTCTTCTAAAAGTTTGGTAGTTATTTTTCTCTTGACCTTTTCATCAAGCCCTCTTGATGGCAGATGATTGTACAGTGGTCCCTTGGTTCTCAAACTTAATCCGTTCCGGAAATTCCGTTCCAAAACCAAAGCGTCCTGAAACCAAGGCGCGCTGCTTTCCCATGGAAAGCAATGCGAAACGGATTAATCCGTTCTGGGCTTTTAAAAACACAACCCCCAAAACAGCAATCGGAACATGGATTTTACTATCTAATGAGACCATTACAAGCACAATTCAAAGTGCTGGTGTTGAACTTTAAAGCCCTAAACAGCCTCAGCCCAGTATACCTGAAGGAGCATTCTCCACCTCCATCGTCCAGCCCGGACACCAGGGTCCATCTCCTGAGGGTCTTCTGGCGGTTCCCTCCCTGCGAGAAGCAAAGCTACAGGGAACCAGGCAGAGGGCCTTCTCGGTGGTGGCGCCCGCCCTGTGAAACGCCCTCCCACCAGATGTCAAAGAGATAAACAACTACCTGACATTTAGAAGACATCTGAAGGCAGTTCAGGGAAGTTTTTAATGTGTGACATTTTAATGTATTTTTAATCTTTGTTGGAAGCCGCCCAGAGTGGCTGGGGAGACGCAGCCAGATGGGCGGGGTACAAATAGAATTATTATTATTATTATTATTATTATTATTATTATTATTATTATTATTATTATTATTATTATTAAATGAAAGCAATAAACAATGTATTGCAGTCACACAATCAATCCATCAGTAGCTGCACTGGGTTCTGCACAGTCGCAAAAACAAAAGGAAAAAGAGCTGCGAAAACAGAAACACAAAATAAATAGCAAAAATGAACAGACCTCAGCGTAACACTCACAACGGAAGTGTGGCGCTCAAAAATCGGAAGCGTAACTCTCAAAATGGAGCATGTTCGTCTTCCGGAAAATGTTCGCAAACCGGAACGCTTTCTTCTGGGTTTGCAATGTTTGGGTTCCGAGTTCTTTGAGTACCAAGGCGTTTGAAAACCAAGGTACCACCATATTTCGGTTTGCTGTTCTCTCAGGAAGTGTGAATGAGGTAGAAAAGGTAAAGGGACCCCTGACGGTTAGGTCCAGTCGCGGCCGACTCTGGGGTTGCGGCGCTCATCTCGCTTTATTGGCCGGGGGAGCCGGCGTACAGCTTCCGGGTCATGTGGCCAGCAGGACTGAGCCGCTTCTGGCGAACCAGAGCAGCGCATAGAAACGCCGTTTACCTTCCCGCTGGAGTGGTACCTATTTATCTACTTGCACTTTGAGGTGCTTTCGAACTGCTAGGTGGGCAGGAGCAGGGACCGAGAAACGGGAACAGGATTCGAACCGCCAACCTTCTGATCGGCAAGTCCTAGGCTCTGTGGTTTAACCCACAGCGCCACCCGCGTCCCTGGAATGAGGTAGACCGGCCTTTAAAATATGAATTGAATCGAATCCCACCCTTTCCCCCACCATCCTCAGGGCCCTCACTTTAGATATTGGGGGATTGGCATCAGAGTGTTGTGGCCTCGCAAATCGCATTCTGTTCTATTAAAAGAGACGTCAATCTCCAAGACTCTTTTAATGACATTTTTGGGTCCTGACGTCCCAGAAAGAAATTACAGAGGAAGGTTTTGAGCAATGTGTGTGGCTTTCTGGTCATATCCCAGTTACTCGCTGGTTCCTGGGACGGCCGCCCTAACCTCACAGCGTCATAGACCCTCGCCCTCATTATTTCGAAAATCTTTGGCCTTGCAATTTTTGCTAAATCGCAACAGAAGCCGGATCCGTTTGCTATAATCTTGCGGTGTTTGTGCTCAGGGAGAAGCCAGCTGCGAGAGAAGTTAAAACAAAATGGCAAGCGTCCTTCTGGAGAGCTAAAATTAGGGATCATACCAAATGTTACTGCTTGAAACCGCAGGGAGCGTGCCAGAAATACGCTGGAAGTTTGCTTGCAGACATTTTTTTGGTGTCAAAGACATTTGCAAAAATAATAGAGAGGGAGCAACGTTGATGACCATCTGTGCCCTGTTTTTGATGCTCATTTAATGCCGATTCGTGGCCAGTTGGGTCATGTTTCTCCCTAATGTGCAGTGACGGCACATTGCGATGTTGCGGGTCAGATCTGGTCTTGAGACAGCATCCCTGAGGACCAAGTGAAGCTGATCTTATGTTATGTACTGAGTTTGGATCCTAGAATATGCCTGAATGTCTCATGTAGATTTTCAGTTTCGTGACAATAAAGATTATCGTGTCGTAATGCATATCTAGGGGACGCAGGTGGCGCTGTGGGTTAAACCACAGAGCCTAGGACTTGCTGATCAGAAGGTCGGCGGTTCGAATCCCCGCAATGATGGGGTGAGCTCCCGTTGCTCGGTCCCTGCTCCTGCCCACCTAGCAGTTCGAAAGCACGTCAAATTGCAAGTAGATCAATAGGTACCGCTCCGGCGGGAAGGTAAACGCCGTTTCCGTGCGCTGCTCCGGTTCGCCAGAAGCGGCTTAGTCCTGCTGGCCACATGACCCCGAAGCTGTACGCCGGCTCCCTCGGCCAGTAAAGCGAGATGAGTTTCCAACTCTATGTACTTTTCAAGACCCTAACCTAGTAGCAAAACAGCTATGTCTACGTCCTTTCTCCACCTGTGGGTCCCCAGATGTTGTTGAACTACAACTCCCATCCCCCCTAGCTAGCAAGGCCAGAGCTCAGGGATGATGGGAGTTGTAGTCCAACAACATCTGGAGACCCACAGGTTGAGAACCACTGAGCTAAGAGGACATAGGGGAAGCTCTTCCATAGAGTCTGCATAAGCCAGGCTTCCTCAACCTCAGCCCTCCAGATGTTTCGAGACTACAATTCCCATCATCCCTGACCACTGGTCCTGCTAGCAAGGGATCATGGGAGTTGTAGGCCAAAAACATCTGGAGGGCCGAGGTTGAGGAAGCCTGGTGTAAGCCTTTCTCAACCTGTGGGTCCCAGATGTTGTTGGACTACAACTCCCATCCCCTCTAGCTAGCAAGGCCAGAGCTCAGGGATGATGGGAGTTGTAGTCCAACAACATCTGGGGACCCACAGGTTGAGAACCGCTGGCTTAAGGCCAAGCTAGGTTCAGGACCTTGGACAGGGCTGCAGAATCATAGAATCATAGAGTTGGAAGAGACCACAAGGGCCATCGAGTCCAACCCCCTGCCAAGCAGGAAACACCATCAGAGCACTCCTGACATATGGTTGTCAAGCCTCTGCTTAAAGACCTCCAAAGGAGGAGACTCCACCACACTCCTTGGCAGCAAATTCCACTGTCGAGCAGCTCTTACTGTCAGGAAGTTCTTCCTAATGTTTAGGTGGAATCTTCTTTCTTGTAGTTTGGATCCAGTGCTCCGTGTCCGCTTCTCTGGAGCAGCAGAAAACAACCTTTCTCCCTCCTCTATGTGACATCCTTTTATATATTTGAAGATGGCTATCATATCACCCCTTAACCTCCTCTTCTCCAGGCTAAACATGCCCAGCTCCCTTAGCCGTTCCTCATAAGGCCTTTCCAGGCCTTTGACCATTTTGGTTGCCCTCCTCTGGACACGTTCCAGTTTGTCAGTGTCCTTCTTGAACTGTGGTGCCCAGAACTGGACACAGTACTCCAGGTGAGGTCTGACCAGAGCAGAATACAGTGGCACTATTACTTCCCTTGATCTAGATGCTATACTCCTATTGATGCGGCCCAGAATTGCATTGGCTTTTTTAGCTGCCGCGTCACAGTTCAGCACCACGGAGAGCAGCCCAGCAGCGGAGACAGGAGATTCACGTTGTCTCAGCAAGGTATTGGGCGCAGCTTTGTAGTTGGAGGTAGAGACTGTGAGATGACCGGGGGGGCAACCGAGTCAGTTGGGCAGGGTACAAATAAAATAATAATAGTAATACAGTGGTACCTTGGTTCTTAAACGCCTTGGTTCTCAAACTCTGAAAACTGGAAGTGTTCCGATTCTCAAATATATTTTTTTGGGAACGTCCAGCGCGGCTGTCGGCTATTGTTTCCGGGGCGCCTGCACCGATCAGAAGCCGCGCCTTGGTTTTCAAACGTTTCGGAAGTCAAACAGACTTCCAGAATGGATTAAATCTGGCGCTTTTGCTATTTATTTTGTGTTTTTGTTTTTGATCCTTTTTCAGTTCATTTGTTTTTGTGGCTGTGTGGAACCCAGTTCAGCTACTGATTGATTGATTGATTGATTGATAGTGTGATTGTGGAAATGGATAAAAGCCCCCCATCCAGACAATGACAATCATCAGTGAAGGTAAGAAAAAAAGGTAATTTTTATTTTTATCATCTACAATACTGTCTTATTTATTTTATAGTACAGTACATTGATCATTGCTTTCATTTTATGGACCAATGGCCTCGTTAGATGGTGAAATTCACGTTAAATTGCTGTTTTAGGGGTTGTTTTTAAAGGTCTGGAACATAATGATCAATTTTGCATGACTTTCTATGGGAAAGTGCGCCTTGGTTTTGGAACGGACTTCCGGAATGGATTAAGTTTAAGAACCAAGGTACAGTCATACCTCTTCTTGCGAACGCTTCATGTTGCGTTTTTTCGGGTTAAGAACGCAGCAAACCCAGAAATGTTTACTTCTGGGTTTCGCCACGTGCGCACACTCAGAAGCGTTCTGTGCACTTCGCACATGCGCAGAAGCGCTCTATTGCGCTTTGGACATGCGCAGAAGCGCCGCTTTGGTTACGGACTTTTAGGGGTGCAAACGACACCCTGGAACGGATTGTGTCCACAACTAGAGGTACCACTGTACCACTCTTATAGTAATAATAATAATAAGGGCTGCATCGAGATTCTTTTTGCACTGTGTTTTGCATGCACCTCGGTCGGTAGACAACAACTTGTTTGTGTAGCTATAAGAATTGGAGAGCCCACAACTGCGTGGTTGTGATGTGACTCCCCTCTCTCATCTTCTCCCCCGGTGGCAGACTCAGCTGATCAGCGACGCTTACAACCTCGTGATCGACGCCTTGCTCGGAGTGGAGGCCACGCCCGGCGAGTTGCCGGAGCCGTTCGGTACGATCCTGGCCACCCTCAAGCAAATCCGGATCCCTCTCATCAGCCTGGACGTCCCCTCTGGTACGCTTCCCCTGTTGAACAGCAGCCTTCTGGGTCCCCCCCTCCCGCAAATCCCTGTCGAATAAGGAGCCCCAGGGGAATCAAGGAGCCTTGTTAGGATCCGACCGGCGAATCCCTTTCCCTGTTAGATTGTTCGGGGAGAGAAGCTGCAATTCGGTGGCATCTCAGGAGCTCAACAGTAGGTGGCGCTAATGTCAGGCATAAACGACTCAATCTACTTTCCCACCACTCTTCCTCTCTGCTTTCTATAAAGGAAACCGGGAGAATAAGGGGGAGAAAGAGACAGGCAGGAACTTTCTTTTATCTATCTCAGATCTTCCAACGTTCAGCTGCTTCTTTTTTATTTTTATTTGTACTTTCCGAGTTTGTACATTTATACTTTTAAACTTTTCGAGTTTATAAGTTTATACTTTACAAGTGCGTCCGTTTCAAGTTTATACATTTCACTGATTTTACAATCCTTTTGGCATTTCAAAACTCCACTTCCTTCCCCCTCTTTCTGCGCTTCCTTAAATTTAATTTTAACACCTTCTGCCTACCCAAATTTAACCCGATTTGCTCATTTATTTGTCTCCTTTAAATATATGCTCTTACGAAACTGCAGGTTATTACAGTTGCCCTGCCGGTGTTCTTATCTGTTTACGATTTGTCTGTAAATATTCAGTAAACCATTTCCCTTCTTTTGTAAAAAAGTTATATTGATTTCTTATTTTTCTGGTAAGTTTCACCATTTCTGCATACAGTGGTACCTCGCAAGACAAATGCCTCGCAAGACGGAAAACTCGCTAGACGAAAGGGTTTTTGTTTTTTTGAGCTGCTTCGCAAGACGAA
Organism: Podarcis bocagei; assembly: GCF_964188305.1. Taxonomy (NCBI): domain Eukaryota; kingdom Metazoa; phylum Chordata; class Lepidosauria; order Squamata; family Lacertidae; genus Podarcis; species Podarcis bocagei. The sequence goes on along the minus strand of NC_138144.1, from coordinate 1,933,536 downwards.
TTTCCCTATGGGCTTGCTTCGCAAGACGAAACGTCTGCGAGTTCTTGCGAGTTTGTTTCCTTTTTCTTAACACCGTTAATACAGTTGCGACTTGACTTCGAGGAGCAACACATAGAACGCGGTGTGGTAGCCTTTTTTGAGGTTTTTAAAGACTTTGGTGATTTTTGAAGCTTTTCCAAAACTTTTCCGACACCGTGCTTCGCAAGACGAAAAAAATCGCAAGACAAAAAAACTCGCGGAACGAATTAATTTCGTCTTGCGAGGCACCACTGTATTCCATAAGTTTTTGCATCCGTTCTTCGTTTGCTGGGACTTCTGTTAATTTCCATTGCGGGGCAAGTAACATTCTTGCCGCTGTAATCGCATACACAAATAAGTTTCTATACATCCTTTTGTATTTACTCTCATCGTTCATATTTTTAACATGCAGGGAAGCGAAATGTTGGGTCGTCTATCTGTAGAAGGACCGATAGCGTCAACTCCGAAATTATTACAAGAGATAAAAATTATAATAATTGGTGAGGTAGCAGGTTTTAGGATTAATAAAGATAAAAATAGGAACGAATCCCTATGCCCCCACTAATAACCCAGAGATGCATTTTAGATAAAAGGACACATTCTACTCATGTAAAAACACGCTGGTTCCTGGACCATCCGCGGGCCGGATTGAGAAGGCGATTGGGCCAGATCCGGCCCCCGGGCCTCAGTTTACCCACCCATGCCCTACGGGCTTAGCCTGACCCCTTGCCTCTCGCGGTGGTCCGAGGAATTATGCCCCCTCCCTTCCGCCACCCTGCCCAGTTTCACCCCAGTGGCCTGGCACAAACAGTAGCCGTCTCCAGAAGCTCTTGAAAGCTCCGTCCAGCAAAAAAGGGGGAGGCGTCAGCTTCCCCAAACCGAGACATGAAGTCATAACCCAAATAACCCCTTTTTTTGTGTGTGTCTGGCTGGACAGCGGCAGCCGGGTCTCTGCTTTCCCCATCAGGAAGAGCAAACGAGGAGAGGTGAATCTGAGAAATCTCTCCCTCCGTTCCATCCTTCCTTTTTCAGCGGCACCGTGACGGAGCAGAAAGGTTTTTTGGGAAATGGCATTTTCATCCCAGTTTTTCTTCTCCATCGGCTCAAAGAGGCTGGTTCTCTCCCGCTTCCTCAATTAATCCCCATAATAATAATTCAGCCATAATTCATGCTCTCTGATTCAACTGCTGTTGTTTGGAATATGCTTCTCCCTGGGTTGTGTGAGGTTGTGTAAGCCTTCTCAGAGATAATAATAATAATAATAATAATAATAATAATAATAATAATAATAATAATAATAATGGTACAGTGGTACCTCGGGATAGGGACGCAGGTGGTGCTGTGGGTTAAACCACAGAGCCTAGGGCTTGCCGATCAGAAGGTCAGCGGTTCGAATCCCCGCAATGATGGGGTGAGCTCCTGTTGCTCAGTCCCAGCTCCTGCCCACCTAGCAGTTCGAAAGCACGCCAAAGTGCAAGTAGATAAATAGGTACCACTCCGGCGGGAAGGTAAACAGCATTTCCGTTCGCTGCTCTGGTTCGCCAGAAGTGGCTCAGTCCTGCTGGCCACATGACCCGGAAGCTGAATGCCGGCTCCCTCAGCCAGTAAAGCAAGATGAGCGCCGCAACCCCAGAGTCGGCCACGACTGGACCTAATGGTCAGGGGTCCCTTTACCTTCCGTTTACCTTCCCGCCGGAGCGGTACCTATTTATCTACTTGCACTTTGACGTGCTTTTGAACTGCTAGGTTGGCAGGAGCAGGGACTGAGCAACGGGAGCTCACCCCGTCATTGCGGGGATTCAAACCGCCGACCTTCTGATCGGCAAGCCCAAGGCTCTGTGGTTTAACCCACAGAATATTAAAAACACGATAAAACGTCAAACATTAAACACTTCCCTAAACAGGGCTGCCTTCAGATGTCTTCTAAAAGTCAGAGAGTTGTTTTTCTCCTTGACATCTGATGGAAGGGTGTTCCACAGGGCGGGCGCCACCACCGAGAAGGCCCTCTGCCTGGTTCCCTATAACCTCACTTCTCGCAGGGAGGGAACTGCCAAAAGGCCCTCGGCGCTGGATCTCAGTGTCCAGGCTGGACGATGGAGTTGGAGACGCTCCTTCAGGTATACAGGACCGAGGCCATTTGAATTTTTTTTACAAACATTCCCACATTCAGTATCGTCAGCTTAATAGAACCTCCATGCCCAAGAGCAGTCTACCCCATAATGCCATGGACAGAGAACAGGGGAGGTGGAGAGAGAGGGGGTGACCTCTGTGGGCTTTAGATGCTTCGATCCAGGAAGATGCAAGAAACTACAAGAAAGAAGATTCCACCTCAACATTAGGAAGAACTTCCTGACAGTAAGAGCTGTTCGGCAGTGGAATTTGCTGCCAAGGAGTGTGGTGGAGTCTCCTCCTTTGGAGGTCTTTAAGCAGAGGCTTGACAACCATATGTCAGGAGTGCTCTGATGGTGTTTCCTGCTTGGCAGGGGGTTGGACTCGATGGCCCTTGTGGTCTATTCCAACTCTAGGATTCTATGATTCTATGATTCTATGATTCTATGACGCTTCTGATTATCCTCTCTCTTCCCTGTCCCCCCCCCCAAAACCCCCTTTCTTTTCAGGCTGGGATGTGGAGACAGGCAGTTCCGACGGCATCAGTCCCGACGTCCTCGTCTCCCTGGCCGCCCCCAAACAGTGCGCCACGCGGTTTGTGGGCAAGCACCACCTTGTAGCCGGCCGGTTTCTCCCTTATGATGTGCAGAAAAAGTTCGAACTGAATTTCCCCGAGTACCCCGGCACAGACGACGTGGTTTCTCTTTAAAGAAAGAGGGTCCTTGGAGTTCCTTTCCCGCATCGCGCCCCACCAAAAAAGAGCCCCATTTGCTTCTCCCAAACGGCGAGAGGTTGGGCGGAGAACCCGAAGACGAATTCTGCGCCTAGACCTCTGGAAACGTACAGACCGTAGCTTGTGGGGCAGGCGAGACGTGGGGGCTATAGGGGGGCGTTTGAGCCTAGTCTGAGAGGCCACCGATTCTGCCTGCTCCCGATCTGAAAAGAAGCCTTCCCCGTTCATCTTTAGGTCAAAGGATGGGGAATACAGTGGTACCTTGCTTCTCAAACTTAATTCGCTCTGGATATTCCGTTCCAAAACCAAAGCGTTCCAAAACCAAGGTGCGCTGCTTTCCCATAGAAAGTAATACAGAACGGATTAATCCATTCCGATTATATATATATATATATATATATATATATATATATATATACACACACACACACACACACACACACACACACATACATACATACAGTGGTACCTCGGGTTACATACGCTTCAGGTTACAGACTCCTCTAACCCAGAAATAGTACCTCGGGTTAAGAACTTTGCTTCAGGATGAGAACAGAAATTGTGCTCCGGCGGCGCAGCAGCAGCAGGAGGCCCCATTAGCTAAAGTGGTGCTTCAGGTTAAGAACAGTTTCAGGTTAAGAACGGACCTCCGGAACGAATTAAGTACTTAACCCGAGGTACCACTGTACATAGGTACAGTCATACCTCGGGTTGAATGAGCTTCAGGTTAAGCATTTTCGGGTTGTGCTCCCCCCCAAAAGAGCCCCATTTGCTTCTCCCGAACGGCGAGAGGTTGGGCGGAGAACCCAATGAATTCTGTGCCTAGACGTCTGGAAACGTACAAACTGTAGCTTGTGGGGCAGGCGAGACGTGGGGGCTATAGGGTGCCGTTTGAGCCTAGTCTGAGAGGCCACCGATTCTGCCTGCTCCCGATCTGAAAAGAAGCCTTCCCTGTTCCTCTTTAGGTCAAAGGATGGGGAATACAGTCAAACTTAATTCGCTCTGGATATTCTGTTCCAAAACCAAAGCTGCACGCAAGGAGTTGAGAGGTGACTCATTAGGGAAGAGGTATTCCCTCCTGGAAGTGGGAGAATCCCTATTCTTTAGGTCAGGGATGGAGAATAATAGTAACAATACAGTGCTACCTTGGTTCTCAAACTTAATCCGTTCCGGATATTCCGTTCCAAAACCAAAGCGTTCCAAAACTGAGGCGCGCTGCTTTCCCATAGAATGTAATACAGAATGGATTAATCCATTCTGGACGGTATGTGCATATATATATGTGTGTATATATATACACGCATATATATACACACACACACAGTAGTACCTCGGGTTAAGTACTTAATTCATGCCGGAGGTCCGGCTGTTCTTAACCTGAAACTGTTCTTAATCTGAAACTGTTCTTAACCTGAAGCACCACTTCAGCTAATGGGGCCTCCTGCTGCCACCACTGCACAATTTCTGTTCTCATCCTGAAGCAAAGCTCTTAACCCGAGGTAATATTTCTGGGTTAGCGGAGTCTGTAACCTGAAGCGTATGTAACCTGAAGCATATGTAACCTGAGGTACCACTGTGTATGTGTGTGTGTGTGTGTGTGTGTGTGTGTGTGTGTGTGTGTGTATATATATATATATATATATATAAAATTTTCTACCAACAACCAAAACACAAACAGTGAAACCGCCCCCCCAGGCGGCTGATACATTGGGTATACATAATCAATAATAACATATTCAAATCAACCATATTACCATCAGTTTTACCCATTTACATTCCTCTTTTGTTTTTAACACCGAATTCTGGACGGTTAAAAACATTAAAACGATTAAAAGTCCGTCCAATTCCCGAAACCGTTCAGAAACCAAGGCGAGCGGCTTCCGATGGGCTGCACTCAAGCGGAAGCCGCGTCAGACGTTCGGCTCCCGAAAAACGCCCACATCTAGGTTTGCGTTGCTTGGGAGCCGATTTGTTCGACAACGTTTGAGAACCAAGGTACCACTTTATCTGCAACTCTGAATATCATTGAATGAGCTGCCTCTAGCTAGAAGATGAATTTCCTCCTGGGAGTGCGGAAATGCCTCTTCCAAAAACTGGGCGGCAGCTTCCACTGGCCCCGGAAACCAGCACGACCAACGGGCAGTTAGATGGGAGTTGTAGTTTTGCAGCATCCCCAGCGACACAGATGCTCTCGACCCCTAATCGAAGAAGCAGCATTCGCTGCTGTGTGGAAGAGAATGCCTCTTCCCGGGTCAGCGATACGTAACAAAACACCGTATTTTTTGCTCTATAAGACTCACTTTTCCCCTCCTAAAAAGGGGAAATGTGTGTGCGTCTTATGGAGCGAATGCAGGCTGCGCAGCTATCCCAGAAGCCAGAACAGCAAGAGGGATTGCTGCTTTCGCTGCGCAGCGATCCCTCTTGCTGTTCTGGCTTCTGAGATTCAGAATATTTTTTTTCTTGTTTTCCTCCTCCAAAAACTAGGTGCGTCTTGTGCTCTGGTGCGTCATATAGAGCGAAAAATACGGTAAATCCCGTGTTGCAAGCACAGGCAAACTTAAACAATAACAGGCAACATGTGGCTAATTGTGTTCCGACAACACATACATATCCTGTATTATTTCACAGTTCTTGAATAGAGGGCATATGGTGGAGATACAACTAATAAAATAAATCAATACCGTGTGAACAAAATTAGGGAAGGCAGTCAATTCAATATCACCACGGCAAACAAGCCTTTCAATCGTCTCGCATCTGCAATCCTGCGATAACAGAAGCTCAAATTGTAGTAATTCTTAAGCAGAGAATATGTAATAGAATAGGGACGCGGGTGGCGCTGTGGGTTAAACCCCAGAGCCTAGGACTTGCCGATCAGAAGGTCGGCGGTTCGAATCCCCGCAATGACGGGGTGAGCTCCCGTTGCTCGGTCCCTGCTCCTGCCAACCTAGCAGTTCGAAAGCACGTCAAAGTGCAAGTAGATAAATAGGTACCGCTCCGGCGTGAAGGTAAACAGCGTTTCCGTGCGCTGCTCTGGTTCGCCAGAAGCGGCTCAGTCCTGCTGGCCACATGACCCGGAAGATGTACGCTGGCTCCCTCGGCCAGTAAAGCGAGGTGAGCGCCGCAACCCCAGAGTCGAACCGCCGACCTTCTGATCGGCAAGTCCTAGGCTCTGTGGTTTAACCCACAGTGCCACCCGCGTCCCTATTATATATATGTTAGTAGAACATTATTAGCCACGTAATGCCTGTCATTGTTTAAGTCCTTCCGGGTCAGGGCCTCTATATAAAATAAATATTCACTCTTCAGAGCGGGAGCTGCCTCTTTGCCGATCAGCGATGGCCCTCCAGACGTCGTTGGGAATTGTAGTTTAGCCGCACCCGGTGGGCGCCGCTTGGGTATCTCTGCCTTAGCTGAAGTCTTTCTTCTTCTTTTTAGCTCCGCTTAATATGTGGTATGACCTTAGAAAAAAGCCACTTGGGACTGGAGGGGACACTCAATCTACACAGATCCGCTTCGGGGCTCTGCCAGTAATGTAAATTATGATTCGTGCGCAAAATGCTTTTTAAAACATTAAAAAAGAAATGCCAACCGAGGTTTTGTACTAGGCCCAAAGCGGACTTTTGTGCTGTGTCTGTTTTCATTTTTATCAGTCCTTTCCAAATATTTTCCCTCCGCCACAACTAGAAGTTCTTTTTCCCACCCCTTCGTTGCTAGATTGGACTACAGTTTCGTGGCCCAAAATGTGTGTTTTTGTGTCCGTAAAAGATACGCAGCAATTTGCTGATAATCGGTTCTTGATTTGGGGGGGGGGAGAGTATGGACAGGGGGTTCTTTTATAGGCTGTTTAAGTTGTGATTCTCTAACTGCCCCCGGGACTTTCAGACGAAGCTTTGGGTAAGAAATAATAAAATAATAATGGGCTGTATTCAATCAAGTTCTAACTCAGAGTAGTCCCGCTGAAATGAGGGCATCGAAGTCAGTCACTGACGGGACAGGGAACCGACGAACAGCAAATCTGCCCTGGGCACAGATTTCCAAAACGATTCACGAAGGTTTGCTTTTGCAATTTTGCAAGGCTGTTCTCCGGCCGCATTTGATGCGTACGGAGGCGAGGGGAAACTGGGTGTCAAAACATTAAGGGGAAATAACATAAGAAGGTATGATATTAGGGCAAGGTGCTTTGCCAGAAATGTGTGTGTCGCACGCCCAAATGTGCCGTTTTAGGAGGTAATCACAAGTCGTGGGCCCCACCTGCTCCCTAAAATATCACATGTTTGCTCCTTTCGATATTGTTGTTATTTAGTCGTTTCATCGTGTCCGCCTCTTGGTGACCCCCTGGACCAGAGCACGCCAGGCCCTCCTGTCTTCCACTGCCTCCCCCAGTTTGGTTAAACTCATGCTGGTAGCTTCGAGAACACTGTCCCACCATCTTGTCCTCTGTCGTCCCCTTCTCCTTGTGCCCTCCATCTTTCCCAACACCAGGGTCTTTTCCAGGGAGTCTTCTCTTGTCATGAGGTGGCCAAAGTCTTGGAGCCTCAGCTTCAGGATCTGTCCTTCCAGTGAGCACTCAGGGCTGATTTCCTTCAGAATGGAGAGGTTGGATCTTCTTGCAGTCCATGGGACTCTCAAGAGTCTCCTCCAGCACCAGAATTCAAAAGCATCCATTCTTCGGCCATCAGCCTTCTTGATGGTCCAGCTCTCACTTCCATACATCACGACTGGGAAAACCAGAGCTTGAACTATACGGACCTTTGTTGGCAAGGTGATTTCTCTGCTTTTTAAGATGCTTTTCTATATATAGGGTGCCCAGATTCTGCATGGACTGGTTGCATGGCAACATGGGCAAAATAGCTTCAGATACCTATTGGGTCCATCAGTTGCCATGTAGCTTTTAGTAAAGGTAAAGGGACCCTTGACCATTAGGTCCAGTCGTGACCGACTCTGGGGTTGCGGCGCTCATCTCGCTTTACTGGCCGAGGGAGCCGGCGTACAGCTTCTGGGTCATGTGGCCAGCAGGACTAAGCCGCTTCTGGCGAACCAGAGCAGCGCACGGAAACGCCGTTTACCTTCCCGCCGGAGCGGTACCTATTTATCTACTTGCACTTTGATGTGCTTTCGAACTGCTAGGTGGGCAGGAGCAGGGACTGAGCAATGGGAGCTCACCCCATCACGGGGATTCGAACCGCCGACCTTCTGATCGGCAAGCCCTAGGCTCTGTGGTTTAACCCACAGCGCCACCCGCGTCCTGATGTAGCTTTTATTCAACACCAAAAACGACAATTTGTTGTGGACAAAGGACAGCTGGACATATAAAGGGCCCCATGACCTTCAGTAGCTGAGGGCCTCATCAAACCGAAATCCGGCCCTGGCCTGGGGTGGTTGGTTTGGGGGAGATTCGGGATTTGACTCGGACCGGCCTCTGCCCACCACAGCTAAACAAAACACCAGACGACCGTCCCCTTTGTCGTTTGAAAGTGGTTTGTGTTGACCTAATCCCCTTTGCTGCTGAATCTGTGAATAAATTCGGCCGCCGGCAGATGACCGGGGCAGCGGAAAGGGGGCGATTTGGCGGCTGCGGAGCTCATGGATGTGTGTGTGTGTCGCAGAATGTAGGTAAGAAAAGCGCCCCGGGTTCCTCTGCAAGCGTCCGGAAATTGCCCTCGTGTCTGCAAACACACACACACAAACACGGCGAGCTTTTTAGCTTTCTATTTCATTGGGCAGACGAATACCTTTTGTTTGTTTTTCAAGTTCAATCTTTATCGGTTTAAAATCAACATATACACACACACAAAGAAAACTTACACGAAGAAAAAGAGAGAGGGGATGGAAAGGGAAAACAGAACAAAAGGAAAACAGCACATCTCTTGCGAACAAAAAGAAAACAGGACAGCACATCACAAATACACAAACATATCATAGCCATCAACTTCTGAGTTCCTGGATACGGCTTTTTTGTTTCCTTAATTGCTTGCCTCTGTTTTTCAGCGGGAGACAAATGTCTCAGGTGCCGGGTGCTTGGGGGGCAAGCCCCACCACACCCCAGTTTTGTAGGGCAGAGTCCCTGGTCAGGACTACATTTCCCAGCATTCCCTGGGGAAAAGGGGGTGGCTGTTAAACCAAGCTGGGGATAGGGGGATAACTTCAAACTACAGTTCCCAGTAATGTCTACGGGAAACCGTGACTGTTTAAGGCATGGGTAGGCAAACTAAAAGGTGGTGCTGTGGGTTAAACCACAGAGCCTAGGTCTTGCCGATCAGAAGGTCGGTGGTTCGAATCCCCGCAATGACGAGGTGAGCTCCCGTTGCTCGGTCCCTGCTCCTGCCAACCTAGCAGTTCAAAAGCACATCAAAGTGCAAGTAGATAAATAGGTACCGCTCCGGCGGGAAGGTAAACAGCGTTTCCGTGCGCTGCTCTGGTTCACCAGAAGCGGCTTAGTCCTGCTGGCCACATGACCCAGAAGCTGTACGCCGGCTCCCTCGGCCAATAAAGCGAGATGAGCGCTGCAACTCCAGAGTCGGCCACGAAGGGACCTAACGGTCAGGGGTCCCTTTACCTGGTTTAGCTGCCCTCACCTGGATTAGCCGACCAGTCGAAGCCGTTCCCAGGTGTTGCCGCTGTCTCACGCTGACGGCTTCTAGGAGCCACAGGTGAGAGCTGAGTGTAGGTAGGGGGCCAAAGGTGGAGAAATTGACCCCAGAAGGAGCACAGCGTGCCCCCGACAGAGATACTGTCCCTCCCCTCACACCCTATATAAATGTGTGGGGCTGCCTTTGAAGGTGACCTGGAAACTGCAACTAATCCAGAATGTGGCAGCCAGACTGGGGACTGGGAGCGGCCGCCGAGACCGTATGGGACTCACAGTCATATTGGACTCACAGCTGTCCATGGAGGCGCAGGTCCGTTCTGTGTCCAGGGCAGCTCCATCTGGGACGCAGGATGAGACCCTCCCTGTCCACAGGCTGTCTGGCCAGAGTGGTGCATGTTCTGGTTATCTCCTGCTTGGACTACTGCAATGCGCTCTACATGGGGCTACCTTTGAAGGTGACCCAGAAACTGCAACTAATCCAGAATGTGGCAGCTAGACTGGTGACTGGGAGCGGCCGCCAGGACCACATAACACCGGTCCTGAAAGACCTACACTGGCTCCCAGGACGTTTCCAGGCACAATTCAAAGTGTCGGTGCTGACCTTGAAAGCCCTAAACGGCCCAGTATCCCTGAAGGAGCGTCTCCACCTCCATCGTCCAGCCCAGACACCGGGGTCCATCTCCCGAGGGCCTTCTGGCGGTTCCCTCCCTGCGAGAAGCGAGGTTACAGGGAACCAGGCAGAGGGCCTTCTCGGTGGTGGCACCCTCCCATCAGATGTCAAGGAAATAAACAACTACCTGACTTTTAGAAGACATCTGAAGGCAGCCCTGTTTAGGGAAGCTTTTAACGTCTGACGTTTTATCGTGCTTTTAATATTCTGTTCGGAGCCGCCCAGAGCGGCTGGGGCCGGATCGGCGGGGTATAAATAATAAATCATTATAATATTGTTGTGATAATAATCACACAGCATTTCTGACGAGGCCCCTTTGCAGATTTCTTAGGAAGGCGTTCCACAGCCTGGCTTCAAAGAATCGTAATAAAAACTCGACCCATGTCAAAAACAGTGGTCTGTAATAAACAGCGACGAACCGCTGGCTTCAAAAGAACACATCTATAATGAAACCTCTGGAACGAGGACGACATGAGCTCATTGCTGGTTTTACTGCCTCTTCTCATTCTCCATGAACCCCGTCCAATTTTAGCAGCCTAAACCAGCAAAGGCTACCGTGGAAGGCTTCCCAAAACCAACAACAATAAAATAAAACATTTTTGTATTTTTTTGAAAGAAAGAAAGCTCTGCTGATAATCTTCCAGCTCTGCCCGACTTGACCAGATTCCCCCATTTCTCTTATTTCCCTCGGTCAAGACTTCGCTGTCCAAAAAGTTCCCTGAGCCAACAGGAGCGATAGAAACAGCCTCCTATAAAGACCTGCTTTTTCCAACGCAGCTCCAGTTTCAAAGAGACCTGCGAAGAAGGGACGACACCGGACCCCTGAGTCTCCTGTGTGTCCCAACCTGGGAGGAGGAGAAAAAAGAAGAAGAAGAAAAGCGTGTGAGGAATTCGAACCCGAGGCCGGAGAGATGGAGGGCCGGAAGGCGGAGATTTTCATCTGCTTGGTGCTTTTCGGCTGCGTGGCGGCTCAAGGTAAACGCCTTTTTTTTGCCTTCCAGTTTCCGGCCGTCGAATCGCAGGGCCACCCCGGAGGACATCTAGCCTGACCCCCCGCTTCGGAGCAGGAATGAGGTGACGAGGGGGCAGAAAATAGGGGCAGATGTGTCCGGTTCACAGAGCCGCAAAGACGAAAAGCCCCTCCAAATCTGCCCCACTTTGAATCCTGGGATGATTCCTATAATTGGAAAAATGGGATGGTTTCACACATGGAGAAGAGATTTATTCAGATTTATATGGCAGGGTAAGAGGTCCCATATTAAATAATTTGACCGCTGACCTTCTGATCAGCAAGTCCGAGGCTCTGTGGTTTAACCCACAGCGCCACCCGCGTCCCCTATATAAATATATAAATTAATATAAATATAAATATGTTACTTCCTGATAAAAGAGAAAGGGGGGGATTTAGTCTCCAGGATCTAAAATTATATTATGAGGCACCCCCCAAAAAAAAATAGAAATGCGATCTAGGAAATTCCCTCTTTTATTTTATTTTTTTTGGGGGGTGCACTCTTGCAGGGAGGGAGAAGAGTATATTTTTTGCAAAAACGACTGTGCATTTGGGTTACAGCCCATTCAATCCTACCTGTTGAAATCCGCAGGTTTCTGTTGGCTGTGTCTGTTATTTCCAATGGGTCTACTCTGAGTAGGGCCAGAGCTCAATTTGGCTCCTTATAATGGGGGGGGGGGGAATTCCTCGCGGAATTTTTTTCCCCTTGTGCAAAATTGCTTGCAGAAATTGTGTGTGTCTTTTTGGGGGGGGTGTTGTGTGTGAATTTTGTGCGATTCGAGAGGGGGGGGTCAACACCTTTGTGGAGAGACAGAGTAAACTGAAGCTTAAGACCTGACAAGGGGGATAAATAATAATAATAATAATAATAATAATAATAATAATAATAATAATAATAATATTCTGCTCCCGACAGAATATTAAAAGCTCGATAGAACATCAAACGTTAAAAACGTCCTGAAGCAAATCCAGAAAAGGTTGGATTTGAATAAGACTTTGGGGAGGGAAATTTCCATACAAAGGGGGGCAGATAATTTTCGTGCCCTCCCCTCCGAACCCCAACAGCTACACACAAAAATTCACACAAAAATTCACCGACACCAGGGACCAAAATACTAAGGGGAATGTGTGAATGTTGCGTCTGAGCTGTGAAATCTCTCCCTGAAATTCAAGGAAGAGAAGACTTTTTCTTTTTCTTTCAGAACCCACCTTATTTCTACGGTCGTAAGTTGTGCTAAACTTTTTACACCGTACACCCTTTTAAAATGTGTATTTTGTGTGTGGGGGGGGGACGGGCTATTGAGTTGTTGTTTAATTCTTATTATGTATTTGGGGAGGGGTTATATCTTGATTTTGTTCTGTGAAACGCCCTGAGGACCCCCCCCCCAGGTATAGGGTGGTATATAAATTTAATAAGTAATAATCTATATATCTATATCTATATCTATATCTATATCTATATCTATATCTATATCTATATCTATATCTATATCTATCTATCATCTATCATTTATCATCTATCTCTATCTCTCTCTATCTCTCTATCTATCATCTATATATCAATCTATCATCTCTCTCTCTATCTATCAATCATCTATCATCTATCTATCTATCTATCTATCTATCTATCATCTATCTCTATCTATCTCTATCTCTATCTATCATCTATCTCTCTATCATCTATCTCTTTATCTATCATCTATCTATCATCTATTTCTATCTCTATCATCTCTCTCTCTCTCTCTCTGTCTATCTATCTATCATGTATCTATCTATCATCTATCTATCTATCTATCTATCTATCTATCTATGTAATTACACACACACATTGTGTTTAATTGCTGTATAACCTGCCCTGGGACCTTAGGGCGAAGGGCAGGGAATTATCACAGAACTTCATCATACCATCGTTGAGTTTTGTCGCATTCAGGATTCGAACCTGCAACCTTGGCATTCACCATGCCTTAACCCAGTGTTTCTCGGCCTTTTCGTGGCCCCCTATCCGATCTCATTTCCTCCTCTCCCCCCCCCCCCCCGGTCCTACCAGCAGAAAGCTAGCTGTTTTGCTTGTAAATAGAAGCTTTATAATTTCATATAGTCATATAGTCATATAAGTTCGCCTGCGGCCCCTGTGGAATATCTGGGTGTCTGCGGGGGGCCATATGGCTGAGAAACACTGCTCTAACCAACTCAGACTAGATCCGAATGCTAAAAGAGACCCAAGGCATCATTTATTCTAATGCCCTGCAGAATAATAATAATAATAATAATAATAATAATAATAATAATAATAATAATAATAATAAATTGCGGGGGGGAGTTTTCTGCCTCCCCATAATACTGGGGCCATGTGATGAAATCCTCGGGCAATAGATTCATCCCGGACTGATGGAAGGACTTTGTGGATCGGCGGAACTCCTTGCCACTGGAAGTGACGGTGAGAGCCTTCAACGCAGCCAGCTCTTTTTAATAAAGGGTTTAAATCATAGAATAGAATAGTTGGAAGGGAGCGCGAGGGTCATTTAAACCAATCCCCTGCAAAGCAGGGATCTCTTGCCCAAGGTGGGGCTGATTCGAATCCGCAACCCTGAGATTAAGAGTCTCACGCCCTCTACTTTGCAGGGAAGGGAAATGGGTCCGTTTGCATATTTGCTCCAGGCGCAAATCTCTGTCACGAAGAGAGCTTCAGATGGTGGGGTTTGCCTTCAAAGTTTAAATCGGTATTTCCGTTCCAATATCAGTGCAATTTCTGAGTCTGGTCAATGCCCAGTGCAGGAATTATTCTGAATTATTCCTTCCGTCTCCTCTGGGAATATAGAAGAGGAGAAGAATCTTGATTTGCATCAGCAACTAGCCAATGAAATAAAACGTACTGAAGATGGAGGTAAAAAACTATAGAAAACACATTTTTGGGGAGGCGTGTTTTGCATCTATAACCAAATAATAGATCTTCTTCTAATCGCCCCTGCTAAAAACCTTGCAGTTTTTGCTGTCTCCTGATCATGTTGATCTGCTAAAAGAAAAGACCCAGTGCAGGATATATATTCCACCTCTTTTTTCTAGCTTTCCAAAAACATGCAGTCGAAAACATCCTGGGGCAAAACAGAAAAAATGGGAAGAATTTAATATATACTACTGTTCTTTACCGCCATCACAGACCATCCCAGTGTCCTGATTTTCCAGGGACAATCCCACATTTATAGAAGTTTCTGATTTGATCCCAGTCAGATGGGTGGGGTAATAATAATAATAATAATAATAATAATAATAATAATAATAATAATAATAATAATATTTCCCCACATACAGCTTCAATAGATGTCCACTAACTCAGATGTTAGGAGGGAGGGAGAAAATTTTTTCTCTGACCGTTAATAATAATAATAATAATAATAATAATAATAATAATAATAATAATTTATACCCCACCCATCTGGCTGGGTCTCCCCAGCCACTCTGGGCAGCTTACACCACATGTGAAAACTCAGCAAAACTCAGTTTGAGTACCAAGGCGTTTGGGAACCAAGGTATCACTGTATTCTCAAACGGGAACGACGAAAACATAAATAATCGTGGGCGCAAGCCTTGCACTTCCACAGGTCTCTTTGCTGTTGTTTTTTAAAAGATATTTATTAAAAGTTTTAAAGATATGACAAGAAAAAAGAAAAATAAACATACAAAATAAAAAAACAGTTAAAAACACACATTAATTTTCAATAACATAACTTCCATACACTTATTTCCTCGGACCTCCTCATACCTCCCTTCTTTGTATTCCAGTTCGATTTGTTAGTTCAGCAAATCCTTATCATTAAACTTTTACCCATTTGTAAAACCTCTTTTTTTATATATCTCTTAAAGCATTACAGCTGGAAACCCCTTAGTTTCTATCCAACATCCTTCTAACATTCATTAATTTTACAATGTTTCTGTAAGTAGTCTTTGAATTTCTTCCAGTCTTCTTTCACCGACTCTTCTCCCTGGTCTCGGATTCTGCCCGTCATTTCTGCCAATTCCATGTAGTCCATCTCCACAGGTCTCTTTGAACGGGCTGTTGCGCCTTTTCCAACAGATCCACCAGCGAAGAACCAATCGCGCCCAGCCAAGGAACAGAAGAAGAGAGAGAGCCCCCATTCGAGTTTTGATGGGGGCATGGTTGGTAAGTCATTTTCTCCTGGAATTACAGATTTATCTCCGAGGGTTTGGGGGGAAAGGCCGGAGAAGATTTTGCAAGAAACAAGCAGATCGTTCTGTCTCGCCGTTGCACCTGATTCCTCCTTAAAGGGGTAAAGGGACCCCTGACCACTAGGTCCAGTCGTGACCGACTCTGGGGTTGCGGCGCTCATCTCGCTTTACTGGCCAAGGGAGCCGGCGTACAGCTTCCGGGTCATGTGGCCAGCAGGACTAAGCCGCTTCTGGCGAACCAGAGCAGCGCACGGAAACGCCGTTTACCTTCCCACCGGAGCGGTACCTATTTATCTACTTGCACTTTGACGTGCTTTCGAAGTGCTAGGTTGGCAGGAGCAGGGACTGAGCAACGGGAGCTCACCCCGTCATTGCGGGGATTCAAACCGCCGACCTTCTGATCGGCAAGTCCTAGGCTCTGTGGTTTAACCCACAGCGCCAGCCGCGTCCTTAAATTTGGTTTAATCTGATGCATTTTCCAGCTCACTTCCCACTGCTACAGTTGCCCCAGGATGCCTGTTCCACATTTCTCAGAACCTAGACATAGGAACTACCTGCCTCTTGACGTCAGGCGGACGACTTCGCCATCTCCTTTCTCGGTGCCTGCTAAAAACCTTGCGGTTTAGACAAGCCTACCCAGATAATTAGGAAGTTGGCGAAAATGGCTAAAATGTATGGAGGAAGCTCCGATTAGTGATGGAAGTGTAAAGAGAAGGAAGGTACTTTTTATCCTCTATGGTGGAATTGTAAAGTACCGTATTTTTTGCTCCATAAGACACACCTGACCATAAGACACACCTAGTTTTTAGAGGAGGAAAACAAGAAAAAATATATATTCTGAACGAAACAGTGGATGTATGATTTTTGTGCTTCATGCTGTGGCCACAGACATGTGAACTGATGGTGAATTTGGGGTAACCCAATGCAAAAATCCTGAGGATCCATGTGGATCCGTGCTTTGTAACCACGTTTTTGCACCATTGCAGCCCCAGGAAACAGCGGGTGCGTGTTTTTTTGGTTCAGGCTGTAGCCGTGGACATGCTATGTGATCTGGTGGTGAATTTCGGGTGAATTTGGGTGACCCAATGTAAAAATCCTGAGGATCTATGGGCTTTTACCTCCGCCCTCCCAGGCAGCCTCCTTTATCTCTAGCATCCCTTATCTCACTCCCGATTGCTTGCCAATCAGCTGCTTAGCAGCTTTGTTTCAACACCCATTTCCCTCTTTCAAAAGCATGATCTGCTTTTCGCCCCTGGGCAATTTGGCTCCAGGGACCACACATTCGCTCCATAAGATGCACAGACATTTCCCCTTACTTTTTAGGAAGAAAAAAAAATGCGTCTTATGTTTTTTTAAAAAAATAATGTTTATTAAGTTTCACATTTCACAACAAAAGAAAAACAGGGGGGAATACGAAAAAAAAAGACAAGATCACAAATATAAACAAAAAGGAGAGTAGAAACAAAATACCAGTAAACACCTAAACAACACAAATTAATTAATTATTTAGACTTCTAACCTCATAAACATATTTTGGGCTTCCTCTGGGCCCTCCCATCTGAATTTCCTTGTAATTAAAATGTAGCAGTTTTCTAATATCAATTTTTAAAAAACACAATATTCCAATTAAAATAAAATTTCTTAACTTAAAGTTCCAAATCTTATTTATTTAATTAACTCTTTATTTAATCCCAGGCCTATTTTGGTACTTTCAAGTAATTTCCAATTTTTAATATCGCAGTATTTATTCAAATAGTCCTTTAATTTCTTCCACTATTCTTGGTATTCCTCTTCTTTTTGGCCAGCTCCGTATATTCCATCGTTTTCATCTGCCATTCTTCCACCGTTGGTAGTTCTTGCATTTTCCATTTCTTGGTGATTAAAATTCGAGCAGCAGTTGTGCGTCTTATGGAGCGAAAAATGCGGTGGTTAAAAATGATTGGGAAAGGATATGGGTTGCATTCTGCTCACGTTGCGAACGGGCCTCCGGAACGGATCCCGTTCGCAACCAGAGGTACCACTGTACATAAATCCGGCGCCGGGGGGGGGGGAGATGGAGGAATGGAGGACGTCCCCCAATTCAGAAGTGGGGGCACCGGCCTCTTCTAAACCCCAGCTCTCCTTTGCAGGAGAATGGACCTCGTGGTTCAACGTGGACCACCCGGGAGGCGAAGGCGATTTTGAGACCCTTGAAGCCATCCGCTTCTATTACCCGGATCGCGTCTGCGCCCAGCCCTCCGCCATCCAAGCCCGGACCACCGAATGGGAACTGCCGAAGGAAGTTGGGGAGGTAGTTCACTCCAGCCCCCAAGAAGGCTTCCGGTGCCACAACCAGGAGCAGCCCGGGGGCAAGACGTGCTCCAACTACCACGTCCGGTTCCTCTGCCCCCCAGGTGAGAGCGGTAAGGTGGCCGGCCCTTGCAGGCAGGACTGCTCACCTGTCAATCACAGTGACATCTTGTGATGGTCGTCAAGGCTTCGAAGCACCCTGGGCTGCAGTAGGAATGTGTCATGCTCAATAGCATCACCAGTCTCCTCTTCAGACCAGACCAGGTCTTGTTCTCCCGCCTATCACTGGGCCCTGGAGATGGAGGTTAATTGGGAGAGGGAGGAGGGAAGGGCAGACACCACCCCCTCCAACGTTTCTCCCCTGAAAATAGGGACGTCCTATTCCATCCCCTCCAACGTTTCTCCTGTGAAAATAGGGACTTCCTATTCCATCCCCTCCAACGTTTCTCCCCTGAAAAGAGGGACGTCCTATTCCATCCCCTCCAACGTTTCTCCCCTGAAAATAGGGACGTCCTATTCCATCCCCTCCAACGTTTCTCCCCTGAAAATAGGGACGTCCTATTCCATCCCCTCCAACGTTTCTCCTGTGAAAATAGGGACTTCCTATTCCATCCCCTCCAACGTTTCTCCCCTGAAAAGAGGGACGTCCTATTCCATCCCCTCCAACGTTTCTCCCCTGAAAACAGGGACGTCCTATTCCATCCACCCCAACGTTTCTCCCCTGAAAATAGGGACGTCCTATTCCATCCCCTCCCACTTTTCTCCCCTGAAAACAGGGACATCCTATTCCATCCCCCCCAACGTTTCTCCTGTGAAAATAGGGACGTCCCAAGGAAAAGTGCGGTCAAAATTCCGGGATCGCATCAGAAACTGGGACAGCTTCTGTAAATCCTGGAAAATAGGGACGCTCTGAGATTGTCAGACTTCTCCAGAAAATGCATGCCATAATTTGCTGCTGGATCCTGCAGGGCTGACGCTTGCAGACGTCGTGCTCAGTTTCTTCATAATAATAAATAAAAATGAAACACATTACCTGGGGAATCAAACCCTCCAACTTGAGACTTCAGGAAGGTTTTTTTTCCCCCTGGGGAGAGTTCCAACAGGCGGATAGAGAGACCTGGGCTGTATTAAGGATTCCCAACTCCCTATTAAAAAAAGCAATTGCATTTTAAAGATGTTTTCCCCACGCTAAATATCCTTTCCGCCTTCATCTCTCCCCTCCTGGCTTCACATCGCTTTGAAAGATCCCACGGACTGGTTGGGGTGGTCAGCGTGGTCTTCCTGGAGCTCCTGTTCACGGACGGCTTGCGGCACGAACGGCGTCCAAACCAGGCACCGGAGCTGTTTGAACAGCTCTGCACCAGCCCTGGGGAGACTGACCAAATGCCTGGGAAAATCTGCTGAACGTCGGGCATGCAGCAACGAACCTTGCCGAGGTAACGAGTGCGAATCCTAGGGTTGGGTACCACTGGGCGGGGCTGTGTTTGTTGTGGGCGTTCTGCACCCAAAGCAGCTGCTTTGTTCCTGAGCTAGCCTCCTGCCCCATGCTTCATTCTCTTAACATCTACCCTTCGGTCCTTGCCTATCCACCACACCCTCCAATATTTCTCCAATGAAAATAGAGGCATCCTATACCCTCCAACGTTTCTCCCGTGAGAACAGGGACGTCCTTTTCCATCCCCTCCAATGTTTCCCCACTGAAAAGAGGGACGTCCTATTCCATCCCCTCCAACATGAAAATAGGGACGTCCTATTCCATCCCCTCCAACGTTTCTCCCCTGAAAATAGGGACGTCCTATTCCATCCCCTCCAACGTTTCTCCCCTGAAAATAGGGACGTCCCATTCCATCCCCTCCAACGTTTCTCCCATGAAAATAGGGACATCCTATTCCATCCCCTCCAATGTTTCTCCCTTGAAAATAGGGACGTCCTATTCCATCCCCTCCAATGTTTCTCCCCTGAAAAGAGGGACGTCCTATTCCATCCCCTCCAACGTTTCTCCCCTGAAAATCGGGACGTCCTATTCCATCCCCTCCAACGTTTCTCCCCTGAAAATCGGGACGTCCCATTCCATCCCCTCCAACGTTTCTCCCGTGAAAATAGGGACGTCCTATTCCATCCCCTCCAACGTTTCTCCTGTGAAAATAGAGACGTCCTAAGGAAAATTGGGACCAAGTCAGAAACCGGGACGGCTTCTGTCAACCTGGGAAAATAGGGACACTCAGATGTTCTGCGCTACCTCCTTTTGGAATTTGCAAAATCCAAGGAACAGTCGAGGCAATTGTTTGGGAAACAGAGACATAGGTCTGTCCGTCCCCCTCTTTTCAATGGGGTCAGCCCATCAACGAAGAAAAATTTCAGGAATGCTGTAGTTGGTCTCCAAAAGGGCCTGTTGTTGTTTTTTAATAGACAAGAGTTATTTTTTTAATGAACCTCACTCTCGCCAATGCGAGATGCCAAGTACTTTCTCAGTCGTGCTTTGAACATTCTTGCTGAGACGGGAGAGTCATCCGATCTACTCTTTCTCCTTGTTTTGCCTGGAAAAAGCAGGGCAGCCTCTACAAATACTCTTTTTCTCTCGGTTTCTGGCTGAGGGCTGGCAAACCCTCTGCAATTCTTCCCTCTCAAGCTCTTCCAAAACGGCAGCCGAATGTTTCCCCCCGAGGTTTCGCGATGGAAATAGCAGAGGCGCGAGACGGGTCCGTGCCATGCGCCCTGGCGGGAGAGCAGGAATTTAAAAGGGATATTGCTGGAAGATGGGGTCCTCCGCCTGGGGGGGTCATCCAGTCTGACCCACTGCAATATCAGCTAAATAATCCCCAGCAAAACCAGCTGATGTCTCGGGCGATTGGCAGGGACCTGGACTAAAGGGTGTGGGCCTGATTCTGACCGCAGGCCAGACATTTCCGTCTCCCTCTTCTCTGCATACATGATACTCCCCCCCCCATGGGGTAGTTTGGCCGGTGCTGGATTTACATATAAGCTAAACAAGCATCTTAAGAAGCAGAGACATCACCTTGCCAACAAAGGTCCGTATAGTTCAAGCTCTGTTTTCCCAGTAGTGATGTATGGAAGTGAGAGCTGGACCATAAAGAAGGCGGATCGCTGAAGAATGGATGCTTTTGAATTCTGGTGCTGGAGGAGACTCTTGAGAGTCCCATGGACTGCAAGAAGATCAAACCTCTCCATTCTGAAGGAAATCAGCCCTGAGTGCTCACTGGAAGGACAGATCCTGAAGCTGAGGCTCCAAGACTTTGGCCACCTCATGAGAAGAGAAGCCTCCCTGGAAAAGACCCTGATGTGGGGAAAGATGGAGGGCGCAAGGAGAAGGGGACGACGGAGGACGAGATGGTGGGACAGTGTTCTCGAAGCTACCAGCATGAGTTTGACCAAACTGCGGGAGGCAGTGGAACTATACGGACCTTTGTTGGCAAGGTGATGTCTCTGCTTTTTAGCGTACCTCTTTTTTTGTGCGGAAGCGGGTTCTAATCCTGTGTCTTCCGCCCCCACAGAGCCCCATTGGAGCAGTTGGGGGGCCTGGAGCCCCTGCTCGAAGACCTGCGGCGGCGGAGGGAAGAGAGTCCGTCGGCGGAGCTGCCCAAAGTCCAAGCTCATCCGCTGCCCCGGCCGTCCCTCGGAGGTGCAGAAATGTTCGCTGTCACCCTGTCCAGGTACCAAACCTCTCTCTCTGCTCCTCTGGCAAAGCTTCTCTGCACCTGGTCAGGTATCCCCATCCTAGCCCCTGCCCTTATCCTCTCCCTCTGCTTTTTCCTCCCTCCCTTCCACCCACCCATCATCCCCCCTCCGTTTCTTCTACAGTGGTGCCTCGCAAGACGAAATTAACTCGTTCCGCGAGTTTTGTCGTCTTGCGATTTTTTTCGTCTTGCGAAGCACAGTGTCGGGAAAGTTTTGGAAAAGCTTCAAAAATCACCAAAGTCTTTAAAAACCTCAAAAAAGGCTGCCACACCGCGTTCTATGAGTTGCTCCTCGAAGTCAAGTCGCAACTGTATTAACGGTGTTAAGAAAAAGGAAACAAACTCGCAAGACGTTTCCGTCCTGCGAAGCAAGCCCATAGGGAAAATCGTCTTGCGAAGCAGCTCAAAAAACGCAAAACCCTTTCGTCTAGCGAGTTTTCCGTCTTGCGAGGCATTCGTCTTGCGAGGCACCACTGTACCATCACTTACCTACCTACCTAATTACATTACATACACCATCGCTTCCTTCAGATCTTTGGTGACTGGCCTCCTTCCATCCGCCATCGCTTACTTACTTCTGCCATCACTGGCCTCCTTCTGTCCATCACTTATTTTCTCTTTCTTTCTTTCTTTCTTTCTTTCTTTCTTTCTTTCTTCTGCCATCACTTCCCTCCCTCCTTCCTTCCATCCATCGCTTATTTACTTACTTTTGCCATCACTTGCCTCCTTCCATCACTTATCTTCTTTCTTTCTTTCTTTCTTTCTTTCTTTCTTTCTTTCTTTCTTTCTTTCTTCTGCCATCACTTCCATCCCTCCTTCTATCCGTCACTTATTTACTTACTTTTGCCATCACTTGCCTCCTTCCATTACTTTTTCTTTTTCCTTTCTTTCTTTCTTTCTTTCTTTCTTTCTTTCTTTCTCTCTTTCTTTCTTTTTCTTTCTTTCTTCTGCCATCACTTACCTCCTTCCATCCATCGCTTATTTACTTACTTTTGCCATCACTTACCTCCTTCCATTACTTATTTTCTATCTTTATTTCTTCTGCCATCCCTTGCTCTCACCAGTGGCCAAATATGATGCCCCTAAAGCACGACATTGCCCTCCCGCTGCAAGCGAATGAGGCGATGACGAGGCTTTCAAGTTTCCTCCTAACTCTACAATTCTGTGGCTCTGTGTTTCCAGCTTGCCAGCTCAGCTGTGATGTGGGCGTCCCCAGCAAGGACTGTACCAGTTGCACCTGCCCCAATCACACCGTCCTGGGCACGGTACGGAGCGCGAAGGGAGTAGCCCTCGCCGGCGCCCAGATCTTTCTCCAGGACCGGCCCCTGGCCCTGCTGGCCAAAAGCAACCGGCGGGGCCAATTCACCGTCCGAGGCATCTGTGCCGGGAGCGGGGTCAACGTCAGCGCAAAACTCGAGAGGTTTGCCCAAGGCAGCGCCCCGGCGATCGCCAACAGCTCTTGGACATCAGTGGCGGACCTAGTGCTTCATCGACTAGGTAACAGGGCGGACTCCAATTCTTTAGCTGCATTGAGATAATCATCATTCTTTCTTACGGTCCAGAGACCCAACAAATCGTTGCAAAGCAATGCACAATTCAGACAGCATACCTCCACGTGGGTGGCGCTGTGGGTTAAACCACAGAGCCTAGGACTTGCCGATCAGAAGGTCGGCGGTTCGAATCCCTACAATGACGGGGTGAGCTCCCGTCGCTCGGTCCCTGCTCCTGCCAACCTAGCAGTTCAAAAGCACCTCAAAGGTCAAATAGATCAATAGGTACTGCTCTTGCGGGAAGGTAAACGGCATTTCCGTGCGCTGCTCTGGTTCGCCAGAAGCGGCTCAGTCATGCTGGCCACATGACCCGGAAGCTGGACGCCGGCTCCCTTGGCCAATAAAGTGAGATAAGCGCCGCAACCCCAGAGTCGGCCACGACTGGACCTAATGGTCAGGGGCCCCTTTACCTTTACCTTACCTCCAGGTTAAACAAGCATTTTGTTCCGAATATAGGGATCATTGGTTCTTGCAACCACCGATAAAAACTTTGCCACTGCTAATGTTCTAGCGTTTGTCCGGTCTTCCAATAGGAACCTGACATAGTGAGCCTCTAATTTTCCCGGGAAAGGTACCAGCGAGGGTAGTATCAGTTCAGCCCTGGCTTGCTCATATTTTGCACAGTGCAGCAAAATATGTTTTATGGAATCGATGTCTTGAGCCCACGAGCAAAGTCTGTCCTGGTAGGGAACTCCTCTCAAGACTGCAGAAGGAAAGACGTTTAGTCTGGCTTTGGTGAAAAGCCTTCGATAGTTTGGTACAGTGGTGCCTCGCAAGACGAAAAGAATCCGTTCCGCTGGTCTCTTCGTCTTGCGGTTTTTTCGTCTTGCGAAGCAAGCCCATTAGCGGCTTAGCGGATCAGCTGTTAAACGGCTTAGCGGCTTGGGAAAAAGGGGGGGAAACCCGCAGGAACTCGCAAGACATTTTCGTCTTGCGAAGCAAGCCCATAGGAAATTCGTTTTGCGAAGCACCTCCAAAACGGAAAACCCTTTTGTCTAGCGGGTTTTCCGTCTTGCGAGGCATTCGTCTTGCGGGGCACCACTGTACTGTCAGGTTTTAATGTAAGGTTTTTTAATGTAAGGTGTTAACTTAAAGACATGCCCATATTGTACTCCTACTGCCAGCGGACTACAGACTGCGTGTGATCGAGATCACAAGTCACTGTGTGCATTATCCCATAATCTTTGCTCTAACGTCCTTAGGGAGCCTTCATAACCCACGTAATACAGTTGATAATTATTATTATTATTATTATTTATTTATACCCCGCCTATCTGGTTTCCCCAGCTACTTTGGGCGGCTGCCAACAGAATACTAAAAACACAATAAAACACCAAACATTAACAGCTTCCCTAAACAGGGCTGCCTTCAGATGTCTTCCAAAAGTCAGATGGTTGTTTATTTCCTTGACATCTGATGGGAGGGCATTCCACAGGGCGGGCGCCACCACCGAGAAGGCCCTCTGCCTGGTTCCCTGTAACCTCACTTCTCGCAGGGAGGGAACCGCCAGAAGACCCTCGGAGCTGGACCTCCGTGTCTGGGCTGGACGATGGGGGTGGAGACGCTCCTTCAGGGATACTGGGCTATTTAGGGCTTTCAAGGTCAGCACCAACACTTTGAATTGTGCTCAGAAATGTACTGGGAGCCAATGTAGGTCTTTCAGGACCAGTGTTATATGGTCTCGGCGGTCGCTCCCAGTCACCAGTCCAGCTGCCGCATTCTGGATTAGTTGCAGTTTCCGGGTCACCTTCAAAGGAGCACTTTTTAAAAAAGACAGGTCATTTATTTATTTATTTATCCTGATTTTATACTTTCTCCCCCCCCCGCCCCGCCCCCCCGGTCCATTCCTGGCAGAAAAACCTTACATGGTGTCCCATCCGGAAGAGAAAGTGAGGACAGTTGGTCAAAGCGTACGGTTTTGCTGCAGAGCACAGGGTATTCCGGAGCCAATGAAGTATTACTGGTGAGTGGCCGGGGATCGGGGCCCGTTGCTGGGGAAGGAGGAGGAAGAGGGGCTCCTTTCAAAAACGCGTACACTCTCTCCCTCCAATATCAAACAATTTATACGACGCTTAGCTCCAATAGCCTCTGCGCTGCTTACAAAGATTGTTGTTGTTTAGTCGTGTCCGACTCTTCGTGACCCCCTGGAGCAGAGCACGCCAGGCCCTCCTGTCTTCCACTGCCTCCCGCAGTTTGGTCAAACTCATGCTGGTAGCTTCAAGAACACTGTCCCACCATCTCGTCCTCCGTCGTCCCCTTCTCCTTGCGCCCTCCATCTTTCCCAGCATCAGGGTCTTTTCCAGGGAGTCTTCTCTTCTCCTGAGGTGGCCAAAGTCTTGGAACCTCAGCTTCAGAATCTGTCCTTCCAGTGAGCACTCAGGGCTGATTTCATTGCACAAAAAGAGATGAATCGAGTCAAAACAATGAAGTCAAGCATCAATTAAAATTCCTGCTGGAATAATAAAAAAAGTCTTCGGGCAGAAGTTCAACAGGGAGAGGGGGCCTGTTCTGACTGGGTGGCTCTAGTGAATGATATAATAATAATAATTTATTATTTATACGCCACCCATCTGACTCGGTATCTCCAGCTGCTCTAGATGCTGCTGCAGAAATAGTAATGCCCAGACCAGGAGATTAGACCCCAAAATATTAACCAAAGCCTGCCGGTGAGGTACGTAATTCAAGTTACCTCCAGAAGCCGGAAGAATGCCCCGCAACGGCATTGTTGAAACTTCCCCTCCACCCCATTTTCACCCTTATTATGTCTGTCTTTGTTGCATCTGTCTTCGTTGCATCTGTCTTCACTCATCGGGGACATAGCTGTCAACCGTCCCGTATTTGGTGGGAAAGCCCCTTATCCCAGCGCCGTGTCCCGCTGCTGTCCCTTATTGATGATGCCCCTTAAATTTCCCTGGTTTCAAAGGAAGCAGCTCCTCTCCCTCCCTCCCTGCCGGCCAGGGAGGAGGGAGGCTCCAACTGTGTTGCTTGGCTGCGTTGCTCACCCAATAAGGAGTCTAAGAACGACTGGGGGGTGGAGCTTGCATACCTTGTGCCAATCAAATCGGCCGCGTTGCTCACCCAATAAGGAGTCTAAGAACGACTGGGGGGTGGAGCTTGCATGCCTTGTGCCAATCAAATCGGCCGCGTTGCTCACCCAATAAGGAGTCTAAGAACGACTGGGGGGTGGAGCTTGCATGCCTTGTGCCGATCAAATTGACCGCGTTGCCTGGGGACTCGCCTTTGCTCAGCGCTTCCCAGCGGAGAGGTGACGGTGGTTTTCCTTGCTGCATCCCCTTTGCCGGGTTGCTGCGCTGTGGAAACCACCGCTTGATGCTTCGTTTGGCTGCTGGTTCACTAAAACCCCTTGTTTTGGCTGCTGATCCCTTATTTTCGAGGCTGCTGGTCCCTTATTTTCAAATCTGTAAGTTGACAGCTATGATCGGGGAGCATCAGAGAGCTTCCAAGCTCACAAGAGCCAACAGCCAGCCAGAAGGAAAGGAGCTTACTGTTGGTTTGCAGTCCTGATCGCTCAGTCGGCCTCTGACCTCCCTCTTCCCCGTTTCTTCTCTTCCTCCAGGTACCACAACGGGACTCTCCTGGACCGCAAAGTGCACAGATACGACAGCAGCTTAGTGCTGAGGGACCTGCGGCCAAATCAGGCCGGCTCATACCACTGCAAAGCCAGCAATGACCTCAGCTCCATCAAGTCCTCCGTGGCCCAGCTGGCTGTGATAGGTGAGCTCAGATTCCTGCTCTGAGGCAAAACTCGGGCTGGGTGAGGATCAGGCTCGATTCTTTGGAACCCGAACGTCCGACGGGCTTCCTGCAGCCAATCAGAAGCCACGCTTTGGTTTCCGAACGTTTTGAAAGTCGAACGGACTTCCGGAACGGATTCTGTTCGATTTCCGAGGTATCACTGTATATCAGTATATCGCGATGTTTAGGTAAATGTAAAGGGACCCCTGACTATTAGGTCTAGTCGTGGCCGACTCTGGGGTTGCGGCGCTCATCTCGCTTTACTGGCCGAGGGAACCTGCGTACAGCTTCCGGGTCATGTGGC
The DNA here is from genome assembly GCF_964188305.1 of Podarcis bocagei. Classification (NCBI taxonomy): domain Eukaryota; kingdom Metazoa; phylum Chordata; class Lepidosauria; order Squamata; family Lacertidae; genus Podarcis; species Podarcis bocagei. The sequence continues at coordinate 1,906,629 of NC_138144.1, read as the reverse complement.
CAGCAGGACTAAGCCGCTTCTGGTGAACCAGAGCAGTGCACGGAAACGCCGTTTACCTTCCCGCCGGAGCGGTGCCTATTTATCTACTTGCACTTTGACGTGCTTTTGAACTGCTAGGTTGGCAGGATCAGGGACCGAGCAACGGGAGCTCACCCCGTCATTGCAGGGATTCGAACCGCCAACCTTCTGATCGGCAAGCCCTAGGCTCTGTGGTTTAACCCACAGCGCCACCCACGTCCCTCACGATGTTTAACTGATGATACAGTGGTACCTCGGGTTACATACGCTTCAGGTTACAGACTCTGCTAACCCAGAAATAGTGCTTCAGGTTAAGAACTTTGCTTTAGGATGAGAACAGAAATCGTGCTCCGGCAGCGCAGCAGCAGCAGGAGGCCCCATTAGCTAAAGTGGCACTTCAGGTTAAGAACAGTTTCAGGTTAAGTACGGACCTCTGGAATGAATTAAATACTCAACTCGAGGTACCACTGTACATCACAAGCTTGAAAACCAGGTATCGCCCGGCCCTGTTCTTGAGCCACAGCACAGCTCTACCAGCTGCTAACAGATCTCTTCTTTCGGTCTTCGTCTATCATTTCAGACCCAGGCGTCCCAGCCTGCACTGCCGAGCCAGAAGAATACCTCATCAAACTCCCCGACGAGTGTTTCCAAGAGGAGACAGGCTCCCAGTTCTACAACGTTGGGCAGTGCCCCACTGCCCGCTGTGCCGGCAGCCTTGCTGACGGCCTGCAGTGCCAGGACGCCATACAGCACTGCTGCGGCACACGCCGCATGGAAGTGCGGGAGATTCGCTGCATCGGGTACGTCCTCCCCGTCAAGGTGGTTGCGGAGTGCGGCTGCAGCTCGTGCACCCAGCCGAAGGTACTGGTTCGTGGCAAGGCTTCAGCGGCGGACGATGGCGAACCCCTGCGCTTTGGTGAGATCTACCTGGGGGCCGAGAAGATCGGCTTCACCGGTTACAAGGGCACCTTCACCATCGAGGTTCCACCGGACACAAAGAGGCTGGTGGTGAAGTTTGTGGACCGGACGCAGAAATTTGTTGAGGCCGTCAAGGTCTTCCCGTTTGATCAGCGCGGTGGAGCCGTCTACCAGGACGTCAAGTTGATAAGGAGGAAGGAGCCGGTTGACTTGGAAGCTTCGGAGACCAACGTCATCCAGCTTGGAGAAGTAGCTGGAGAAGACCCCATCGGGGAGATCGTCATCCCCTCAGGATCTTTCTTCAGGCCCGACGGGCTACCCTACAATGGGACCGTACGGGCCAGCGTCACCTTCGTGGATCCACGGGACTTTGCCACGGTGAACGCCGCCTCCAGCGACTTGAATTTCATCAACGCCGACGGTGACCTCTCCCCTCTCCGGACGTACGGCATGTTTTCCATGGACTTCTGGGAAGAGGGCAGCAACCAGGGATTAGAGGCCAGGAGTGTGGAGGTCAAGATGGACGCCGAGCTCATTAAGATGCCGGGGCACGTCCAGAAAATGAAGCTCTGGTCCCTCAACCCCGTGACAGGCCTGTGGGAAGAGGAGGCCTCCTTTAAGCGGGCCGCGGCAGGGCGCCACAAACGCGAGGAGAGGGCCTTCCTGATTGGCAACCTGGAAATCCGTGAAAGGCGGCTGTTCAACCTGGACGTACCAGAGAATCGCCGCTGCTTCGTCAAGGTCCGAGCCTACATCAACGAGAAGCTGAAGCCCAACGAACAGCTGGAAGGAGTGGTGGTCACCTTAGTGAACCTTGAGCCCCGGCCTGGCTTTCCGTCCAACCCTCAGGCCTGGGGCCGTTTTGACAGCGTGGTGACAGGTCGCAATGGTGCGTGCCTTCCTGCCTTCTGCGACGGCCAGCAGGCCGATGCCTACACAGCCTACGTCACTGCCACAATGGGCGGGGAGGAGCTGGAGGCCGTGGCGTCCAGCCCGAAGCTTGACCCTCGCGCCGTGGGCGTTTCTCAGCCGTACCTCAACAAGCTGGGCTACCGGCGATCCGACCACGACGACCCAGCCCTCAAGAAGACGGCCTTCAAGATCAACCTTGCCAAGCCCAACCAGAACAACATCGACGAGACCAACGGTCCCATCTACCCGTACCGGAGCCTGAGGGATTGCGACCAGGCGCCCGTCACAGCCAACCACTTCCGCTTCTACCGGGTGGAAGTGGACAAGTATGAGTACAACGTGGTGCCCTTCAAGGAGAGCGACTTGACATCATGGACCGGGGATTACCTCTCCTGGTGGCCCAACCCTCAGGAGTTCCGGGCTTGCTACATCAAGGTGAAGATCAACGGGCCTCAACAATACATGGTCCGGTCTCGAAACGTGGGGGGCAGTCACCCCAGGACTCGGGGGCAACTTTACGGCCTGCGGGACTCTCAGAGCGTCCGGGACCTCGAGACGTATAACACATCAGCTGCTTGTGTCGAGTTCAAGTGCAGCGGAATGCTGTTTGACCAGGGACTTGTCGACAGGACTTTGGTGTCCGTCATCCCGCAGGGGAGCTGCCATCGTACGGCGGTCAACAGCTACCTGAGGGAGTACCTCGGCCGCCACCCGCCTGTCATGGAGAACAACGACACCTCGGCCTTCACCATGCTAGCTCCCGTGGACCCTCTGGGGCACAACTACGGCATCTACACCGTGACCGACCAGAATCCACGCCTGGCCAAGGAAATCGCCATCGGCCGCTGCTTTGACGGCACCTCGGATGGGTTCTCGCGGGAGATGAAATCTGACCGGGGTACGGCGGTCACTTTCTTTTGCCAGGAACGGCCGGTGGGACGCAAGAGCTTCTTCCAGCGCCTGCTTGAAGCCCCCGCCCAGACGCTGACGGAGATCCGGCGTGAGATGGGGGGCAACGAACAACTACGGGGAGCTTCTCAGGTGGTGGCGTACCCGGCAGGGTTGCGGACCGTGTTTGCAGTGCAGGCCCGTCGGACCCCCAGCCGCAGGAGGAGGGTGGGTGCTTCACAGACCGGACAGTGAGCAAGGAAGAGAACTGATGGGTCGTCTTCACATGAAACTGGCATGTCCCTCATCTCTCTCGCACTGAGTGAGGAGGTGTATCCACGAGGAAAGCTTTGTCCCGCCTCCCTCCAGATTGATGCCTCGAAACCAAGAAAGATAAGCACAACCTCCTGGCCTCACGCCTGCCGTTAATCCCCAGTGTTGATTCCTTAACCCGCGCCCTGCCTGTGGTCTTCCCCAAGGGTGTAGTGGTAAATTGTGAAGGGCAGGGGCTCATCCGGATTGCCCCCCCGTATCTCTAGTCCCAAGGAGAGTGCCATAGTCGTGACTGCCCCCCAGGAATAGCCACATCCCCAAGGAGAGCCTCTAATCGCACACACGAGGATAGCCACGCCCACGAGGAAAGCCGCACCCCATGGGCAGAAAGCCACGCCCCCAAGGAGGGTCCCAAAATATAGGCAGCAGGTTCAATTCATTACAGTGGTACCTCGGGTTAAGTACTTAATTCGTTCCGGAGGTCCGTTCTTAAGCTGAAACTGTTCTTAACCTGAAGCAGCACTTTAGCTAATGGGGCCTCCTGCTGCCGCCGTGCCACCGGAGCACAATTTCTGTTCTTATCCTGAAGCAAAGTTCTTAACCCGAGGTAATATTTCTGGGCTAGCGGAGTCTGTAACCTGAAGCGTATGTAACCTGAAGCGTATGTATCCTGAGGTACCACCGTATTCACAAACAGTGTATATATAGCACGATACACAGTTGATTAAGATTGGCATAACTGCCACCCAATTCATTGTTTCCTTCGACTAAATTGCCCCATGCCTAATGGCGTTGACTCCCGGCTGCCATAGTTCAGCTTTAGCCAGCTGAATACAAGCAAAGAATCACCCCTATGTAAACCGCTAGCGTGAAGCAGGAACCCCGTCAAAGAAAAGGGGAGATGTACCCAGCCTCTCCTCAATTGCTTTCCTCCTCTGACTTCCCTCAATGTTAACGTGTCGCAAACAAACTTGAAAGCCTTGTCGTCGCCTCATTCGCTTGCAGCGGAAGGGCAGTGTTGTGCTTTGGGGACATTTGAGCCCTCTGATATTCTTAGGTTGACCGGTAATTTAAAACTGGAGACCCCTAGGGAGATCTATATAGTCTTGCGGCCACCCCCAACCCCTGTTTGTTTGACACAGAATCGTAGAATTGTATTGCTGGGAAGCGAACCCCGAGTCCAAACCCACAACAATTCAGGAATGGAAGTTGAGCCCGGCTCCTTCATGAGGACTAGATAATTGCTTGGAGTCGAGTCAAGGAATCGAATCCTGAGCAAGCCTCTCACACACACATGCCACACCCCCAGAATTCATTCTGAAAAACCTGGATGTTGTATATACATATGTATGCATATAAATAGGGACGCGGGTGGCGCTGTGGGTTAAACCACAGAGCCTAGGACTTGCCGATTGGAAGGTTGGCGGTTCGAATCCCCGCAATGATGGGGTGAGCTCCCGTTGCTCGGTCCCTGCTCCTGCCAACCTAGCAGTTCGAAAGAACGTCAAAGTGCAAGTAGATAAATAGGTACTGCTCTGGCGGGAAGGTAAACGCCATTTCCATGCGCTGCTCTGGTTCGCCAGAAGCGGCTTCGTCCTGCTGGCCACATGACCCGGAAGCTGTACGCCGGCTCCCTCGGCCAGTAAAGCGAGATGAGCGCCACAACCCCAGAGTCGGCCGCGACTGGACCTAATGGGCAGGGGTCCCTTTACCTTTACCTTTAATACATATAAATATCTAATAAGTCAATGAATAGAAAAAAGGGGGGTCCTTTTGGAGTCTTGTTTCCGTGCTGCCAGAGGACGCGCTTCTCTTCAAATGACGATTCCCTAACTCCCAACCCCCTGGGAACTGGGATCCCAGCAATATTTAAAAATGAATGTCTCTTCTAGATACAGGGGTACCTCGGTTCTCGGACGCCGACGAACGTTTCAGAACCCGGACACCGAAAACCTTTTGTTTTCGGACGCGCCTCGGAAGTTGGAACGGCACGTTTTCCCATTTCCTCAATTGATTTTGCAGACCGCCCTTTGTGCCTCGGGTTTTCGGAGTTTTCGGAGCTCGAACGGTCTTCTGGAATGGATGATGTTCGAGAACCAAGGTACCGCTGTATAGACGTTCCTCTTTTCCTGGAGCGTGGTCAGAGGCGAGGACCTATGGACCAAAATTGCGCCAGCACAAGCCCCCGTTTAACCATCTTTCCTCGCACCCGGCGCCATCTGAGAGCTCTCTTGAGTTCCACACATTCAAAGGCAAAACGCACAGAGCAGTCATTGACAAACTGCCCCACCTGTGGATCGTTGGATATCCTTATTTTTTTTAAAAAATAACTTTTATTAGAGTATTAAAAAAAGAATACAGAGCTTTATTACCAAATATATCCCCCCCCCCAAAACAACAACAACATTAAATATTTTATCGGAAGAAGAAGAAGAGGAGAGAAAGAGTAAGGAAGAGAAAAGGAATTACCGTATTTTTTGTTCTATAAGACTCACTTTTTCCCTCCTAAAAAGTAAGGGGAAATGTGTGTGCGTCTTATGGAGTGAATGCAGGCTGCGCAGCTATCCCAGAAGCCAGAACAGCAAGAGGGATCGCTGCTTTCGCTGCGCAGCGATCCCCCTTGCGGTTCTGGCATCTGAGATTCAGAATATTTTTTTTCTTGTTCTCCTCTTCCAAAAACTAGGTGCGTCTTGTGGTCTGGTGCGTCTTATAGAGTGAAAAATACGGTAAGTTAAAGAGTAAATATATTTTAATTTAAGGTTATCTGTACAGTGGTACCTCCGGTTGCGAAGGGGATCCATTCCGGAGGCCCGTTCGCAACATGAGCAGAACACAACCCGCGTCTGCACGGGTCGCGATTCGCCGCTTCTGTGCATGCGCGTGACATCATTTTGTGTGCCTGCGCATGCGCGAGTGGCGAAACCCGGAAGTAACCCTTTCCGTCTTCAGGGTCGCCGCGGGACGTATCCTGAAAGACGTAACATAATCATTGAGGGTTGTGGGAAGGATGGGAGAAGTAGAGGGGTCAAGGCTGTTGACCCGATATCCGCCAGGGCTACCCTTGAGTTCTTACGAGAAGCCATTCCCATTACGAGTGTCTACCCCACGAGACGCCCCTCTTTCGCCGTGGGTCACATAAACAGCAACTTTATATATATATATATATATATATATATATATATATATATATATATATATGTAAAGGAGATGCGTTATTTATTGCCAAAATATATGACTGTGTTTTCACCAGCGACGTGGTCTTGCGTCTGATTTCACTTCCTCACACCCCACCAGGGCCGTATTTAGGTAATGGGGCCCTTTATATGTCCAGCTGTCCTTTGCCAGCAACAAATGGCCGCTGTTTTTGGTGTTGAATATATGCTATATGGTAACTTAGGGACCTAATAGGTATCTAAAGCCATTTAGTGGCGCGGTGGCGCTGTGGTCTAAACCACAGAGCCTCTTGGGCTTGCCGATCAGAAGGTCAGTGGTTCGAATTCCCACAACGGGGTGAGCTCCTGTTGCTCTGTCCCAGCTCCTTCCAACCTAGCAGTTCAAAAGCACACCAGTGCAAGTAGATAAATAGGTACCATTGTGGTGGGAAGGTAAACGGCATTTCCGTGCGCTCTGGCCTCCGTCATGCGCCAGAAGCGGTTCAGTCCTGCTGGATGCATGACCTGGAAAGCTGTCTGCAGACAAACGCCGGCTCCCTCGGCCTGAAAGCGAGATGAGCGCTGCAACTCCATAGTCACCTTTGACTGGACTTAACCGTCCAGGGGTCCTTTACTTACTAAACCCGATGAGGGTTTGTCAAGCGTGCCTTCCTCTTAGCACATTTCTCCCTTGCGTCCTGAGTTCGAAGCACCATCCCTTCCATTGATCTGGACACTCTTCTTTGGTGATCCCTCGTAGCCGAGTAAGATTGTCTTCCATGAACACGGTTTTAACAATGAGTCCGTAAGTGACTGTGGAGGCCAATTCTGGACCCACACGTCCTTCCACAGTGGAGACATTGGTTTCCAGGTGGGAGTCGATCCTGGTGAGGGTTTGCCAAGTATGCCTTCCTCTTAGCACACTTCTCCCTTGCGTCCTGAGTTCGAGTGTCTTCAAAGCCCACTCGAACTCAGGCTGTTCTCCAACTGGAGCGCTCGCAGGCCAGTGTTCCTCAACTGTCAGTGTTTATACTACATTTTTTTAGCATCTCCCCCATGTCTCAGGGGTCTGGGAAAGAAAGATACTTTAGAGTCCGCCTGCCTCCAGATGTTTCAGGTATGTGCGTTGGCCCAGGGCTCCCGTTCCCTCCTACGCCGGGTCTTTATGTACAGAGATTTGTGTTCTCAGCAAAAACGAGACATTAAAGTATACGAGCGGCAAGGCCTTGCCAAAGGGAAGGGGTGGAAATTATTGATGTCCGCCTGTCTCCCGGCCAGGGGACCACAACTCTCCTGAGCTTTGCGAGACGCAACAGAGCGGCCAGCCGCTCGTGCCAAGCGTTGAAACGTTATATACGACGGGTGAAGGGACGGAGCCTTTTTTGCAAAGCCCAGCACGTCTTTGACGAGCCAGGATTCGTTCCCAAACATTCTTGGAACACACGACGGCAAGATCAAACGCTCCGGGACAAGCAGACCTGGTTTTCAAAACGTCCAGTTGGCGGGTTTTGCCGGAGAGGTAATCGGAGGATGAGGAAAACATTTCGCGCCCCGGTTTTCAGGACACGGCTCAGATGGGTTCTCGTTCAGGAAGGCCGTAGCTTAGCAGGGAAACGGCTGAATGTCCGTGGTTTGATCCTGAATGCCATTTCCAGGTAGGGATGGGAATATTCCGCTGACTGAAACCCTCTGTCAGTCAGGGTGGACGACACTCTGAACTAGATAAACCAATATTCGTAGAAAGCAGCTTCCTATTTCAATCACCTCTCTATTCACACCCTAGAAACTTGCTTTTGTTTTCGGAGGAAAGGAGTATAGCTTTTCCTGCTGGAAGTTCCAGGTTCTTGTTGTCATTATAAAAATGAGGCATCTGTGTGTGGACATCCAGTGAGGGAGCGGTAAACCAAAAAGTAGCAGATCGAGAAGCAAATACTCAAATATTTGGGTGCAAAAAGCAGTGTAGACAGTACGCAAATGAATACAAGAGGGACGGTGCAGATATGAATAAAAATTCAAACGTTCTGCGTTCACCAAACATGGAGCCGTTTCTGGCATACCAGAAGCCAGACTAGAATCAGCAAGGCTTTTCTTTTTGCCCTGCAGTAATACAGTGGTAGGGACGCGGGTGGCGCTGTGGGTTAAACCACAGAGCCTAGGAATTGCCGATCAGAAGGTCAGCGGTTCGAATCCCCGTGACGGGCTGAGCTCCCGTTGCTCGGTCCCTGCTCCTGCCAACCTAGCAGTTCGAAAGCACCTCAAAGTGCAAGTAGATAAATGGGTACCGCTCCGGCGGGAAGCTAAACGGCGTTTCCGTGCGCTGCTCTGGTTCGCCAGAAGCGGCTCAGTCCTGCTGGCCACATGACCCGGAAGCTGGACGCCGGCTCCCTTGGCCAATAAAGCGAGATGAGCGCCGCAACCCCAGAGTCGGCCACGACTGGACCTAATGGTCAGGGGTCCCTTTACCTTTAATACAGTGGTACCTTGGTTCCTGAATGGCTTAGCTGTTGAACAAAACGGTCCAGAATGCCGCAAACCCAGAAGTAAGTGTTCTGGATTGCAAACGTTTTTCAGAAGCTAAACGTCTGACGCGGCTTCCGATTGAGCGCAGGCAGTTGAAGGGAAGCCGCGCCTTGGTTTTCGAACGGTTTCGGGCGCCGAACGGACTCCTGGAAATTAATTCCGAGAACCAAGGTGTGTGCAAAAACGCACACATTATAAGGCGAGGCTTGTGCAAATAGTGCTCAGGCGTGCGAAAGTTAATACATCAAGGTGCATTATACGACGGGGAAGGGCTTGAGGAAAATGTTTCCGCTGGGTAGGAACGCCTAGCAAAACGTGCGCAGGAGGGGATAAATTTGCAGCAAACCGCCGGCGATCTTCAGTGGGGACGTTTCGTCTCTGCGGCACGACGGATTGAGGCAAAAAAGCGAGGGAGTGTATGACGAAACCGGGGAAACGAGGAACCCCAAAGCGGACCGATTCTCTCGTTCCCGGTTTGGAGGGGAATAGGCCTAGAGGCATCATTCCCCGTGAGGTAAAACACTTTCCCGGCAGCAAGGATAACCCAGGAACCTTCCCCGTTCCCGGAGACGTTTTCTGTAGCCAAGGCTGACTTAGCGACGAAGGAACGTGCCGGAATGCCCTCGCCTGTCTCGGAGTCCAGTCAGGTTTCACGAGCGGCCCGAGTCTCTGGGGTGGCCTGTGGTTTTCTCTCTCTTTGTTTCCTTGCCCTGCTTTGAGGCTCCAGGAGTGACTGATGAGAAATGCAGTTGTGGGAGAGCAAAGAGGAGGGCAGGAGGTATCTGGGCCTTTTTGGGGGTGGCCCCAATTTCTCGCCGTGACCTCCAGAAGATTGCAGGGATGAGCGTACACCCCAAATTAGGGGGCGCGCTAAGATCAGCACCCTCCCATCCTGTTCCTTTCCGCTGTCTCCATCCCTGCCGGGTAGGAAGGGAGAGCCATGTCTGGCATTAGTGGTGGATAGGGGCCAACACAAACAAGGCCTCGGCTGTCTTCGCTTTGCCTTCCCTCCACATCCTCAAGCACTATGGAGAGAGCTGCTGGTGACCCCCAAGCTCTGTGAATTTGTGCTGGGGAATTGGCCCAGAAAATCCACGATAGGGAACGCAGGGACGTAGGAAATGGACCTTTGGTCTGGCAACACTGGCTGGCAGCCGCTCCCCGGGGTCTCAGCTTTGGGTGCCTTCCTGGTTCCGGACTGGAGGTGCCAAATCGAACCCAGGGCATCTTATGTGCAAAGCCGATGTTCTGCCTTCGTGGAAGGAAGGAAGCTGCGCCTGGGAACTCTGGGAATTGTAGCGCCACAAGGGGAATGGAGTCGGGTTTCTGAACAACTCTCAGCACCCAGAACTAAAGTTCCCAGGATTTCTTTATGGAGGGAAGCCACGGCTGTGGCCTGGCCCTGCTTTCAACGCATAGCGGACAATTTCAGGGTTAGCTGCCGATTTGGATTTTTGTAGAGTCGGAAGGGACCTTCAGCGGTCATCTAGCCCAACCTGCTAGATGCAATTTCGAAACAACGCGTTTCTGCGGAAGAATTGCACCACGTCTCACAGGATTATGCCTGAGAGATGGGAGCCTCGTGTTCCCGTCTTAATGTGGGTTTCGGGGTGTGTTCCCGTTAAAATAGCACCGCTGTAACTTCCTCCCTCGAATCACGCCAGCGGATTCCATTTCTGCCCGTCTGTCTGGCCAAAGCGTGTCAGCCGAGCTCCCCTCTGGACAAACCATCAAATTCCCGGAGACAAAGAGCTCCTTGAGGAGGAAACGAGCTGTGAAAAGCACAACCCAATCCTTCTCCCCTCCTGTCTAGGAAGAAGCCGAGAGAGAAAGGTTTTTTAACAGCTCACATCCTGGCTCCCCTCTGCCAGAACACGAAGGCCCTGTTCTGAGAAGTGTTTTTTGTTTCCTAAAATTCCCGGCCGGTTTCAGAAATTCCACAGGAGTTTCTTTGAGGGGGTGTACATGAGAGAGGGGGCGCGGGTGGCGCTGTGGGTTAAAGCACAGAGCCTAGGGCTTGCCAATCAGAAGGTCGGCGGTTCGAATCCCCGCGACGGGGTGAGCTCCCGTTCCTCGGTCCCTGCTCCTGCCCACCTAGCAGTTCGAAAGCATGAAAGTGCAAGTAGATAAAGAGGTACCGCTCCGGCGGGAAGGTAAACGGAGTTTCCGTGCGCTGCTCTGGTTCACCAGAAGTGGCTTAGTCCTGCTGGCCACATGACCCGGAAGCTGTACACCGGATCCCTCGGCCAATAAAGCGAGATGAGCGCCGCAACCCCAGAGTCGGCCACGACTGGACCTAATGGTCAGGGGTCCCTTTACCTTTACCTTTACATGAGAGAGGGGATGCGGGTGGCGCTGTGGGTTAAACCACAGAGCCTAGGACTTGCCGACCAGAAGGTCGGGGGTTCGAATCCCCACGACGGGGTGAGCTCCCGTTGCTCAGTCCCTGCTCCTGCCAACCTAGCACTTCGAAAGCACATCAAAGTGCAAGTAGATAAATAGGGTCATGTGGCCAGCAGGACTAAGCCGCTTCTGGTGAACCAGAGCAGCGCACGGAGATGCCGTTTACCTTCCCGCCGGAGCGGTACCTATTTATCTACTTGCACATTTATCTTCTTGCAGGGACCGAGCAACAGGAGCTCACCCCATCGCGGGGATTCGAACTGCCAACCTTCTGACCGGCAAATCCTAGGCTCTGTGGTTTAGGGTTGCTGTATTTTGAAGAGCAAAAAAAGAGGACGCTACGATGGCCGTTCTGATGCAATTTGTTTCCATTTTAACACGGGAAAAGAGGAGACATGTGAACGCTAGGAGGGCGGCGATTCATAGAATTGGAAGGGGCACCTAGAGTCATCTAATCTAACCCCTTGCAAAGCAGGAATCTCAACAAAAGCATCCGTTAACAGGTGGCCATCCAATGTCTGCTGCACGCAGGTAGTCCGTGGTCCGATCCCTGACGGCACCTCTGGCCTGGTTTGCGGAAATGACCCCTTTTTGAAACCATGCAATGGCTCCCACTCATAGAATCATAGAATCCTAGAGTTGGAAGAGACCACAAGGGCCATCGAGTCCAACCCCCTGCCAAGCAGGAAACACCATCAGAGCACTCCTGACATATGGTTGTCAAGCCTCTGCTTAAAGACCTCCAAAGGAGGAGACTCCACCACACTCCTTGGCAGCAAATTCCACTGTCAAACAGCTCTTACTGTCAGGAAGTTCTTCCTAATGTTTAGGTGGAATCTTCTTTCTTGTAGTTTGGCTCCATTGCTCCGTGTCCGCTTCTCTGGCGCAGCAGAAAACAACCTTTCTCCCTCCTCTATGTGACATCCTTTTATATATTTGAACATGGCTACCATATCACCCCTTAACCTCCTCTTCTCCAGGCTAAACATGCCCAGCTCCCTTAGCCGTTCCTCATAAGGCATCGTTTCCAGGCCTTTGACCATTTTGGTTGCCCTCCTCTGGACACGTTCCAGTTGGTCAGTGTCCTTCTTGAACTGTGGTGCCCAGAACTGGACACAGTACTCCAGGTGAGGTCTGTCTTACTCCGTGTAAGGAAGCTTCTGTAATAGGAATTTTATGGTCTTAGATATATGGTAATGTTCATAAGTGTACCAACCAAGCACGTACATAGATCAGCACAGGAAGACGGACCTGGAACCATTTTGATTCCTAAACTGACCAGATCTTTTCTCTGCAAGGTCCAAATGGAAAAGCCTCCCCATTGTCTTTTCCTTCACAAATCCTGTCTGTGTATGAATAGGGTGTGAGCCTGTGACCTGGCCCAGGAACTAAGTATTTATCACTACAAAAGACTAGCCAGGCTACCCAGGAAATCCAATCAAGTGACCTGCCAGACTGGAGATAAACAAGGACAGGAGAAAAACAGCATTCAAATTTCTGTTGTAGACCGCCTTTTCTGTGATGTAGGTGTGATGTATCTGAGGGGTGGTCTTAGCTTACACCCCTTCTGTGATGTATGTATGATGTTTCTGGGGGTGGTCTTGATCTACAGGGTGGCAATTTCAAAAGTCTTTATAAGGCCTTGCATGCCATTTTTCGGGGTTCCTCCTCTCTCCTGCGGGTGAGGGGAGCACCCTGTTGCAACAGATCAATAAAGATCAAGCTTACTAGCTGCTTTGCTTCTCAATATTCTCTGCTTGGCCTCTGCTATTCTCTCCTACCAATAGGGAACCCATGTAAGGACTCTATATGGGCTCTTGGGTGCCCCATAAGGGAAAATTTTAGTTTACAACACTTCCTCAATTCCGCCGTTTCGGTTTGGGGTTCTCGGAGCCCGTGGCTTCCGATAACAAACCGTTCCGTGCCCCCAAGATTTCCCGGCTCGGCGGATCGATGTCCTGAGTTCGAACCGAGCCGTGGAAGGGCCCGAGACGCAAATTCCCACCTGCAGTTGCTTTTTAGATGTTCTTTTTTCCGAGGACGTGGATAAAAAAATCAGACCGCCGGCTCCCTAACCCTCTCTGGGGGCAGATCGTTCCCAACCGCAAGTCTGGCACGGGGCAAAACCAGCAGCAAGTTGTTTTCAAGATCCCGCGGGCTCTTAAATCATCCCAATATTTGTATAATAAATATGAATAATGACACGTCTTCAGGCGCTTGTGGGTGACAAGCCAAGCCTTTCGGACGGGGGCGTTTTGTTTTCAGAAGCTCTCCAGATGTCAAAGAATGGGGCTTGAAAGAAAATTGCTCAAATTCCATCTTCTTTTTTAGGGCAGCAAAGCATATATTTTTTTCTAATTAATTGTAATAGTGACTTTTGCAGTTATGTCCAGTGCTGGATTTACGTAAAAGCTAAACACGCTATAGCTTAGTGGGCCCCACTCTCTTGGGGGCCCCCGAAAAAATTAAAGGAAAAAAGTTCTAGTTACAGTAAGGTAGCTGTGTTGGTGTGCCATAGTTGACCAACTATGTGCATGCACACAAAAGCTCATACCAATAACAAACTTAGTTGGTCTCTAAGGTGCTACTGGAAGGATTTTTATTATTATTATTTTCTTATGTGTATATGAATTTCTGAAGTTTTCCCAGTGAGCCAGTAAAGGTAAAGGGACCCCTGACCATTAGGTCCAGTCATGGCCAACTCTGGGGTTGCGGCACTCATCTCGCTTTACTGGCCGAGGGAGCCGGCGTACAGCTTCCGGGTCATGTGGCCAGCAGGACGAAGCCACTTCTGGCGAACCAGAACAGCGCACGGAAACGCCATTTACCTCCCCGCTGGAGCGGTACCTATTTATCTACTTGCACTTTGACATTCTTTCGAACTGCTAGGTTGGCAGGAGCAGGGACCGAGCAACGGGAGCTCACCCCGTGGCGGGGATTCGAACCGCTGACCTTCCGATCGGCAAGTCCTAGGCTCTGTGGTTTAGACCACAAGCGCCAGCCACGTCCCTAAGTATATAGCTTCTTTAGCTTATACAGTGGTACCTCGGGTTACATACGCTTCAGGTTACATACGCTTCAGGTTACATATGCTTCAGGTTACACACTCCACTAAGCCAGAAATAGTGCTTCAGGTTAAGAACTTTGCTTCAGGATGAGAACAGAAATCGGGCTCTGGCGGTGCGGTGGCAGCAGGAGGCCCCATTAGCTAAAGTGGTGCTTCAGGTGAAGAACAGTTTCAGGTTAAGAACAGACCTCCGGAACTAATTAAGTACTTAACCCGAGATACCACTGTACATAGGTACAGTCATACCTCGGGTTGAAGGAGCTTCAGGGTAAGCATTTTTGGGTTTCGCTCCGCGGCGACCTGGAAATAACGGAGTGCGTTAATTCCGGGTTTCGCTGCTCACGCATGCGCAGGCGCAGCGAATCGTGACCCACGCATGCGCAGAAGGGGGTGCGTTCGCTTGAGGATACGAACAGGCCTCTGGAACGGATCCCGTTCGCATCCAGAGGTATCACTGTACATTTATCAGTGAATTCTGACATTTGGTATCGTGCAGCAGGGGCCCTTTGTATAGATAGGAAGAAACTGCGATGAAGTGTTTTGTGGGGACGAATCACAAAAGTCACAAAAGCGATTGTGCTGATTTTGGTAGTGGGCTGCATGTGCGTGATATCCAACGTATACATCAATTTCTGCAACACCATTCCTGGCAAAAAAAAAATTGAAATTGTTACCGGAAAAATCCGAGGGCTCCCTTGGAGAAAAACAAAGACACCAACCAGGATAACTTGGAGCAAAACAGCAGCCTGTAGGCTTGGCCTTTATTGATCTGTTGCAACAGGGTGCTCCCCTCACTTGCAGGAGAGAGGAAGGACCCAGAAAAATGCTGTGCAAGACCTTATAAAGACTTTTTGAAATTGCCACCCTGTAGATCAAGACCACCCCCAGAAACATCATACATACATCACAGAAAGGAGGGGTTGAGGGAGGAGTTGTGGTGGTAACCTGAGTGTCCTGTCACCTGGCTAGTTCCCCCTTTTCCCCTCCCCATGAGTACCGGTACTTTCCAGGTGACAGAGGGGAGTTTGCAGTTTCCTGCCCCCAGAGGGAAAATCTGATCATTGTCCTTTGTTCCAGTCTGTGCTGAATCCACTCCCATATGCAAGTTCTTTGTGATCTTGATGGTCTTCTGTCTGGGACCATCAGGGTTGGCATAGCAACTGGGCAGAGCTCCTGTGGATGTGCTGGTATGCTGAAGGGATTATGTCTGGCCTGTAGCAAACCTTCCCCATTTTGTAGTCCTTCCTTCATGGAGTAAAATAAAAGTGGAACAGTGCAGATCTGATGTATGGTTGATTTTCTATGAATTTATAAGCGTAGCGTATGTAGTGTGTGAGTGTGTGTGAAGTTTGTACAAACTGAATGATTTGGGGGGGGGGGTTCCTGCGACAGTAGTGGGCATGATTTCTGGACCCTTTTCCAACCTATACATCAATTCCTGCAACACCATTGCTAGCAAAAAAAAATGAAATGAAATAGCCATGGTGGTTCCCTTCCATGTCTCGAATGCTTCGAGAAGCCTTCTCTCCCTCCCTTTGCCCCCATGAGTTTCCCCGGTGCCTCCGACCGGCTGCCACCAGACCCGGGAATCCTGGATCCAAAGGGATCCTGGCACGAGCCGGGATTTGAGGTTCTCAAGGTTTGGGGTCCTCAGCCAACTGGTATCGGTTTCGCCCTGGTGCAAGGGGCGCCTGGGTAACGCAGAACCCAGAAGATTCCTGTGGTTCTGCTTGGCTCTCCAAAGAAAACATCGGCAGCCCAGGAGAGGAGAGAACGTCAGCGGCAGAAATAGCAACCCAAACCACCTTTTGTCCGACGGCTCGGAATTATGATTGCAAACTCAGAAGCTGCTGGCACAGAGTGAATTTTCACTTTGATGCCTGCCCAGTTTCGGAGAGGCACGGAATCCAGGCAGAATACGCGGGAACGCAGAGACATCACCTTGCCAACAAAGATCCGTATAGTTAAACCTCTGGTTTCCCCAGTCGTGATGTATGGAAGTGAGAGCTGGACCATCAAGAAGGCTGATGGCCGAAGAATGGATGCTTTTGAATTCTGGTGCTGGAGGAGACTCTTGAGAGTCCCATGGACTGCAAGAAGATCCAACCTCTCCATTCTGAAGGAAATCAGCCCTGAGTGCTCCCTGGAAGGACAGATCCTGAAGCTGAGGCTCCAAGACTTTGGCCACCTCAGGAGAAGAGAAGCCTCCCTGGAAAAGACCCTGATGTTGGGAAAGATGGAGGGCACAAGGAGAAGGGGACGACAGAGGACGAAATGGTGGGACAGTGTTCTCGCAGCTACCAGCATGAGTTTGACCAAACTGCGGGAGGCAGTGGAAGACAGGAGGGCCTGGCGTGCTCTGCTCCAGGGGGTCACCAAGAGGCGGACACGACTAAACGACTCGACAACAACAACAAATTATTTCATAGCCTTACATTTTCTATCAACTCCGTATTGTCCATAATAATCGTTACATTACAAGCCAGACTGAAATCCCTGCTAATGTTTTCGTTCGCTTGCAAGCGCTCTGCTAAATAAATGATACATTTCCCCAATTCTTTTTAAAAGTTTTGTTATGATACTGTATATATGTGTGTGTGTTTTTAGATGTTTAATATATATGCCCCAGAATGGTTGCAGGAACCCAGTCAGATGGATGAGGCACAAATATATTATTGCTATTAATTGTTAAGTTGGGTGGGTGTTGTAAACAAAAATTGCCCTTTTTCCCTTATGGGGTATCCAAGAGCCCATATAGAGTCCTTGCATAGGTTCCCTATTGGTAGGAGAAAATAACAGAGAATATTGAGAAGCAAAGCAGCTAGTAAGCCTGATCTTTATTGATCTGTTGCAACAAGGTGCTCCCCTCACTTGCAGGAGAGAGGAGGGACCCAGAAAAATGCCGTGCAAGGCCTTATAAAGACTTTTGAAATTGCCACCCTGTAGATCAAGACCACCCCCAGAAACATCATACATACATCACAGAAGAGGTGTAAGCTAAGACCACTTCTCAGATACATCACACGGACATCACAGAAAAGGCGGTCTACAACAGAAATTTGAGTGTGTTGTTTATCTCCTGTCTGGCAGGTTACTTGATTGGATTTCCTGGGAAGCCTGGCCAGTCTTTTGTAATGATAAATACTTAGTTCCTGGGCCAGGTCACAGGCTCACACCCTATTCATATCTTAAATGTGGCCTTAAGACAGGATTTGTGAGGGAAGAGATAATGGGGAGGTTTCCCACTTTGACATTGCAGAGAAATCATTTGCTCAGTTTAGGAATCAAAAATGGTTCCGGGTCGGTCTTCTTGTGCTGATCTATGTACGTGCTTGGTTGGTACTGTTACGGTAAAATCTGGGTGCGGGGCTACTCTGCCACCCAGCTCGTCGGACTAGGTCGGCGGGTCCCTGTGGAGGAAAATGAGCTCAGCCGGAGACAGGAGCAAACTGCAGAAGATCCAAGTTTATTGCGCAACAGGTTCAAGGCGAGATTGAACAGTGAGAAAGGGGTGACATGAACTTTTGAAACTTCCCTCCATGTCCCAGAATACAGTGCAAAATACATCCCAGTTACATCATGAATACATTAAGAAGTGGTTGGGTTACACAGATTACATCACGAATACATTAGGAAGAGGTTGGGTTACACCGGATTAACATATGGAGGAGGGAGGGGGGAATATGCAGAGCTGGAGATATGCGCAGATAAGCACATCCTGAGAAGACAACGGTCCATGTATGCATGGTCTGTCACCTGGCATTGCCCGGAGGAAGGGCTTGGCAGAGCGATTTGACAGGATTAGGGTCTTGACACCTTGCTTGAGGGATTATGGAGGACAGGGGAGGTGTCATGGGGTCCTAGAGAAATTGAGCAAATTGGCACGTTGATTTTCTATGAATTTTATAGATTTTAGTCCCTTTTGACATTGACAACTGGAAATAAATGGATATATTGTAGCGAAGAAGGAGGTGAAGAAGACATGCCTCCCCTTCCGTATCAGTACATTTATGAACATTTCTTATATATCTAAGACCATAAAATTCCTATCACATGGGGTTGCAAATATATTATTCATTAATTAATGATTATTTATTGATTATTAATTATTATTATTATACAGTGCTGGCTTGAGGCAGGGAAGTGATCAGGGTCAACACCATTTATTCCAGGTTGCAGAGATCACTTAAGGGCACCCCTGCAAAAACGATGGAATATTCGGAGCAAAGCCGACCTGACCGGAGGAGGAGTTCCAGGAAGAATGGAAGAAATTTAATGACTATTTAGCTAAATATGTTAAGTTAAATCAGTTGGGAAAAACCTTGCAAATACCGGATAGGCTTAGGACTACGATATGTATTACGTGATGGATTAATATGTTTAATACTGAAGTGGGAAGAAAGAAAGATGTCCAGAGATAAAAAATTAATTTTATAAGAACATTGATTTGGAAAAGCGTTAAAATGATATATATTGAAATCCAACGAGGAAGTCACTGAACAATGTTAATCAGATCAAGGTTTATAAAAGCTATGATCTATGTTTGTTTGTTTATATGTGTGTATTTGTTTGATTTTTTGTGAAAAATCAATTTATTTATTTTTGTAAAGGACACCCCTGCAAGGTAGGCCAAGCTGCATGGAACAACGGTGGGTGTGTCTACACTAGTGCCTGATCAATAATTAAATCTTTTTTTTCCCCACCCTCGCAGCACGCGACCCCTAAGCAGCCCCCACAAGGAAACGTCAGGTGGTGTGGTTTTTTTAAGGGTGGGGTGAGCGTGAATTGTTAGGTGGGAGGGAGATTCCGCTTCCCTGCTCAGGCGCCGCGAAGGCCAGC
This sequence comes from Podarcis bocagei, assembly GCF_964188305.1. Lineage (NCBI taxonomy): Eukaryota > Metazoa > Chordata > Lepidosauria > Squamata > Lacertidae > Podarcis > Podarcis bocagei. The sequence goes on along the minus strand of NC_138144.1, from coordinate 1,887,639 downwards.
CCCGACGCGCGACGCCGCCGAGGAAGGACCCCAGTCCCTGCGCCCGCCCTCAAACAGGCCGGAAGCGCGCAGAGTCGCGGGGGCAGGCCTAGAGTGGCCATGGGCTCCAGGTCCCGGTCCAGGGAACGGCGCCGGAGGAGAAGCCGGTCCAGATCCGAGGAGCGGGAGAGGAGGAGGCAGAGGAGGAGGAGGAGAGAGCGGGGTGGAAGGTGAGCGGGGAAGCCCGGCGGGGCGCGGCCCTGGGGACCATAGAGTCTCCGGACCATAGAGTTCTCCCGGGGTAGAGCGGTTGTTGTTCTTTCCTCCCCTATAGGTTTCTATAGGCGATTCTTTCCCCCTATAGCGAGGGGCTTAAGATGTGGGGAAGGGGCTTAAGCCCCCCAAGCTGCTTCTCCTGCTAGGTTTCGGGGTGCCTTTGGCTCAGGGGGCAAATAGTAAGGTGGCAAGAGTGCTCCTGAGCATGTCAAAAGTGCCCTGCAGCTGGTTCAGGCCAAAGGGGGGGGGGCTGGTGTGATAGGATTTTTATGTTACAGATAGGTAGCCGTGTTGGTCTGCCATAGTCAAAATAAAAAAAAATCCTTCCAGTAGCACCTTAAAGACCAACTAAGTTAGTTCTTGGTATGAGCTTTCGTGTGCATGCACACTTCTTCAGATACACTGAAACAGAAGTTGCCGGACCCTTCTATATAGTGAGAAGGTGGGGAGGGGTATTACTCAGAAGGGTGGTGGGAATGGGAGATTGGCAGATAGCTGAGATGAGCCTGTTGACGACTCTTGCAACTCATTATCAAACTTAAAACCATGGAGAGACCTGGTCTGAACAGAGACATTGGATTCTTATCTCATTATACATGACTAAGCCATTTCTCACCTTCTCACCCCTTGCCTTTTCCTGGAAGACCTATTGCAGTCGTTAAGAGTCGTCAACAGGCTCATCTCAGCTATCTGCCAATCTCCCATTCCCACCACCCTTCTGAGTAATACCCCTCCCCACCTTCTCACTATATAGAAGGATCTGGCAACTTCTGTTTCAGTGTATCTGAAGAAGTGTGCATGCACACGAAAGCTCATACCAAGAACTAACTTAGTTGGTCTTTAAGGTGCTACTGGAAGGAATTTTTATGGTCTTAGATATATGGTAATGTTCATAACTGCATGTACATAGATCAGCACAGGAAGACTGACCTGGAACTATTTTGATTCCTAAACTGACCAAATCCTTTCTCTGCAAGGTTAAACTGGAAAAGCCTCCCCATTGTCTTTTCCTTCACAAACCCTGTCTTAAGGGTATGTCTGTGTTTGAATAAGGTGTAAGCCTGTGACATGGACAGGAACTAAGTATTTATCATTACAAAAGACTGGCCAGGCTCCCCAGGAAATCCCACCAAGTAACTTGCCAGACAGGAGATAAACAACAACAGGAGAAAAATAATATTCAAATTTCTGTTGTAGACCGCCTTTTCTGTGATGTTGGTGTGATGTATCTGAGGGGTGGTCTTAGGTTACACCCATGGGACTCTCCAGAGTCTCCTCCAGCACCAGAATTCATAAGCATCCATTCTTTGGCCATCAGCCTTCTTGATGGTCCAGCTCTCACTTCCATACACCACTACTGGGAAAACCAGAGCTTGAACTATACGGACCTTTGTTGTCAAGGTGATGTCTCTGCTTTTTAAGATGCTGTCTAGGCTTGTCATTGCTGCAAAAACATAGGACCAGTATATTCATAGAATCTTAGAGTTGCAAGGAACCCCATGGGTCATCTAGTCCAACCCTCTTTTTGTTCTCCTTTGGCCATCCCTCGTAGCCGAGTAAGATTGTCTTCCATGAAAACTGTTTTAGCAGTGAGTCCGTAAGTGACTGTGGTCGCCAATTCTGGATCCACATATCCTTCCACAGTGGGGACATAGGTTTCCGGGCAGGAGTTGATTCCGGTGTGGATTTGCCAAGTGTGCCTTCCTCTTAGCACATTTCTCCCTTGCGTCCTGAGTTCGAGTGTCTTCAAAGCCCACGACACCTTTGGTCAAGGTTCTCCAACTGGAGCGCTTGCAGGCCAGTGCTTCCCAGTTGTTGGTGTTTATACTACATTTTTAAAGATTTGCCTTGAGAGAGTCTTTGAACCTCTTTTGTTGACCACCAGCATTCCGCTTCCCATTCTTAAGTTCGGAATGGAGCAGTTCGCAAACCGGAACACTTACTTTTGGGTTTGCAGCGTTTGGTTCCCAAGTTGTTTCAGCACCAAGAGCTTTTAGAACCAAGGTACCACTGAAAAAATTCACTGGGTATGTGTAGAAACTAGCCTCTTGTACAATTGTTAAAAGTTTTTGCTCATTCCTCTGCCTCCTTTTGCCTCCAACCCTTGGGGGGCTACCTCTGGCTGGAGTTCTGCCCCTCTCTTTCGCTCTCAAATCAAAATTTCTCTCTCTCTCCTTAGCTCGGAGGAAGAGAGTCAGAAATGGCAGAAAAAGAAAGAGAAAAGCGAGGAACGACATGGGAAGAGGCACAAGAAGCGGCGTTCTCGCGGCCGCTCCCCGAGCTCGGATTCGTCCCCGGAGAGGCGAGGGCGCAGCAGCGAGAGGAGGGGGAAGAGGACGCGGAAGCGCTCTGGGTCCCGATCCTCCGTGTCCTCCGTGACGTCGCCTTCGCCGTCCCGCTCGCAGAGCTCTCGGGGCGAGGAACTGAGCCTCCAGGAGCGGTTGCAGCTGAAAGACGACAAGAAGAAACAGAAGGAGATGGTGAAGGCTCTGGAGACCCCGGAGGAGAAGAGGGCCCGGCGGCTGGCCAAGAAGGAAGCGAAGGAGCGCAAGAAGCGGGAGAAGATGGGCTGGGGGGAAGAGTACATGGGATACACCAACACCGACAACCCCTTTGGGGATAACAACCTGCTGGGAGCCTTCATCTGGAGCAAGGTGAGTTTCGGACTGCAGCCGGGATGTTGGAACGGTAGCCAAGAAGCCAATTCATAGAATCATAGAATCCTAGAGTTGGAAGAGACCACAAGGGCCATCGAGTCCAACCCCCTGCCAAGCAGGAAACACCATCAGAGCACTCCTGACATATGGTTGTCAAGCCTCTGCTTAAAGACCTCCAAAGAAGGAGACTCCACCACACTCCTTGGCAGCAAATTCCACTGTCGAACAGCTCTTACTGTCAGGGAGTTCTTCGGAAGCAGTGGATTTGATTGACCGTATTTTTTGCTCTATAAGACTCACTTTTCCCCCTCCTAAAAAGTAAGGGGAAATGTTTGTGCGTCTTATGGAGCGAATGCAGGCTGCGCAGCTATCCCAGAAGCCAGAACAGCAAGAGGGATTGCTGCTTTCACTGCGCAGCGATCCCTCTTGCTGTTCTGGATTCTGATCCCTCTGGCTTTTGAATTCAGAATATTCTTTTTCTTGTTTTCCTCCTCCAAAAACTAGGTGCGTCTTGTGGTCTGGTGCGTCTTATAGAGCGAAAAATACGGTAGATGGAATCGATTTAAATCGCAATTTAAATCACTCATCAGCAAGGCTTGATTTACCGTATTTTTTGCATCATAAGATAGTTCAAATCACAATTTAAACCACTCGTCAGCAAGACTTGATTTACCGTATTTTTCGCTTCATAAGACGCACCTTTGCCTTCCTAAAAAGTAAGGGGAAATGTCTATGCGTCTTACAGAGCGAATGCGTGGTCCCTGGAGCCGAATTGCCCAGGGGCGAAAAGCAGATCATGCAGTGGCGCAAAAACGTGGTTACAAAGCACAGATCCACATGGATTCTCAGGATTTTTGCATTGGGCTACCCCAAACTCACTGTCAAATCACATGTTGGTGGCCACAGCACGAACCGCAAAAATGATACATCCACTGTTTTGTTCCGAATATTATTTTTTCTTGCAGTTTCCGGGTCACCTTCAAAGGTAGTCCCACATAGAGCGCATTGCAGTAGTCCAAGCGGGAGATAACCAGAGCATGCACCACTCTGGCCAGACAGTCCGTGGGCAGGGAGGGTCTCATCCTGCGTACCAGATGGAGCTGCCCTGGACGCAGAATTAACCTGCGCCTCCATGGACAGCTGTGAGTCCAGAATGACTCCTAGGCTGCGCACCTGGTCCTTCAGGGGCACAGTTACCCCATTCAGGACCAGGGAGTCCTCCATCAGTACCAAGGAGTAAAAGGCTCTTCAGGGGCTAAAAACCTCCCCTTCTGTGCTGATTGGGCAGCTGCGAGTTCGAGTCCAGCAGTTTCTGGAGGGGTCCAGGTTTCTCATTCTTGATCTAAGAAGAGGCATTCCTCTCGGGAAAGGAACGCCTCCTTTGAATATTAAAACGTTTTTCTCTCTGCCTCGATTTTATTTATCATCTCAGGCTCTGGAAAAGAAGGGGATCGGCCACTTGGAGGAGAAAGAGTTAAAAGACCGGAACAAACGGATCCAGGAGGAAAACCGACTGGAGCTTCAGAAGGTAAGAGCCAAAGTAGCAGTGAGCTGGGGGAGGGTTTCTCTGGGCATGCACAGAGCGCCTTTGCCTTAGAGATGAAGCGCCGATGCCGCAAAATGGAGAGGACCGCCATGGTCTGGGAGATCTGAGTTGCAGGTTTGTTTGACCCTTGGGGAATTGACCGGTAATTCAGATTTTGATTGCCTGCTGAATCTGCCCCTTTCCTGTGAACTCTCTGTGGTAGCTTATCCTAAAGTTTTGAGTGTCTACATGCTCACCGCATTTATAAATTTCAAATGTATTGTTGTACATTGTTTTAAATGTTTGCTTTCCTTCTGGGGTTGTACCCCCAAGTGTGTTTTATCAGCTGGTCTCCGACTGTAATAAATCACCGTATTTTTTGCTCTATAAGCCTCCTAAAAAGTAAGGGGAAATGTGTGTGCGTCTTACGGAGTGAATGCAGGCTACGCAGCTATCCCAGAAGCCAGAACAGCAAGAGGGATTGCTGCTTTCACCGCGCAGCGACCCCTCTTGCTGTTCTGGCTTCTGAGATTCAGAATTTTTTTTTTTCTTGTTTTCCTCCTCCAAAAACTAGGTGCGTCTCGTGGTCTGGTGCGTCTTATAGAGCGAAAAATACGGTATCTATCTATTGCACACACACATCATCCGAACACCCCCTCGTTCTCGGGTCTCTCTTTGCAGGTGAAGCAGTTGCGCTTGGAGCGGGAGCGTGAGAAGGCCATGCGCGAGCAAGAGCTGGAGATGCTTCAGAGGGAAAAGGAGGCGGAGCATTTCAAGACGTGGGAGGAGCAAGAGGACAACTTCCACCTGCAGCAGGCAAAGCTGCGGTAAGTGAGGAGAGCGGGAAAGAATGAGGGTTTCAGGGATGCTAGAGGCTGGGAGACTAACAAGGGAGAGCCAGTGTGGTGTAGTGGTTAAGAGCAGTGGACTCGTAATCTGGGGAACCGGGTTTGCATCTCCGCTCCTCCATATATATGATATATTTATCATATATCCAGCATTCCAGCCAGTGTGGCGTAGTGGTTAAGAGCGGTAGTCTCGTAATCTGGTGAACCGGGTTTGCTTCCCCGCTCCTCCACCTGCAGCTGCTGGGTGACCTTGGGCCAGTCACACTTCTCTGAAGTCTCTCAGCCCCACTCACCTCACAGAGTGTTTGTTGTGGGGGAGGAAGGGAAAGGAGAATGTGAGCCGCTTTGAGACTCCTTAGGGTAGCGATAAAGCGGGATATCAAATCCAAACTCCTCTACTTCTTCAAAGGAACAGAAAAGACGATTGTAGCTTTAAGAACTGTTTCTGCGAGTGGTTTTCAAGGCTGATTAGGTATAGAAAGTGATGTGTACAAAAGGAGAAGTTGCAGCTTGAATTTGCGTGCAAAAGAGAAGACCCACATGCTAATAATAATAATAATAATAATAATAATAATAATAATAATAATAATAATAATGTGGGTGCTTGGGTTGCAAACGTGATCCGTGTGGGAGGGCCTCATCCTGCAGGGCTCTTTTTCTGAGCTCAGGCAATAATAATAATAATAATTAATAATAATAATTTATTATTTATACCCCACCCACCTGGCTGGGTTTCCCCAGCCACTCTGGGCGGCTTCCAACACAACACTAAAATACAATAACCTATTAAACATTAAAAGCTTCCCTAAACATTAAAAGGGACGCAGTGGCACTTTCGCAACCCCAGAGTCAGTCACGACTGGACCTAATGGTCAGGGGTCCCTTTACCTTTACCTTTAAACATTAAAAGCTTTGTGTTTGTAAGTTTGTAAGGTTTCAATTCAATTCAAAATCCTTTATTAGGCATAACACACCACACATTAACAAAAAAAATCATATACAGACTGTTCTATATAGATATAGATCGTTCTACCCGGACACTGAGGTCCAGCTCTTAGGGCCTTCTGGCGGTTCCCTCCCTGCGAGAAGCCATGTTACAGGGAAGCAGGCAGAGGGCCTTCTCGGTGGTGGCGCCCTCCCTGTGGAACACCCTCCCACCAGATGTCAAAGAGAACAACAACTACCAGACTTTTAGAAGACATCTGAAGGCAGCCCTGTTTAGGGAAGCTTTTAATGTTTGATGTACCATAGTATTTTAATATTCTTTTGGAAGCCGCCCAGAGTGGCTGGGGAAACCCAGCCAGATGGGCGGGGTATAAATAATAAATTATTATTATTATTATTATTATTATTATTATTATTATTATTATTATTATTAGTATAAAATACGGGCTCAGCAGACACAATTTATCCTAGTCCTATTCTTAACTCCAAGAAATGAATCGATGTACAAAGATAATATAATACAACACCGCAACATCACCTACCATTAAAAACCACTAGGTCTCTCTTTATCACGGCCCATTCTTTCTTCATGGACAGCACTTAAAAATTCAGCCGCTATTAAAGTAATTTGGTCATCGCTGTCCGCCAGCAGATCCTGAACAGTTGGTTGTGTAAAAATCTGTCTATTAAATTTTAGGTCCTCAAATAGTTGTTTTCTGGCATAACTGCCAAAATCACAGGAATCACTACTATGGTAGTTTGTAAGGTTGTAAATAAAACTTTTGCTTGAGTATTCTACATCCTTCAGCTTGACCTCGTCTCCTTCGTGTTCTCTCTCCTCCCCCCCCCCCCCCCGCAGCTCCAAGATTCGCATCCGAGACGGGCGGGCCAAACCCATCGACCTCCTGGCCAAATACATCAGCGCCGAAGACGACGACCTGGCCGTGGAGATGCACGAGCCGTACACTTTCCTGAACGGCCTCACCGTCTCGGACATGGAAGACCTGCTGGAAGACATTCAGGTAGGGCTGGGAAGATTTATTCAAAATTAAAACAAAACATATTATCCAGAAACATATCATCCTTATTCCCCCCCATTTTTCCTCCCTCCCCCCACCCCCCCACTTCCCTCCGTTCCAGTCTTTGATTTCTTTAAAAATGCTGTTTTCTGCATGTTACACAGTTGTACAGATCCTCAAACTATTTAGCTGATTATTATCAACAAAAAGTTTGTGAATTCAAAGCCAGCCAAAGAGTCCAGTTCGCTTTGTTGCGTCTTCAAATACTTTGTAAAGGGTTCCCATTCGTCCTTAAAGTCACGGTTATCCTTGTCCCGTAGCTTGTATGTCAGTTTTGCCAGTTCTGCATAGTCCATCAATTTTTCTTGCCACGATTCTTTAGTTGGGGTTTCTTCAGTCTTCCATCCTTGTGCTATTAGGACTCTCGCGGCCGTTGTCGCATACATGGAGATATTTTTCAGCTTTTTTGGCAGATATTTCCCTACAATCCCTAATGGTCCAGCGCTCACTTCCACACATCACTACCGGGGAAACCACGTAAGCAAATGCAAATGCTGTAGAAAATACGCTCTGGATCACGAGTGGAACCGCTGGAATTAATGGATTCAAGTTAGTCATGCCCGTTCGATTTCAGTAGAAGTCGAAGCTGGGTGCAACGCTGTGATCCGATGCAGTGTGGCGATTTTCGCATTCCCCACCCTGCCCTAAATGATATAAAATGGGAGTAATGTATTTGTGGGGGGCAGGTGTCAAGAAAATCATTTCCACACACCCCCAGGCCTGAAATGAGTCCATAGCCTCAGCTGTTTCCCCCCTGTTTTCCAGGTTTACATGGAGCTGGAACAAGGGAAAAATGTGGATTTCTGGAGAGACATGACCATCATCACTGAGGATGAAATCGCTAAGCTCCGCAAATTAGAGGCTTCTGGGAAAGGGCCAGGTAGGTGTGAATTGAAGCATCGGAGGGCCTGCCTTGCTTGTGGAACAAAAATGTGTGCTCTGGTTTGCCAGAAGCGGCTTACTCCTGCTGGCCACACGGCCCGGAAGCTGTACCCCGGCTCCCTCGGCCAGTAAAGCGAGATGAGCGCCGCAACCCCAGAGTCGGCCACGACTGGACCTAATGGTCAGGGGTCCCTTTACCTTTACCTTTATGGGAGTATATTGTATTTTAAAATGGGGTATCAGAGTTTTTAGGGGGCTAACCAGGCTTGTTGGGTTTTGAACGTCATATGTAGATTTTTCAATTTCGTCATTCTGTGTGGGACAACGACAATAAAGATTATCGTATCGAGAGAAAGAGCTTCTGTGTGAATGGATAGGGAGCCCACAGTTCTTCAGATCGACTTGGGGGTTGGAACAACATCAGGCCAAATTCAGGATTCGCACCCAACTCCTTGGCTGGGGAGGCGGCAAGGTTCCTGGTTCTCCTGTGCTGATGGCATTTCCCTCCCCTTCTACGTCCTGCAGGTGAACGCCGGGAAGGGGTTAACGCTTCGGTCAGCTCCGACGTGCAGTCCGTCTTCAAAGGCAAGACCTACAACCAGTTGCAGGTGATCTACCAGGGCATTGAGAGCAAGATCCTGGCCGGAGGTCCCAACCTGGACATAGGCTACTGGGAGAGTCTCCTGCAGCAGCTGAAAGCCTACATGGCCCGCGCAAGGTGAGTGGATCACCCTGACTGGACCACTTTCCCACAACGGCAGCCTAATTTCTGACTGTAACCTTTTAAAAATACTGTGGCCCCTTGGTTCTGAAACTCGATCCGTTCCGGAAGTCTGTTCCAAAACCAAGCATTCCAAAACCAAGGCTTTCCTGTAGAAAGTAAGGCGAAATGGATTAATCTGTTCCAGGCTTTTAAAAACAACCCCTAAAAAAGCAATTGGGACGCGGGTGGCGCTGTGGGTTAAACCACAGAGCCTAGGGCTTGCCAATCAGAAGGTCGGTGGTTTGAATCCCCGCAATGACGGGGTGAGCTCCCGTTGCTTGGTCCCTGCTCCTGCCAACCTAGTAGTTTGAAAGCATGAAGTGCAAGTAGATCAACAGGTACCACTCCGGCGGGAAGGTAAACGGCGTTTCCGTGCGCTGCTCTGGTTCGCCAGAAGCGGCTTGGTCATGCTGGGCACATGACCTGGAAGCTGTACGCCGGCTCCCTCGGCCAATAAAGCGAGATGACCGCCGCAACCCCAGAGTCGGTCACGACTGGACGTAATGGTCAGGGGTCCCTTTACCTTTAATATCCTGTTGGAAGCCGCCCAGAGTAGCTGGGGAGGCCCAGCTAGATGGGCAGGGTAATAATAATAATAATAATAATAATAATAATAATAATAATAATAATAATAATAATAATAGTGATGATGATGATGATGATGGTCTGGGGTCCCTTTAAATTTACCTTTAAGTTTGAAGACTTTCGGATAAATATTCTGTTATTGTCTACGTTTCTCAGGGATAAAAAGTGTGGGTAGATCAATGTGTATCTAGAGCTTTTCTGTGCGTTTTCTCCTCCTTTCCCAGGCTGAGGGAGCGCCACCAGGACGTCCTCCGCCAAAAACTCTACAAGCTGAAGCAGGAACAAGGAGTCGAGAGCGAGCCCCTCTTCCCCATCATTAAGAAGGAGACTTCGCCCCCAGGAGGCTGCAGTAGCAGCAGCAGGTGAGCTGGATTTGGGGGGCTCTCAGGACCAACGTGGGTGGCGCTGTGGGCTAAACCACAGAGCCTAGGACTTGCCGATCAGAAGATCGGCGGTTCGAATCCCCGCGATGACGGGGTGAGCTCCCGTTGCTCGGTCCCTGCTCCTGCCAACCTAGCAGTTCGAAAGCACGTCAAAGTGCAAGTAGATAAATAGGTACCGCTCTGGCGGGAAGGTAAACGGCGTTTCCGTGCACTGCTCTGGTTCGCCAGAAGCGGCTTAGTCATGCTGGCCACATGACCCGGAAGCTGTACGCCGGCTCCCTCGGCCAGTAAAGCGAGATGAGCGCCGCAACCCCAGAGTCGGCCACGACTGGACCTAATGGTCAGGGGTCCCTTTACCTTTACCTTTACAGGACCAACGTAGGTCTTTCAGGACCAATGTTCGATGGTCCCGGCGGCCGGTCCCAGTCCCCAGTCTGGCAGCCGTGTTCTGGATTAGTTGTAGTTTCTGGGTCACCTTCAAAGGCAGCTCCACGGAGAGCTCATCGCAGTAGTCCAAGCGGGAGATAACCAGAGCATGCACCACTCTGGCGAGACAGTCTGCGGGCAGGGAGGGTCTCATCCTGTGTACCAGATGGAGCTGGGAGACAGCTCCCTGTACACAGAATTGACCTGCGCCTCCATGGACAGCTGTGAGTCCAAAATGACCCCCAGGCTGCCCGCCCATCTGGCTGGTTTTTCCCAGCCACTCTGGGCGGCTCCCAACAGAATATTAAAACACAATAAAACATCAAACATTAAACACTTCCCTAAACAGGGCTGCCTTCAGATGTATTCTAAAAGTCAAATAGTTCTTTATTTCCTTGGCATCTGGTGGGAGGGTGTTCCACAGGGCTGGCGCCACCACCAAGAAGGCCCTCTGCCTTGTTCCCTGTAACTTGGCTTCTCGCAGGGAGGGAAACCGCCAGAAGGCCCTCGGGAGAAGGACCCAGGTGTCCGGGCAGAACGATGGGGGTGGAGACGCTCCTTCAGGTCTACTGGGCCGTTTAGGGCTTCAAAGGTCAGCCCCAACACTTGGAATTGTGCTCAGAAACGTCCTGGGAGCCAATGCAGGTCTTTCAGGACTGGTGTTATATGGTCTCCACTCCCAGTCTGGCTGCCGCATTCTGGATTAGTTGTAGTTTCCGGGTCACCTTCAAAGGTAGCCCCACGGAGAGCGCATGGCAGTAGTCCAAGCGGGAGATAACCAGAGCATGCACCACTCTGGCCAGACAGTCTGCGGACAGGGAGGGTCTCAGATGGACCTGGTAGACAGCTCAGAGCAGAAGGGAGCCAGGATGTAGTGTTTAAGAGCGGTGGACTCGTAATCTGGTGAACCGGCTTCGTTTCCCGCTCCTCCACATGCAGCTGCTGGGTGACCTTGGGCTAGTCCCACTTCTCTGAAGTCTCTCAGCCCCACTCACCTCACAGAGTGTTTGTTGTGGGGGAGGAAGGGAAAGGAGAATGTGAGCCGCTTTGAGACTCCCTAGGGTAGTGATAAAGCAGGATATCAAATCCAAAACCTTCTCTTCCCTTTCCGCAGGCTGGAGCCGGAGGACAGCGGCCAGGCGCAGCCCAGCACCTCTTCGGCCGAGCCCGGGGGCGCCGAGCCCGAATCGGAGGCCAAGGCGGAGGGAGACGGGGAGGCGGTTCTGATGGAAGAGGATCTCATCCAACAGAGCTTGGACGACTACGACGCCGGGAAGTACAGCCCCCGCCTTCTGACGTCCCACGAGCTGCCCTTCGATGCCCACGTGGTGGAGGCGGACGAGGACTGCCAGCGCCTCCTGCTCTGCCGGCAGCAGCTCCAGGTCACAGGTAGGAGGGGAAGGGGGCTGAGGTGGGCTCTGGGGCCGCGTCAAAGGGCTTGGCTTGGCGCCGCCGCGGGGGGGCAGCTGCCCTGTGGAGCTTGCGGTCTAGAAGCTGGCCTCAGGTCTCCTCTCAGGCCACGCCCACTTCCCCCAAGCCACGCCCTCTCGGCAGCCAACGCCCCCTGCTCGAGGCCACACCCCTTTATTTAAACCACGCCCCTCTGCGAAGGCCGCGTATCCCTTTGTCAGGGCCACACCCCTTTCTTCAAATGACACCCTTTTCTTGAGGCCACACCCCTTTCCTTAAACCACACCCCCTCTTTGCAGGCCACACCCCTTTCTTTAAACCACACCCTCTCAAGGCCACACCTTTCCTTAAACCACACCCCTCCCTGCAGACCGCACACCCTTTTCTCGAGGCCACACCCCTTTCTATAAACCATACCCTTCTCCGCTGGCCACACCCCCTCCTTCGTCCCCAGCTGCTCCCTGCAGGTTACACCCACCTTCCTCAAACCACACCCCCTCTCTGCGGACCACGCGCCCCTTTCCCGAGGCCACGCCCCTTTCCCTTAAACCACACCCCTCTCCTCTGTCCCCAAGCCCATACTCCCCTTTCCTCAAACCACACCCCTTCCCTTAAGCCACACCCTCCTCTCAGGCCCCCACCCCTTTCCTCCTCAACATCCATTGGCAGGGAGTTCCAAAGTCTAGCCGCTGCCATGCTAGACGCCCGAATCCTCGCGAAACCCAGACTCCAAGGCCGCCCGCCGCTGCCTTTCCTGCTTAACATCCATTGGCAGGGAGTTCCAAAGTCCAGCCGCTGCCACGCTAGACGCCCGAATCCTCGCAAACCCGCTGCCCTCTCTGTCCCTCCCCAGGCGACGCCAGCGAGAGCGCGGAGGACATCTTCTTCCGCCGCGCCAAGGAGGGCATGGGGGCGGACGAGGCCCAGTTCAGCGTGGAGATGCCCTTGACGGGCAAGGCCTACCTGTGGGCCGACAAGTACCGTCCCCGCAAGCCCCGATTCTTCAACCGCGTTCACACCGGGTTCGAGTGGAACAAGTACAACCAGACGCACTACGACTTCGACAACCCGCCCCCCAAGATCGTCCAGGGCTACAAATTCAACATCTTCTACCCGGACCTCATCAACAAGCGCTCCACGCCGGAGTACTTCCTGGAGGCCTGCCCGGACAACAAGGACTTCGCCACCCTCCGCTTCCACGCCGGACCCCCTTACGAAGACATCGCCTTCAAGATCGTCAACCGGGAGTGGGAATACTCCCACCGCCACGGCTTCCGCTGCCAGTTCGCCAACGGCATCTTCCAGCTCTGGTTCCACTTCAAGCGCTACCGCTACCGGCGGTGAGGGCGGGGGGCTTCCTCCGTGCCTCCCCCAGGCCAACGGAAGGGGCTCGTTCCCGCGCCGGAACCAGCTGCGTCGCCGCAAAACGCCGAGATGTCCAACTTCTGCGCTGTTTGCTGGGCGTTTTTCCGTGACGGTTTTAGGGGCCGCCGACACCCCTCTAGATGTTGTGGGGTTCCGGGCCCCGGCAATTCCTGACTGTCCGGATTCCAGAGCCCCCTATTTTCCTTCATCTCTTAAAAGCGATATGGGATTTCCCCGTCTGGAGAAGAGGCACCCAAGACGGGAATTCCTCTTCCGAACAGAGTCACCCTCCCATCATTGCATAGGGAATTCTCCTTTTGGAAATAGGACTGGAGAACATCTCAGAGATACAACTGGTGTCCCATCTTTTCCCAAAATCGGCGGGTGTTCCCCATCCTCCTTGCAGGCACCAACAATAACCCCCGACTCTTTCTCTCTCGGTGTAGATTCCTACGACACTGAACGGATCCATTTGCCAGGCATAGATTACGTATATTTGTTATTTTCTGAAGCAGGGCAGCGACGGCATTGTGTACATTTCCTTAGCGGTGCCAAATCACCCTTTCGTATAACCGTTCTCCCAGCGGCTCTCTCCGGAGAGCACTGTCCCGGCACAATAAAATTTTTTAGATGGTCCGAGCTGTCCTTTGCCGTCTTTTGCAAACTCTTGTCGATGGGAATGCACCAATTTTGAGCGGGGCAAGAGGAGCAGATCTGTCGTTAGGTAAGAGCTGCTGGACTCCCAGCTCCCGTCAGAAGGTAAAGGTAAAGGGACCCCTGACCATTAGGTCCAGTCGCGGACGACTCTGGGGTTGCGGCGCTCATCTCGCTTTACTGGCCGAGGGAGCCGGCATACAGCTTCCGGGTCATGTGGCCAGCAGGACTAAGCCGCTTCTGGAGAACCAGAGCAGCCCACGGAAACGCTGTTTACCTTCCTGCCGGAGCGGTACCTATTGATCTACTTGCACTGGCGTGCTTTTGAACTGCTAGGTTGGCAGGAGCAGGGACCGAGCAACGGGAGCTCACCCCGTCATTGCAGGGATTCGAACTGCCGACCTTCTGATCGGCTAGTCCTAGGCTCTGTGGTTTAACCCATAGCGCCACCCACGTCAGATGTTAAGGGCTGTCAAACAGAAGATGGGATTATTCCCCTTTCTTGCCTCCTGAATCCTCTGGTTTGGTTTCGCGCCCTCTGGAGTAGTCGTGACTGGAGCTCAAAGACGCATTTGCAGCCAGGCGAAAAGATTTGGGGTGTGGTGAGGAGCATGGCCACATTCTGAGGGCCTGGTAAAGATAATAATAATCTTATTACAGTGGTACCTCGGGTTAAGAACTTAATTCGTTCCGGAGGTCTGTTCTTAACCTGAAACTGTTCTTAACCTGAAGCACCATTTTAGCTAATGGGGCCTCCCACTGCCGCTGCGCGATTTCTGTTCTCATCCTGAAGCAAAGTTCTTAACCTGAAGCACTATTTCTGGGTTAGCGGAGTCTGTAACCTGAATCGTCTGTAACCCAAGGTACCACTGTAATCATATTAATATTAATTTATGATTTATACCCTGCCCATCTGGCTGGGTTTCCCCAGCCATTCTGGGCGGCTCCCAACAGAATATTAAAAAAACAATAATTTTTTCAAAAAAAGCTTCCCTAAACAGGGCTGCCTTCAGATGTCTTCTAAAAGTCAGGTAGTTCTTTCTCTCCTTGACATCTGATGGGAGGGCGTTCCACAGGGCGGGCGCCACCACCGAGAAGGCCCTCTGCCTGGTTCCCTGTAACCTCACTTCTCGCAGGGAGGGAACCGCCAGAAGGCCTTCGGGAGATGGACCCAGGTGTCCGGGCTGGACGATGGGGGTGGAGGCGCTCCTTCAGGGATACTGGGCTGTTTAGGGCTTTCAAGGTCAGCACCAACCCTTTGAATTCTGCTCGGAAACGTACTGGGAGCCAATATAGGTCTTTCAAGACCGGTTTTATGTGGTCTCCACTCCCAGTCCCCAGTCTAGCTGCCGCATTCTGGATTAGTTGCAGTTTCTGCGTCACCTTCAAAGGTAGCCCCACGGAGAGCGCATGGCAGTAGTCCAAGCGGGAGATAACCAGAGCATGCACCACTCTGGCCAGACAGTCTGCGGGCAGCAAAGGTCTCATCCTGTGTACCAGATAGAGCTGCCCTGGACACAGAACTGACCTGTGCCTCCATGGACAGCTGTGAGTCCAAAATGACCCCTAGGTGGAGAGGCACAGAGGGCCGTATTTGAGGGCCATTCTGGGGCCGGAGATTTCCCACCCATGGTCAAGAAACTTGTTTTGCGGTTGACCTAACGGGTGTCGCAAGAACTCAATTCTGCGCCTCTCGTGGAATAAATGAACAAGCGATGACTTCATCGGCTCTTTTGCAATCTGTGATTATTATTATTATTATTATTTTGGAGGGTGGGGGGCGGAAGAGAACCGAACTTTGTAATGAGCGAGATATCAGATGCTCTTGATAAACAAATGCATAAGTCATAATTCCTTAATGGACTTACTGGAACCGCTCTCCAAATGTTAATTCGCGGCTGGGGGGGGGGTTTGATGCGTTTGAAACATTTTAAAGCTCTGATGAAGCTTAAGAAGATGGGGCCATGTTCCCAGATCTTTCCCGTAAACCTCATTGCCGTTTCTCTGTGGGGTATTCCCCCCTCCCTCCACAAAACAGTGCAGTCTCCGGGGGGGAGGGGAAGGACTGGGGAACTTTTGAGGGTCCTAGTGGGGCTGCCTGTTGTCTTTGTCCATGGAGTTTTCTTGGCAGGGATACTGGAGTGGCTTGGCGGTTCCTCTTCCAGGTGGATATTGTCTGTATATTGTCTCCCTGCCTATTTAACTTATATGCAGAATTCATCATGCGAAAGGCTGGGCTGGATGAATCCCAAGCCGGAATTAAGATCGCCGGAAGAAATATCAACAACCTCAGATGTGCAGATGACACAACCTGGATGGCAGAAAGTGAGGAGGAATTAAAGAACCTTTTATTGAGGGTGAAAGAGGAGAGCGCAAAATATGGTCTGAAGCTCAACATCAAAAAACCGAAGATCATGGCCACTGGTCCCATCACCTCCTGGCAAATAGAAGGGGAAGAAATGGAGGCAGTGAGAGATTTTACTTTCTTGGACTCCATGATCACTGCAGATGGCGACAGCAGTCACAAAATTAAAAGACGCCTGCTTCTTGGGAGAAAGGTGATGGCAAACCCAGACAGCCTCTTAAAAAGCAGAGACATCACCTTGCCAACAAAGGTCCGTCTAGTTCAAACTCTGGTTTTCCCAGCAGTGATGTATGGAAGTGAGAGCTGGACCACAAAGAAGGCTGATCGCCGGAGAATGGATGCTTTTGAATTCTGGTGCTGGAGGAGACTCTTCAGAGTCCCATGGACTGCAAGAAGATCAAACCTCTCCATTCGGAAGGAAATCAGCCCTGAGAGCTCACTGGAAGGACAGATCCTGAAGCTGAGGCTCCAAGACTTTGGCCACCTCATGAGAAGAGAAGACTCCCTGGAAAAGACCCTGATGTTGGGAAAGATGGAGGGCGCAAGGAGAAGGGGACAGAGGATGAGATGGTGGGACAGTGTTCTCGAAGCTACCAGCATGAGTTTGACCAAACTGTGGGAGGCAGTGGAAGACAGGAGTGCCTGGCATGCTCTGGACCAGGGGGTCACGAAGAGGCGAACACAACTAAACAACAACAACATGGAGATTAGCAGCTAATAAAAGTTTGGGTTCTCTTTTGTTCGGGGCTTCCATCTTGTTCCACCTGGTGGCAGGTGGGAGTCCTGTCGCGACTGTCTTCAATAAAGACCAAGCCTACTGGCTGCTGTTTCGCTCTGGTATTCCTGGCTGGCGTCCTTGGTTTTTGCCCAAGGGAGCCCTCAGATTTCTCTATCAACACCTCCACCGCCTTGCCCCCCACACTTCTGGGAATCCGGGCTTGGAGCAAAAGGCATTATGAAAGACAAAACGGCTTCTCTCGGCGCGAGAAGAATCCCCGGCGGGAGGTTGCTGGCGCCCTCGGGCCGTATCTCGTAGGGGTCTGGCACCAGGCCCCAGAGTTTATCTGCTCCCTATGGGGCAGGGGGAATGAGGCAGTTGGAGACCTGCCATTGCTAAATGGAACAAGGCTCTGGAGGGGGTGGGATTGGCAGAGGGGTGAAAACGCAGAGACGCCTTGCAGGAAATATCCAGCCTGTGTGCCAGAGGCAGCTGTCTGCAAGGAAAGTAGAGAGAAAGGAGGAATCTTTGGCCTTCAGGCCAACTCCATCCGCAAGAACTCAGCCCAGAAAGGTAAAAAGCAGAGGCATCCATCACCTTGCCGACAGAACCGCGAGGGAAGCGACAGAATAAAAGAATACTATATCAACCACAGAGCCTAGGACTTGCCGATCAGAATGTTGGCAGTTCGAATCCCCGCGATGACGGGGTGAGCTCCCGTTGCTCGGTCCCTGCTCCTGCCCACCTAGCAGTTTGAAAGCACACCAGCAAAAGTAGATAAATAGGTACCACTCTGGCAGGAAGGTAAACGGCGTTTCCGTGCGCTGCTCTGGTTCGCCAGAAGCGGCTTAGTCATGCTGCCCACATGACCCGGAAGATGTACACTGGCTCCCATGGCCAGTAAAGCGAGATGAGCCCCGCAACCCCAGAGTCTGCCACAACTGGACCTAATGGTCAGGGGTCCCTTTACCTTTTTATGACAACAACCTCAGATGTGCAGATGACACAACCTTGATGGCAGAAAGTGAGGAGGAATCGAGGAACCTTTTAATGAGGGTGAAAGAGGAGAGCACAAAATATGGTCCATTCCTTCAGAATGGAGAGGTTGGATCTTCTTGCAGTCCATGGGACTCTCAAGAGTCTCCTCCAGCACCAGAATTCAAAAGCATCCATTCTCTGGCGATCAGCCTTCTTGATGGTCCAGCTCTCACTTCCATACATCACTACTGGGAAAACATAAGCTTGAGCTATACGGACCTTTGTTGGCAAGGTGATGTCTCTGCTTTTTAAGATGCTGTCCAGGTTTCTCATTGCTTTTCTCCCAAGAAGCAGGCGTCTTTTAATTTCGTGGCTGCTGTCACCATCTGCAGTGATCATGGAGCCCAAGAAAGTAAAATCTCTCACTGCCTCCATTTCTTCCCCTTCTATTTGCCAGGAGGTGATGGCCATGATCTTAATTTTTTTTTATGTTGCGCATCAGACCATATTTTGCGCTCTCCTCTTATATATATTAACCAGCCTCATTTTCTTGCTCTGTTTTCCTGCTACGATTCACGGAGCTGCATAGTTCTTTATCTCTGTTTTTCTTCAGCAGAACTGTCAAATCCGATGAAAGACACCGCCGAGCCCCACAAAAGATGAAAGGGCTATCGAAGATTCATTATCCTCATGTCTGGCTCTGCATGAGACAGCTTTTTTTCCCTATTAATCCCTGCATGTCAAGTTTCCAGACCTCATGGCTGCAAGAGAAAATGCCTAAAAGCATTCGTATATCAAGTTTGCAGACCTCATGTTGCAAGAGAAAATGCCTAAAAAAGCATTCATATATCAAGTTTCTAGACCTCATGGTTGCAAGAGAAAAATGCCTAAAAAAGCAATCATATATCAAGTTTCTAGACCTCATGGTTGCAGAGAAAATGCTTAAAAGTATGCATATGTCAAGTTTCTAGACCTCATGGTTGTTAGAGAAAATGCCTAAATATCAAAAGCATTCATATATCAAGTTTCTAGACCTCATGGCTGCAAGAGAAAATGCCTAAAAGCATTCGTATATCAAGTTTGCAGACCTCATGGTTGCAAGAGAAAAATGCCTAAAAAAGCATTCATATATCAAGTTTCTAGACCTCATGGTTGCAAGAGAAAAATGCCTAAAAAAGCAATCATATATCAAGTTTCTAGACCTCATGGTTGCAGAGAAAATGCTTAAAAGTATGCATATGTCAAGTTTCTAGACCTCATGGTTGTAAGAGAAAATGCCTAAATATCAAAAGCATTCATATATCAAGTTTCTAGACCTCATGGCTGCAAGAGAAAATGCCTAAAAGCATATCGTTGTGGTTCCCATCATTCGGCAAATCGTTTCTTCCCCACCCCTCTATAAAATTCCCCTGCCCGCAGGCCTCGCTTAATTGACAATTAATTCTCAGCTGAAAACACGGTTTTGCCAATTATGCGGTCATTTTTATGGGCATTTTGGGGTTTCTTTTCATTATCGTCGCCTGGGCGAGCTGTTTCCCGGGCAAAGCGAAGGAACGAAACAATCAGAAACGTCGCCGAATAGAATCAAATAATTTTTAGTGTTTGGAGGGACAGGAAACGCAGCGCGATGTGTCAGATCGCACTTGATGCGCCAAAACATCATCTCAGCTCCCTGCAAAACAAAGTTCGCTGCTCCTTGGCTGTCCTCTAATCCTCTTGCAAACAAATCACGAGGAATTCTCAATAAACAGGTCATCTGGGAGGGCTTGTTAATCCCCGCAGAAAGCCGAAAAAACAACTTGCGTTGCCCATCTTTGGGGATCCCAAGTAAACCACCGTTGGCAAGGCTGATTCTCTGCGAAGCTGCGAGTTCGTGTTCTGGAATTGCAGAAGCCGGTCAGTCTGCGAATCATTTCCCTTCCTCCCGAAAGGAGAGTCAAACTTTATAAGTCCTTGCAACCATGAGGTCTAGAAACTTGATATACGAAAGCTTTTAGACATTTTCTCCTGCAACCATGAGGTCTAGAAACTTGATATACGAAAGCTTTTAGACATTTTCTCCTGCAACCATGAGGTCTGGAAACTTGATATACGAATGCTTTTAGGCATTTTCTCTTGCAACCATGAGGTCTAGAAACTTGATATACAAATGCTTTTAGGCGTTTTCTCTTGCAGCCATGAGGTCTAGAAACTTGATATATGAATACTTTTAGGCATTTTCCTTCAACCATGAGGTCTAGAAACTTGCTATTTGGGCATTTTCTCTTGCAACCATGAGGTCTAGAAACTTGATATATGAATACTTTTAGGCATTTTCCTTCAACCATGAGGTCTAGAAACTTGATATTTAGGCATTTTCTCTTGCAACCATGAGGTCTAGAAACTTGATATTTAGGCATTTTCTCTTGCAACCATGAGGTCTAGAAACTTGATATTTAGGCATTTTCTCTTGCAGCCATGAGGTCTAGAAACTTGATATTTAGGCATTTTCTCTTGCAACCATGAGGTCTAGAAACTTGAAATATGAATGCTTTTAGGCATTTTCTCTTGCAGCCATGAGGTCTAGAAACTTGCTATTTAGGCATTTTCTCTTGCAACCATGAGGTCTAGAAACTTGACATGCAGGGATTAATAGAATTAATTAACAGAAAATAGATCAATAGAAAATAAAAAGCTGTCATGAGGTCTAGAAACTTGATATACCTCCCAAAAGCCTCTTCCCAAAAAGCCACCGGTCCGAAGAAGTTCTCCCGTTTTCCCTCCAGGGGGGAAACTACTCCAAGTCTCCTCCTTTATCTCTCTCTCTCTCTGCAATCTTTTCCCTGAAAAGGGATGTGCCGCCCAGCCTCTTCTCTCTTGGTCCCTCCCTTTTCCCTACCCAGTTCTCCCCCCAAAAAAGCGCTTTTTCTCAGATGCATCAGACAGACGAATTGGGGCAAAGGGACCAGTCTCTTCGCTGACTCCCAAGAATTAGCGCTCAACTTCTGGGAACTTGGAAAAGGGTATGTAGCCCAAATCATTGTTCTAAGGGTGATGGTTTTTATACTGGTTTTTATGCTGCTGGTGAGTCTTTTGCAAGCCTGATGGTTGTTGTTTTTTTAGCGAAGGCTTGTTGGAGCATATCCTCCAGCCGGGGGGAAAAAGCGGTTTTATTTCAAGGCGCAGAAAGGGAAGCGAGGCTCTG